>NC_073636.1:61779318-62082348 GCF_029407905.1 Bubalus kerabau
CAGCATAGCTGCCGTGTTCCTGCCCCATGCCTTTGGCATCTTGAGGGCAGGATTTTCAGGGTATGTCCGTGGGAGTGAACTGCTGGGTCATAGGGAGTTCCCATGTTCACTTTTACTCAATATTGCCAAACTGAGCTCTCAAGTGATCGTACCAGTTTACATACCAGCGGCGGTTGAGGATTTTTGTTTTCCCACACCCTCACGAATTTACATTATCAGACTTTGAAGTTTTTGCAATTTGATGTGGCAGTTGTCTCCTGTGTACATCCCAGATGTACAGATGTTCAGGCTCAGGAGCCTCTGCCTCACTCTTCCTCACTTTTTTCCATCTCAGCTGGCATATTACCTCTTCCTACAAGAAGTCCTCTCTGATCTCCCTTAGTTGACTGGGGTATTTCCCAGGCCACGCCTTCTACAGCAGCTTGTGCTTCCCCATCATAGCCCTGGGAACTGGGGGGTGTCTGCCTGATCCCCAGGCAGGGATCAGGTTTGCAGGGCCATTGAGCAGGCTGCGAGGACCCTGCAAGTGCTACCGAGAGCACTCCTGGAAGGTTCATTCCTCTCCAAAGTGCCCCCTTTGGAAGGGCAGTAGTTAACTTATTGGTGGCATCTGGGTCCCCAGCATGTGGACACAGCAGCCAGGAACCAACCACCTGGCTCCCTGATGGCATCAACTCGCACCTTGTTCTTTCAATGCTGTGCCTAGAGTTGGTGTGTGCCAATTACAGAATGAGTGGTTGGCATTTCATGCGACCCGAAGGACTGCAGCACACCAAGCTCCTCTATCTTCCACTGTCTCCTGGAGTTTGCTCAAATTCATGTCCATTGAGTTGGTGATAATAATAATAACTAGTGTCTACTGAATGCCAACTTTGCTAGGCACTGTTCTAAGCTCTTTATGTGACTTAACTCACTGAATCCTCAGAGAGGGGAACTCCTCCTGTCCCCAGTTTCACAGATGGGGAAACTGAGACACAGAAAAAATGAAGTGACGTACAGACTCATAGCTTATAAGCAGTAAACAAAGATGTGAATCCAGACCTCTTTTCACCTAGGAAAAGGGCCCCTTTCTCCCTTAAGTGTTTCTGAGATGTCAACTTCTTTTTAACCAGAACAGTTCTGCTTTTGCATCAGCAAAAACTAATGAGACTTTTTAAAAGACCTGAGAGATTGACCTGAGTCACAATGTTTGAGGTGTATAGCCCCACCCATGACCTGAGGCAAGGGTGCAGTTGGAGGGTACTTAGGGTTGGGGTGAGTGGAGAGGGTGGAACTGCCTTAGGCTTTTGGGGTGGGGAGGCACCTGGGCAGGCCCTGAGAGACACACCCTCAGCCGTTTCCGGGTTCCGGGCCCCAGGGTAGGAGGGGGCACCAGGTGTACCGGGCAGGTGAGTCAAGGGAGGGCCCTCTGCTAAGCACCAGGCAGGAGCGGGGATTTCTGTTTCCGGGAAGGGGAGCTCTGGGGCCACCAGTGGAGCCCCAGTGGCACAGGGGGAACTTACTAAAGCCCGGCACCAGAAGGTCCTTGCCCAGTCTCCCTCCTTCCACCTCCATGGGCCTGGGCCTTGCAGCAGGAGGGGTGGTATCTGCAAGTTCTGCAGACGGTGCCTGACTTGGGGTATCCCTGGCGGGTGGCATCAGCTTCTATGGCTGACAGGATCAGATCAGTTCCCATGCATCTGCCCTTGGCAGAGCCCAGTTCTACATTCTGAGGCATGAATTCCTGGGCACTGGGTGGGCATGGTTGAGTGCTTGTGTGTCCTCAGGGCTTATGCACAATACTGAAGTGTCTGTGTGTATATGTGTGTGTTGCAGGAGATGCCTCCATGCTCGGTGGCTTCAGTCGTGTCTGACTCTTTGCAACCCAATGAACCGAAACCCATCAGGCTCCTCTGTCGATGGGATTCTCCAGGCAAGAATACTGGAGTGGGCTGCCATGCTTTGCTCCAAGGGATCTTCCCAACCCAGAGATTGAATCTGTGTCTCCTGCATTGCAGGCAGTTTCTTTACCCACTGAGCTACCTGGCAAGTCCTGTTGGGGGAGGTATCTACATCTACAAAGACTATGGGGGAATTCCCCTGGCAGTCCACTTCACTTCTTGTTGGCTCAGACGGTAAAGAATCTGCCTGCAATGCAAGAGACCTGGGTTCGATCCCTGGGTCAGAAAGATGCTCTGGTGAAGGAAATGGCAACCCACTCCAGTATTCTTGCCTGGAGAAGTCCATGGACAGAGCAGCCTGGCAGACTACAGCCCATGGGGTTGCAAAGAGTTGGACACGACTGAGCGATTAACACCTTCTTTCCAGTGTTTAGGACTCCACGCTTTCACTGCCAAGGATGCAGGTTCAACCCTTGTTCGGGGAATTAAGATCCCTCAAGCCACCCGGTGCAGCCAAATAAATAAATAAATACAATTTACAAGGCTTTGGGGGACTTCCCTGGTGGTCCAGCAGTTAAGACTCCATGCTCCCAAGGCAGGGGGCCCAGTTTCAATCAGGGAACTAGGTCCCACGAGCCGCCACAACTGAGAGTTCACATGCACGACTAAAAAGATCCTGCATGCTGCAGCTAAAGATGCCACGTGCCTCAACTGAGACCTGGTGCAGCCAAATTAAAAAAAAAAAAGACTTTAGGAGTGGTGGGAGGCAATATGGGGCCTTTGAACTGGTGAAGGTGGCGCTGGTCGGGCATGTACCCTGCGGGGAATCAGTGCCTGGGGAAGCTGGCTTGTGGATTTGCATTGGATTGTTTTCTGTAAGATGTGGGCACTGTGGGAGCTGTGTGTCAGCATCTTGATGTGAGCAATATTGATCTGGGTGTAAATGTCTGTTGTGTTTGGTGAATGTGTGTTGCAGTGTAGGGTGTGTTTCTGGGTTGTGCTGTTGAGGGTGCTGTTGTAGTGTGTTGCTTTGATGTGGTTCTGTTAGGTGTGACAATTGGGTGTTTCAGTGTGTTGCCTCCTTGGTCTCTGTGTGTTTACTGATGTGTTGGTTGTACAGATTTGGGTTTTGGTTGTGTGCTCTGAGGCCAGCGTGCTGATTGTTCTTATCATGTGGTACTGTGTTATGCATTTGGCAGGTTGCTCTGTTGGTTGTGTGTTGAGGTGTTGCTGTCAGTCAATGTGTCAGTCATGGTGTCAGTTTGCACACATGTGCTGTGCTTGTCGTATGTCATTCAGTGTGTGTTAGCAGTGTACTTGTGCAGCTCTGCAGGTTTGGCCTGTGCTAAGTGACCTAAGATGGGAGGTCCTTGGGACCTGATTCTGCCCCTCCCTTTGGTCCTAAGGCTCCAGAGCAGCAGTGGTCCTTTGTCAGGCCACAGGAAGGCCCCACCTCACTCCTCAACTGCAGGGGACCCAGGGAGGTGCCCAGACTGAAAGGCTCCAGCCGCCTGTTCATTGTTCTGGGGCCTCTTTGGAAAACAGGATGAAAAGCAAAAGGTGGACTCAAGCCTGGTTGTCCTCTCCAACATGACCCAGGAGTCCAGCACAAAACCTCTAGGATGGAGGGGTGGCAACAGGCCTCATTTTATAGATGTGGAAACTGAGGTCCAGAGTGGGACCGGGACCTGGCAGAGGCTTCCACAGCTATTAAGGACAGATAGCTCGAAGTCCCCACACCCTCATGCACCCATCCACAGCCTCCTGCTGGCTTGGAGGGCTGAAAACTTGAGGACCCTGGAAAGACACAAAACTGTGTTCTGGCTCCCATTTCTGAATGCTTTCCAACTGACATGTCATAACCTTGTGGACTAAGTTCAACTTTTGTCTCCATTTAGCACAGAAGGTAACTGAGGACCATAAGGTAACCATTCATTCGGCAGATATTACTCTAAATATTACGCTATTCTAAGTACTATGCTGTGTGACCTTGAGCAAGTCGCTTGCCCTCTCTGGGTCAGGCCCTGTGCTCAGCTCTAGGGACACAGCCGTGACTGAAGGAGCTCACAGCCTGGAAAGGGTGTGGAGAAGATGGACAATTACCAAGAAAAGAATGATCATTTCAGATGGTAATAAGTTCTAAGAATGATGAAGACCGGGCGAACAAGAAAGAAACTGAATAGCCCAGGGAGGTTTTAAGAAGGTCTCTCAAGAGGAGACTTCTGACCTGAGACTTGACGAATGAGCAGTCTTATAAAGATCTAGATGGGCCTTCTAGTGAGAGGGAAGAGCAAAGGCAAAGGCCCTGAGGCAGGACCACACTAGGTAGTAAAGGCAGCCCTGGGGCTGGTGAGACAAAGGGAGGGGCAAGGCTGGTGGTGCTGTCAGGGGCTGCGGGCCGGGAGGGGCTTGGATTCTCTTCTCAGCATGATGGGCAGAGAGAAGTGTGGGCTGAGCACACGGTTCTGGGGGTAGAGTGTGCAGGGGACGGTTGTAGTCTCCCATTACGGGGGGGCGGGGACAACCAGAGCCAAAGGTCTCTCCCCCGCAGCTCCGGCAGCCCCAGCCCAGAGGCGCCGGCCTGGCGGCTGGAAGACTGCGCTGCGGGCACATCTGGGGAACAGCTGCCGGGCCAGGGCCAGAGCAGATCACGTGGCCCAGGCAGGCCCGCCCTGGAGCCTACAAGGCCAAGACTCCTGGGAGGGGCAGTGGGGAATGTGCCGGACATGTACACAAATCCCTGAGGAGTTACCCTGCAGTGTAGACACGCAGGCAGCGTAGACACACACGCACACAAGTCCCTCAGTCCCTCACAGCCACTCTTTTAGGAACCAGACCAAACTTAGGTTCAATGCCACATCCCAGCTGTGTGATCCAAAGCACTCAACTTCTCTGGGCCCCAGTGACCTCAGCTATAAAGGGGACATAGTATTACCACCTAAATCATGAGTTGTTTTTCTCTCATCAACAAATAGTCATTGAGTGCGCCCTGTGTGCCAGGCGCTGCGCTCTGCTTTGGGTTGAGCAGTGACAGCGACAGCTACGGTCCCCGCCCTCCTGAGCTCGCTCTCTTAGGTTACACTTGGAACCAGTCCTGACCCAGAGTGAGCACTAAAGAAATGGGAGCCATTTGCCTTGAGCCCTGGAACCCAGAGGAAGGACAGTAAAGGCACAAAAGGAGCCGTGGTGACAGAGACATAATAACAAAAGACCTCGCCATTCATCACTTCCTGGAATAGCTTGTTTCATTCTCATAATCGCTCCACAGAGACAAGGGTTAGATCCAGTTTACACTTGGGGAAACTGAGGCACAGCTTATCAATGGAAGAGCCAAGATTTGAAGGTGTGAAGGGCTGGGCCCGTCTCCTCTCTGGGCCCCAGTATGCCCATCTGTGAAATGGAGTACTATATTCACACAGCTGCTGCCAGTCCCAGAGAGCAGCTGTGAAACTCAGAGGTGTGTGTAAAGGCTTTCTGAGGGACTAGTGACAGACTTTATTTGGGGGGGCTCCAAAAGCACTGCAGATCATGACTGCAGCCATGAAATTAAAAGACACTTGCTCTTTGGAAGAAAAGCCATGATCAACCTAGACAGCATATTAAAAAGCAGAGACATTACTTTGCCAACGAAAGTCCATCTAGTCTAATCTATGGTTTTTCCAGTAGTCATGTATGGATGTGAGAGTTGGACCATAAAGAAAGACTGCTGCTGCTGCTGCTAAGTCGCTTTAGTCATGTCCAACTCTGTGCGACTCCATAGACGGCAGCCCACCAGGCTCCACCATCCCTGGGATTCTCCAGGCAAAAACACGAGTGGGTTGCCATTTCCTTCTCCAATGCATGAAAGTGAAAAGTGAAAATGAAGTCTCTCAGTCGTGTCCGACTCTTAGCGACCCCATGGACTGCAGCCTACCAGGCTCCTCCGTCCATGGGATTTTCCAGGCAAGAGTAGTGGAGTGGGGTGCCATTGCCTTCTCCAAAAGAAAGCCTAGCACTGAAGAATTGATGCTTTTGAACTGTGGTGCTGGAGAAAACTCTTGAGAGTCTCTTGGACTGCAAGGAGATCAAACCAGTCAATCTTAAAGGAAATCAGTCCTGAATATTCATTGGAAGGACTGTTGTTGAAGCTGAAGCTCCAATACTTTGGCCACTTGATGCTAAGAACTGACTTCTTTGAAAAGACCCCGATTCTGGGAAAGATTGAAGTCAGGAGGAGAAGGGGATAACAGAGGATGAGATGGTTGGATGGCATCATTGACTTGATGGACATGAGTTTGAGCAAGCTTCAGTAACTGGTGATAGACAGGGAAGCCTGGTGTGCTGCAGTCCATGGAGTCTCAAAGAGTCAGACACACAGAGCAACTGAAATGAACTGAAGGACTAGTAGCGGAACCCTGGGGTGGGACTGTTGGGGGGTCATTTGATGAGTCCTCCAAACTTTCTGGCCAAAAGAGTGGTCTGGGTCTGTTTTCCTGAGCTGGCTTGGTAGTGGGGTTGGGAGGCAAATACTCCCTTAATTCACACTACCAAGGAGAGGGACAAAAAAATGCCCACTTGGCAAAAATATAAACAAGCAGCCTTTATTCCAACTCCTTGTCAGACCTTAAAAATGCTGGAGATAAAAACCAAAGTCTGGAAGTACTGAAAATTTTCTGGAGTGTGTGTATAGGGAAGTGTCATTATTTCAACTGGCAAGTCTGAAGGGAGCACAGTGAAGGGAACATTTCGGGGGATCTGAAAGCCCACCTTCCAGAGTTCACTAAAAACTGCTGAGAGCTAGGACTTCCCTGGTGGTCCAGCAGTTAAGATTCCTTGCTTCTAATGCAGGAGGCATGGGTTCAATCCCTGGTCAGGGAACTAAGATCCCACATGCCCTTTAGCATGGCCAAAACATTAAAAAATAAAAATAAAAAAATCGGGAGCATAATTGCAGCCAAACGGTTCCGAAGGCCAGGCCTAGACTTGAAAATATGCTATTACTGTCTACTGTGTAGTGAGCATCTGCTCTGTGCCAAGACCACAGTAGGAGCTTTGCAAAGCTTAATCTCAGTGATTCCTAGAAATAGCCTAAGGAGTTAGGAACTTCTATCATTTTGCCAATGAGGAAGCAAAGGCTCAGAGAGGTGAAATGTCTTGGTCCGGGTCACACAGTATAACAAGGTTTTAAATCTTGAACTGCTGGACCCCAAGCCCTAGCCCTTTACACTATTCTGTAGCCAACTGTCTCTCCTCAAATGATCAGACCTTTACAGGCCCCTTACACGTCTTCATTCAGGCCTTATCTCCTTGTGCTTTTCCCTCATAAAGTGCCTAGAGGATAAGTCACCTCCTTTAGGAAGCCTCCCTGATTTCCTCCAAAATAGGACTCATCCTTTCTTTGTGTGGCTAATGCACATAGCAGGAAATTTGCATAATATAGTCTCCATACAGCTAACACAGGACCTGGCAGGAGGTGGACGCTCATCAATGTGAGGTACACTTAACTACTGGGAGTCCTAATGGTCTCTTGACTTTCTCTCCTCTGTTTGTCTGCAAAGGATCTTTGAGATTCTCCCTCGTCCTAATCAGCAGTCAGGTCAGAGGGAGATATACTAAACATTTGGAGTTGGCTTTTTTCTTACATAAAGTAGTACATGAATACACTTCTGTTTAAAAATATATTCAAGGGGACTTCCCCGGTGGTCCAGTGGTTTAGAATCCACCTTCCAATGCAGGGGATGTGGGTTCAATCCCTGGTCAAGGAACTAAGGTCCTATAAGCCATGAGGCAACTAAGCCCACATGCCACAAGGAAGACCCACCCCAGCCAAAAAAAATCATATATGTGAAAGTGATAGTCACTTAGTCATGTCCAACTCTTTGCGACCCTGTGGACTGTAGGCTGACAGGCTCCTCTGTCCGTGGAATTCTCCAGGCAAGAAGACTGAAGTGGGTTAGCATTTCCTTCTCCAGGGGATCTTCCCGACCCAGGGATCCGACCCGGGTCTCTCACATTGCAGGCAGTTTCTTTACCATCTGTGCCCCCAGGGAAGCCAATATAAGAAATACCTGGTGTAATGGATACATAGACCTAAAGCTATAAAACTTCTGGGAAAACAAAAGAGAAAAGCTTTGTGATCTTCGGTTAGGCAGAGATTTTTTAAAAAAATAGACAAAAATGCATGACTCATAAAATTAAAAATTGATAAATTGAACATCAAATTTAAAACTTCTGCTCTTCCAAAAACATTATTAAGAGGATAGAAAAACCTAGACACACACTGGAGAAAACATTCATAAATCATTTATCTGACAATCTGTGTTCAAAATTTATGAAGAAGTCTCAAAAGTCTACAATATGAAAACAACCAACCAAATTAAAAGAAATGGACAAAAGATGAAAGGGTGGCATGAGGGAGCCTTATGATGGAACTGCTCTGTGTATTCACTCTGGTGATGGTCACACAAGTCTACACATGTAATAAAAATGCACAGAACTAAATACACACACATTAGTGCATGTTCAGTCCAGTCACTCAGTCATGTTTGACTCTTTGCGACCCCATGGACTGCAGCACCCCAGGCTTCCCTGTCCATCACCAACTCCCAGAGCTTACTCAAACTCATGTCCATTGAGTCAGTGATGCCATCCAACAATCTTATCCTCTATCATCCCCTTCTCCTCTGGCCTTCAATCTTTTCATCAGGGTCTTTTCACTATGTCAGTTCTTTGCATCAGGTGGCCAAAGTACTGGAGTTTCAGCTTCAGCATCAGTCTTTCCAATGAATATTCAGGACTGACTGGTTGGATCTCCTTGCAGTTCAAGGGACTCTCAAGAGTCTTCTCCAGCACCACAGCTCAAAAGCATTAACTCTTCAGTGCTAGGCTTTCTTTATGGTCCAACTCTCACATCCATACATGACTACTGGAAAAACCGTATCTTTGACTAGATGGACTTTTGTTGGCAAAGTGAAGACTCTTGAGAGTACCATGGACTGCAAGGAGATCCAACCAGTCCATTCTAAAGGAGATCAGTCCTGGGTGTTCTTTGAAAGGAATGATGCTAAAGCTGAAACTCCAGTACTTTGGCCACCTCATGTGAAGAGTTGACTCATTAGAAAATACTCTGATTCTAGGAGGGATTGGGGGCAGGAGGAAAAGGGGACGACAGAGGATGAGATGGCTGGATGGCATCACTGACTCGATGGACGTGAGTTTGAGCAAACTCCAGGAGTTGGTGATGGTCAGGGAGGCGTGCTTCAATTCATGGGGTCGAAAAGAGTCGGACATGACTGAGCGACTGAACTGAACTGAATGTCTCCGCTTTTAATATGCTATCTAGGTTGGTCATAACGTTTCTTCCAAGGAACAAGCATCTTTTAATTTCATGGCCGCAGCGCATATAAATCAGGTAAAATCTGAATCTCATCAGAAATAAGGTGAAATCTTGTTGTGATATTGCACTGTAGGTAGGCAAGTTTCCCATTAGGGAAACTGGGTAAAGGATATAAGGTGTCTCTGTTCTTTCTTACAACTGCATGTGAATCTACAATTACCTAAAAATAACTTATATGAGCAAAAGAAATGAATATCTTAATCAAAGGAGATATATGGGTAGCATATAGGCATATGAAAAGATGCTCAATATCTTTGGTCATTAGGAAAATACAAATTAATACCACAGTGAAACACCACAACTCATCTTTTGGAATGGCTTTTAGCTTTTATTAACCATTCTCATGGACAAGCATACAACTGTTAGAGAAGATGTGGAGGAAAATGAATGGAATGGGATACTGATGGGAATGTAAAATGATGCAACCACTATGGAGTTTAGTAGTATCTTTGCTTTTCTTTTTTTGGCTGCAAGGCTTGCAGGATATTAGTTCCTGGACCAGGGACTGAACTCATGCCCTCAGCAGTAAAACTTCGGAGTCCTAACACTGGACTGCCAAGGAATTCCCAGCAGTTTCTTATGAAATTAAATAAATATCTACTATGTAACCCATTCATTTCACTACTAAGTGTCTACCTAGAAGAAATGAAAGCATAGATTCATAGAAATACATGTATATAAGAGTTCATTGCCACTTTATTTGTACTAACCAAAAACTGTAAACAGAGACTTCCCTGGTGGTCCAGTGGTTAAGAACCCACCTTGCAATGCAGGGGACACAAGTTGGATCCCTGTTTAGGGAACTAAGATCCTACATGCTTCAGAGAAACTAGGCCAGCAGCTCCCCACAGGGACTGAACCTTCGCACAATTAGAGAGTCCACAACCGCGTTAATACAACAAAAATCCATCGAAGATTCCCGCCTGCCGTAACTAAGACTAGAAGCAGCCAAACCCAAAAAATTGTAAACAACTCAAATGCTCATCAACAGGGGAGCATTTGGTATATCCACAGCCTACTTACTACTCAGCAATAAGAAGTAATAAACATTCTCAAAGTAATTATGCCAAGTTAAAGAAACTAGGCTGAAAACACTTTAAGAAATTAGAGTATATACTGTGTACATTATATACTGTACTTGGGTATATAAAATTTAGAAAATGCAAACTGATCTATAGAGTGCTTGGGCACTGGGTGGAAGAGGCAGGAGGGAGGGATTTCAAGTGGCAGATTAAAACTTTTAGAGGTGATGAAGCATATAATTTTCCTAAACGTGGTGATGATGCATGGGTTTATGTGTATGTCAGACTTTATCAGATTGGATACTTTAAATATTTGCAGTTTGGGTATGTCAGTTATACTTCAACAACACTGTTTTAGGGAATTTCTTGAAGGTCCAGTGGTCAAGACTGGCGCTTTCACTGCCAAGGGCACAGGATCAAGCCCTGGTTGGGGAACTAAGATCCCATGAACCGAGTGCTACACCACAAACAAACAACAAGCAAAAAACATTGTTGTTGTTGTTGTTTTTTTATTCAAAAAAGGATGAAATATCTCTGTGAAGGTTACAGTGAAATTTTGATTTCATATTGCTTCCCTTCCCTTCTCAGGTAATCTTAATAATTTAGTGTCTACCCTAGTATATATATTTTTAACTTTCTTATTTTTTTTAATTGAGGTGGATTGAATGAAATGCACAGAAGTATATAATTTAAAGTATTTTGACTAATTCATACACTGTGTAACCTATACCTGTAACTGGCATGACATGGACCATTTCCATTCCTCTAGAAAGATTCCCTAAGTTCCTGGCATCTCTCACTTTCCACTCCCAGAGGCAACCACCGTTCTGATTTCTTTCCTCTAGATTAACTGTGCCAATTCTATTCTATTCTTCATGTAAAAGAAATCACACAATGTTGTGTTTGAATTTTTTTTCTATAGCATAATTTTCTCTTGTTTTAAATTCATTTTCAGATCCACATGTACTTGGGATCAGTAAGAGGTCCTGCCTTGACCCCTGGTCTAAAACTTGCTTTCTCCACCAACAGTAGGATCTAGAAATGTCTCAGACATTTCTAGATGCTTCCCACCTGCTGCACAGCCAGGTCACTACTTTGATGTCTCATTCATAATTTATATCATGTTGATGGACATTTACATTGTTTCAACTTCCCCCCTTGCAAGTAGCACCTCAGTGAAACATGTTGAACAGACATCCTTTGTGCCCCTGTGTGTAGGTTGCTCTGGAATTGATTCCAGCAAGTGGAATTGCTGGATCAATTAATAAACACTAGGTAATGAATAAATTCTTTGCAGCCAAAGATGGAGAAGCTCTACACAGTCAGCAAAAACAAAACCAGGAGCTGACTGTGGCTCAGATCATGAACTCCTTATTGCCAAATTCAGACTTAAATTGAAGAAAGTAGGGAAAACCATGAAACCGGTATGACCTAAATCAAATCCTTTATGATTATACAGTAGAAGTGAGAAATAGATTTAAGGGACTAGATCTGATAGACAGAGTGCCTGATGAACTATGGATGGAGGTTCATGACATTGTACAGGAGACAGGGATCAAGACCATCCCCATGAAAAATAAATGCAAAAAAAAGCAAAATGGCTATGAGCGGAGGCCTTACAAATAGCTGTGAAAAGAAGGGAAGCAAAAAGCAAAGGAAAAAAGGAAAGATATAAGCATCTGAATGCAGAGTTCCAAAGAATAACAAGGAGAGATAAGAAAGCCTCCCTCAGAGATCAATGCAAAGAAATAGAGGAAAACAACAGAATGGGAAAGACTAGAGATCTCTTCAAGAAAATCAGAGATACCAAGGGAACATTTCATGCAAAGATGGGCTCGATAAAGGACAGAAATGGTATGGATCTAACAGAAGCAGAAGATATTAAGAAGAGGTAGCAAGAATATACAGAAGAACTGTACAAAACAGATCTTCACGATCCAGATAATCACGATAGTGTGATCACTCACATAGAGCCAGACATCCTGGAATGTGAAGTCAAGTGGGCCTTAGAAAGCATCACTACGAACAAAGCTAGTGGAGGTGATGGAATTCCAGTTGAGCTCTTTCAAATCCTGAAAGATGATGCTGTGAAAGTGCTGCACTCAATATGCCAGCAAATTTGGAAAACTCAGCAGTGGCCACAGGACTGGAAAAGGTCGGTTTTCATTCCAATCCCAAAGAAAGGCAATGCCAAAGAATGCTCAAACTACCGCACAATTGCACTCATCTCACACGCTAGTAAAGTGATGCTCAAAATTCTCCAAGCCAGGCTTCAGCAATACGTGAACCGTGAACTTCCAGATGTTCAAGCTGGTTTTAGAAAAGGCAGAGGAACCAGAGATCAAATTGCCAGCATCCACTGGGTCATCAAAAAAGCAAGAGAGTTCCAGAAAAACATCTATTTCTGCTTTATTGACTATGCCAAAGCCTTTGACTGTGTGGATCACAATAAACTGTGGGAAATTCTGAAAGAGATAGAAATACCAGACCACCTGACCTGCCTCTTGAGAAACCTATATGCAGGTCAGGAAGCAACAGTTAGAACTGGACATGGAACAACAGACTAGTTCCAAATAGGAAAAGGAGTACATCAAGGCTGTATATTGTCACCCTACTTAACTTATATGCAGAGTACTTCATGAGAAACGCTGGGCTGGAAGAAGCACAAGCTAGAATCAAGATTGCTGGGAGAAATGTCAATAACCTCAGATATGCAGATGACACCACCCTTATGGCAGAAAGTGAAGAGGAACTCAAAAGCCTCTTGATGAAAGTGAAAGAGGGGAGTGAAAAAGTTGGCTTAAAGCTCAACATTCAGAAAACGAAGATCATGGCATCTGGTCCCATCACTTCATGGTAAATAGATGGGGAAACAGTGGAAACAGTGTCAGACTTTATTTTGGGGGGCTCCAAAATCACTGCAGATGGTGATTGCAGCCATGAAATTAAAAGACACTTACTCCTTGGAAGGAAAGTTATGACCAACCTAGACAGCATATTAAAAAGCAGAGACATTACTTTGCCAACAAAAGTCCATCTAGTCAAGGCTATGGTTTTTCCAGTAGTCATATATGGATGTGAGAGTTAGACTGTGAAGAAAGCTTAGCGCTAAAGAATTGATGCTTTTGAACTGTGGTGTTGGAGAAGACTCGTGAGAGTCCCTTGGGTAGCAAGGAGATCCAACCAGTCCATCCTAAAGGAGATCAGTCCTGGGTGTTCAATGGAAGGACTGATGCTGAAGCTGAAACTCCAGTACTTTGCCCACCTCATGTGAAGAGCTGACTCATTGGGAAACACCCTGATGTTTCAAGGGATTGGGGGCAGGAGGAGAAGGGGACGACAGAGGATGAGATGGTGGGATGGCATCACCGACTCGATGCACATGAGTTTGGGTAAACTCCGGGACTTGGTGGTGGACAGGGAGGCCTGGCGTGCTGCAATTCATGGGGTCGCAAAGAGTCGGACACGACTGAACGACTGACCTGAACTGAATGAATAAATATTCTAATTTCCTCTGGTTGGTCCTTCCAATTCTTTAGCAATTCTTTTGCATAGCAAAATTCTCTCGAATCATTAGAGGGGGTTCCAGGTGGCACAGTGATAAAGAATCTGCCTGCCAATGCAGGAGACACAGTTTGATCCCTGGGTCGGGAAGGTGCCCTAGAGTAGGAAATGGCAACCAGGTCCAGTATTCTTGCCCGGAAAACCCCATGGACAGAGTAGCCTGGTGGGCTACAGTCCATGGGGTCACAAACTGTCAGGTAGGTCTGAATCACAGTGCACACACACAAACAAGACCTAGGGAGTTGGGAGAGTTTGGTGGTGGTGGTGGTGGTGGGGTGTTAAGGGGATGGATGGAGGGGTCCAGTTAATTAATTGGTGATCTCTCTCCTTTGAAGCTGGTCTCGGGGATCAGTTTTCCTGGTTTCCAGATGTGGAGGCAGGGAGCTGGTTTATCGGCCCCTCCCCCCAAAACAGTGGGAAGAGGAAACTTGCTGATACTTAGTGAATTAATTGCAGGGGGAGAAAGGGCCATAACATCATCCTCTCCTTTGTGAGCACAGAATTTTAGCCTGGCTAATGCTGTGTGACTTAGGAGGGCTATTCTAAGCCTCAGTTTCTCCTCCTCTAGCCTACTCACGGTTCTTGAGGCCGACTGCCTACCCTGGCAGGAAGGCACTGCATGGCAATCAAGTGCCCTTGTTATCATAATGCAGCCATTACAACAGCTCAGGGTCCTGGGAAGCTTTTTGAGCCTCAGTTTCCTTCTTTGTGTAAAGAAACCAAAGGTGTCTCTGGTAGCTTAGCCATAAAGAATCCGCCTGCCATGCAGGAGACCCCAGTTCCATCCCTGGATGGGGAAGATCCCCTGGAGAAGGAAATGGCAATCCACTCCAGTATTCTTGCCTGAGAAACCCCATGGGCAGAGGAGCCTGGCGGGCTACAGCTCATGGGGTCACAAAGAGTCCGACACGACTTAGCAACAACAACATAAAGATGCCGGGATAGGGTAAGTTTGATAAAGCAAACTCTTCACCCAGTGCCCGGCTGGAAGGGAATAGTATTCTTGCGAATGGAATAATTCATCATCTTTATCATTACCGAAATACCAGGCAGACATTAGGGCTCAGAGAGGGCCGGAGAGGGTTACTCAGCTAAATTCATCCAGCAGCAAAGTTGGAATCCGAAGTCTTTCCCCAGGCGGGAGCGGGGAACTAGAGAGGTGGGAAGAGGGGTGGTGAAGAAAACTCTCAAGCGGCCCGAGCTGTGGGCCTGGTGGAGAGATTCCCAGGTGTGGGGCCGGGAGGTAAGGTGACCCTTGCTCAGCGACCGCGCCCGCGAGGAGCGCATTCCCAGGCTTCCCACCCGAGGTCTGCAGGTGACTGGCCGGGCTGGGGGTAGCTAGGGAGCGCTGAGGCCCGGTTTGCCGTCTCCATGGCGACCGCCCTCACGGCGCCAGCCTGACAGCCCGTCCGGGTTTTATGAATGGGTGACGTCACGGGGCTGGCGTCTAACGGTCTGAGCAGCTTGTTCAGACGCTGACACAGAGCAGCCCCGGGAGTAGGGGGTTGGGGGAGAGTGGGAGGGGGACGACGAGAGCTCCGCAGCTGCCGCGCCGTGGGAGGGAGACCCTGATCCCAGCGGTCTTTGGGGGAAAAAAGCCAAAAGGGGGGGAAAAAATTTAATTACTTAATGATGCAGATTTGGGGCTGCAAATTCAGGGGAGAAATCAGGGAAGACAGCCCGCTCTGGGTGCCTTTTTCTTGCTCAGGTCCCAGGGGCCCAAGCTTCCAGTAGTGGAGGAAGATTTTCCAGAATTAATTGCTTCCATCCTGAGGTGTCTGGGTAAGCCTGCCCGGTCCCAGGAACAGTCACCAGCAGCGTTCTCTGGGAATTGGGAAAGGAGAACGCCCCCCACCCCTCCCGGGGGTGGGCAGAGTGTAGACGGCCAGCTTTAAATATCAGCTCAAATACTGGGAAGATCAGAGTCCCAGAGGTAATCTTCCAATAGGGTCCAGAAGCCCAGGCTGCTTCTCCATCGGGACCTCAGTTTCCCTCATCTGTAAAATGGGGCTGGAGAAATGAGAACATATCCCTGAGAAAACTGATTCTTGGAATCTTTTCGTGAACAGTAATAACCGATTTCGCCTTCTGGGCAGCCCTCGCCTCCACTAGCCGTCTTGTCCCCCGCCTCCCACTCTCTGTTCTTGCGACTCAATTTGCTTTTCCACGCGGGTGAGGGTGCTCTAGGGGAGCAGGAGGCGGGACCCAGAAGTCCTCCAGGCCACGCCCTTAAGCCTTCCATTGGCTGTTTTTGAACATCTGAGCCCGCCCCCCCGGCAAGGGGCGGGGAGGCGCGCGGTATCTTTATAAAAGTCGGGTTGGGGAACTCGAGTTGCGCTTTTGCACTGCCGTCTTTTTCGCGTCCACAACTTTTTTCCCCACTACCGGCGTCCTCTTCCTCCTCCGTCCGCTTCGTTTTCTCCCGACGCCGGCATCATGAAGGTCGCCAGTGGCAGCGCCGCGGCCGCCGCGGGCCCCAGCTGCGCGCTGAAGGCCGGCAAGGCGGCGGGCGGCGCGGGCGAGGTGGTGCGCTGCTTGTCCGAGCAGAGCGTGGCCATCTCGCGCTGCGCGGGCGGCCCCGGGGCGCGCCTGCCGGCCCTGCTGGAGGAGCAGCCGGTGAACGTGCTACTCTACGACATGAACGGCTGCTACTCGCGCCTCAAGGAGCTGGTGCCCACCCTGCCCCAGAACCGCAAGGTGAGCAGGGTGGAGATCCTCCAGCACGTCATCGACTACATCTGGGATCTGGAGTTGGAGCTCAACTCGGAATCCCACGTCGGGACCCCCGGGGGCCGGGGGCTCCCCGCCCGGGCTCCGCTCAGCACTCTCAACGGCGAAATCGGCGCCCTGGCGGCAGAGGTGAGGTCCGAGTTGGAGAAGGAGATCTCTTTTCTTCTACGGAAGGGGACGCTTGAGGCTCAGAGCGGGAGGGAATGCTTGACCTTATATTCATCCCATCTTTTCGGGCACCTAGGTGCTCAAAGATGCCCAAATAGATCGTTTAAAAAACTACAACAACTCTTCTCTCTTTTTTCACAGGCGGCGTGTGTTCCAGCGGACGATCGTATCTTGTGTCGCTGAAGCGCCGCCCTTGGGAGCCGGCAGACCCCAGCCCTCCAGGGGGCGAGAGGAATAAGTGCTCTCTGGTCCATCCAGGCGCCTCGCCGGAGCTGGAGAGGAACAAGACCGATCGGCGGCCACCGGGGCGCTTGCAGGATCCAGCCCGGGTCTGGGGGACTGACAGGGCAGGCTGACCCTCCCTCCTCACCCACCAGCCACCAGAGACTTGGGGGAGTCCCCCCTCGTGTGTTTCTATTTTTTGAAAAGCGGACATTTAAAAAATGGTCACGTTTGGTGCTTCTCAGATTTCTGAGGAAATTAATTGCTTTGTATTGTATATTACAATGATCACCGACTGAGAATATTGTTTTACAATAGTTCTGTGGGGTGTTGTTTTCTTTTTTGGTTGTTGTTATTAAACAAATACTTTAGACGGTGATAAAGCTGCAGTGACTTCTTGGATTGATGGGAGGGACCTGGGCTGGCAGTGACCCCTGACCCTTTTCACAGCTGCTGCTGGGGGAGGGGACGGGAAGGCCACATCTGGACGGTCGCTTTTACCGACCTGAAATGAGTGTTTCCGGTGTCTTTAAAATCTATTCTCCCCCCCTACCCCGCCCCATCCCTGGCTATTTCCCCTCTCCCCAGTGTCATAAAATTAAATCCTTCAGACTTTTAGGGTTTCTCAAAGTGGTCCTGGGGCCATCTGGGTCACCTGGGGAGGTTGTCAAATGCAGATCAACCTGCCAAGGCCTCCTCTGGGTTGAAGAGTATCAACAAGTTGGTTACTTGGGAGAACCAGGTCACTGGACCTGCATGTTGGCTTAAATGGAGATAGTGAGAACCTCAGCTTGTCGGGGACAAGACTTCCAACTTGCCCCATTCCCCAGGAGGAGGCGCCTCCCCCCTGGGCCACCAAACCCTGGATCCCAGCAGGCTGCCCCAGGGCTTCAGCTTTGTCCAAGTGGGTGAGCAAGTTGGCAGAACCAGACCAGTCACAGCTGCTGGGCCACCTGCTCTCGGGTCTGGACTCTGCCCCCTCACCCTGGCCAGGCTGTGCCAGCAGCCCAGGGCTCCTGTGTGGGCTATGAGGAGGAGTGGGCGAGTAAGTCCGCAGCTCCTGAGCCAGAAAATGGTGTCGTTGGCAAGGACCTATCTGCCTGGACATGTGTGTGGGTTTGTACTCATGGGGGAGTGCACATGAGTGTCTGGGCCTGTGTGACATGAGTGAACTGGTAGTTACCCTGTCGGGCTGGGTCATCTGTTGGTGTGCAGGCCTGGGGGTGTGGATGAAGATACACGTGGGGATGTGTGCAGAAGGGCAAATGTGAGCGCATGTGTTCTGCAGATAAGTGAGCCAACTCCAGCTGTTTGGGCTTGTGGGCTCTGCTGAAATGCATGGTGGCACCTCTGCCTGGATCCGGCTTGATGGTTGGGTGTGAGTGTCTGGGGACTGCAGAACCGCACTGGGTGTCTAAATGTGTTCTGTAGATCGGCTGGCATTCCTGGGTCTCTGCTGATCTGGGGATAGCGGTGAGGGGGAGCTTTTCATAGGCAAATGCTTCCTCAGAAGTTTAAGTACCAACTTTCTGGGCAATTTTTAGACCCGTGGGGACACCAACAGTCAGTACCCCTACCAGGCAGCTGCCAGGCATTACACAGGGAGAAACTGAGCCCCAGAAAGGGCAAAGAACCTGTCCCAGAGAGGGCAAGGACTGTTAATATGTTTTGTCAATAAAATAAATAGCACCTAGCACCATGAGCCTGACTGTACGCTCAGCCGTTTACATAAAGGATTTTGTGGATCCTTGTGGAGCTAACAGCAGGATTGCGAATAACAATAACAATGAAGACTGCCTATTGAGCACTAACACTAAGCCAGGTACCACCTCCTCCCCGAGCACATTTTAGACTTTATCAAAGGGAACAGTATTTGGAGGTAAATCTTGTGCTTTGCTACTGCGTCCCCAGCTCACCACAGGCTGCTGTTTGACAGCATCAACTTCACAGAACTGCTGTAGAGAATAAATGAAATAGAGCACTTAGCACTCAGTGTTTGATAGCTATAAATTATCATTATTAATTGTCGCCTGTACGTCCTTGGAGTGTCCTCAGAGTCACACGTGTGCACTCCCTCCCTCGTGCCCCCCTCCCAGCCGCCCACCCACCGGGCCGTGGGCGTGTCCCCGCGAGGACCCCCTCACGGCAGGGCCCTTTTCCAGGGGAGGAAGGGGCTGTGCCGAGCCGGGGGTAGGCGGGCCACCTCCTCCCCCGTGCAGGCACACTTTGGCTTCCACGTTTCCCTCTTTTCCCCTTTGGCCCAGGCCCAGCCCATCTGGAGGCCGGCTCGGCGGCGGCCTGGGAGCGTTTCCATCAGCTGGGCCCGAGGAATGCGGAGCTATTTAACCTGAGCATCCCCAGGTGTACGGAGGCGCCTGGCTGTCTGGGGCCCGCCGCCTTTGGCACGGCCGCGCTAGACAAACAGCGCGCCGCCCCCGCCCTGCCCCTCCGCCCGCAGCTGCAGCCGGGCCTGGGAACGGGCGGGCGCCGGCGGCTTGCATAAGAGGCTCGGGCCCCGCGCAGGGAGGGGGCGAGGGGGGAACGGGGCCGCCGCGGGGTGGGGGGTTGTGAGAGCTAGAGGGTGTGTGTGCACGTGTGTGCGTGCGTGTGTGCTGCACACAAGACCCTGCTCCTTTTGGGCCGCCGCTTGGGAAATCATTAACTCCTTAACTGTGTTGGACCGGGCGCGGCAGGAGCTGGGTGGGGGGAAGGCCGCAGAGAAAAACCGGGACAAAGTTCCTTGCACACTGGACCTTGCCTCTCCAAGACTGTGGGCCCCAAGACCTAAAGGATTTTTTTTCTTTTTTCTTTAACAGACACTTCTAGAGCGCTTATTATGTGCCGGGTACTATACTAAACTCTTAAAATTAATTTGGTTAAGCCTACTCACAGCTGTATGGGGGCAGTGCTATCAAATGCTCATTTTAATAATAGCAACGACAGCAGCACAATAGTAATGGGAAGATAAACGTTTTAGTAGGCAGGCTGGTAGAACACAGCCTCTGAAGCAGCCTGGAGGTTTCCCAGGCTGGGAAGGAGAAGGCTGGGAAGGGAGGCCCTTCCCTGGAGGCTTCGCCTGTCTTAGCCTCCACTTTCTCATCTGGGAAATGGGCTCCAGAAGCTCAGCCTCAGGGATCCATTGAAGGGCTGCAAATGGGAAGCTTGGCACCAGGACTGGCTCCGTGTAGACTCTAGGTTACGTGTTGGTGCAAAGTGTTTGAGCCCTCACCAAGGGGACTGGCTCATGAGCCCGTTCGGTGTGTAAACCCACTGCTAGTCCTACTTTTCAGATGAGAAAAGGGAGACCTTGGAGAGGTGAAGTGACCCACACAAGGCCACGTGGGAACTCTGACTTAAACTTTCTGGAAACTAAGCTTCTGAGGGGCTGCACCTTCCCACAAGAGGTCCAATCTAGCTTTTTCATCTTATTTCCAATTTAAATCACACCAGGTCATTATGTATGCTTGTTTTAAATGTGTAAACTGGAAAAATGCAAGGTATGATGTATATCCCAATTTTTGCAATTTACATTTTTCTTAATTTTAAAAAATCTTAGCAAGAGCCTAGAAAGATAGAACTCGCCCAGGCTTTCTTGTCCTCTAAGAGGTCCTAGGCCAGGTCCCATGTGACCTGGCTCTAAGAGGTCAGGTGGCACAGCGGGCACAGGTCTTGAAGCAGGTAGAGACCAACTGAACTGTGGCTCCATCTGCTTGAGGGACGCCTGTGGCTGAGGGATCACTAGGCTCTGACCTCTGGGTGCACAAGCCCCTCTCCACAAGGGGCAAGGGGACTTGATGGGCAAACACCAACCTTACACCTGCCGATCTGAGTCACCCAGACCTCAGAGTGCTCCTGGAGCCCCTTTCCCCCACCCCATTGCCTCCTGAGACTAAGACTCAAGGGTGAAACCTTTCTTCATACCAGCTACTCTTATTGAGGCCCAGGGACTGCGCCCAGGGAGGGCTCCCCACTGTCCAGGTCACAGGCTGCAAGGCTTTCCAATGACAGGCGGGCCTGGGAGCCCAGCCTGGCTGCCAGAGGGAAAGGAGGTGAGTCATGGCCGGGCCAGGGTCCGGGCTCTGCTTTCCGGGAAAGGGAAGGGAAGGGAAGAGAGGAAATCAAAAGGCCTGGAGGCACACAAGGGGGTGGGCTGTTCTTATCTTCCCGGGACCCACCCTGGCTGGTGCTTCCTGACCCAACTCTTGCAAAATCGGTTTCCCAGCGATGCCCCCAAGAGAGGCGCCATGGGCCTTACAGGGTTGCATCAGAGCCTTGTGCAAGGGCTAGCTGACGGGGAGGGTGGTGGCTGCAGGCCAAGAGCGGGCAAGGGAAGGCAGACTCAGATTCTAGGCCCAGTGCCACATCTCACGGACACTTGCCACCTCCCTGGACCTCAGCATCTTTAGCTTTAAAATGGGTCGTCACAGCCACTGTTCTGAGGTTTCAGTGACATCATCCTTGGCCCATCCACTCCTCAAGCCCCACCCAGGCCAGGCCTCAGTCATCCCTACCTGGAAAACTGTACCAGCCCTAACTAGTTTATTCAGCAAACACAATTGGCTCTTGAACAACATGGGTTTGAACTGCACTGGGGTTCACTTATAAGTGGATGTTTTTCAATAGTAAATACTATAGGACTGGGTTTCCCAGGTGGCGCTAGTGGTAAAGAATCATGCCTGCCAGTGCAGGAGAGGAAGGTTTGATCCCTGGGTCTGGAAGATTCCCTGGAGGAGAGCATGGCAACCCACTCCAGTATTCTTGCCTGAGAAACCCCATGGACAGAGGAGCCTGGTGGGCTACAGCGCATGGGGTCGCGAAGAGTCGGACCCAACTGAGCACACACACACACAAATGCATAGGACCACACAGATGTGGGGTTGGCTGAAACCACTGATGCAGAAGCATGGATCAGAACCCAAGATAAGATGGCCTGACTATAAATTTTATGCAAGTTTTCACTGCATAGGGTCAGTGTCCCTAACCTATGCATTGTTCAAAGGGTCAACTGTAGTTACAAAATTTCTACATATGCTAGGAGCGGGTTGCAGAAGCTAAGAATTTAAATAAAAAGCCGTGCCCTCTTGAAACATACATTCCTAGTAGAAGAAGACAGACAGTAAATAAATATGCATAAGCATAATCGGAGGTGGATTTACCCTGAAAAAATTGAAGCTTAAACTTCAAGCCAAAGAGCTCCAGCAATGAGGTGGTTTCGTGTGTGTGTGTGTGAAAAAGTGTAAGTATTAGTTGCTCAATTGTTTCAGACTCTTGACACCCCATGGACTTCTCTGTCCAGGCTTCTCTGGTCATGGAGTTCTCCAGGTAAGAATACTGGAGTGGGTAGCCATTCCCTTCTCTAGGGATCTTCCTGACCCAGGGATTGAACCCAGGTCTCCTGCATAGCTGGTAGACTTTTTATGGTCTGAGCCACTATTTTTGTAAAATGTGCAAGATGTGCCTAGATTGCAAAAATCTAGGCCCCGTGACACTTAGTCTCCCCTGTATAAGATTCAAGCTTGAAGATAGGGCTGCTGGAAGGGGTGCAGAATCATATCTACTCAGCTGTTCGTTTTTTCAACGTAAGACGCCCCAGCTCTGAGCGGCAGGGAAGAGCTTTGTGGATCAGTGCGCTCCAGTGCAGCTGAGTCCACTCTGTGCACAGCAAACCTGGGCGCCCTGCCCATCTCCAGCCTTCCTCGGACCACTGGCGCCCCCTTCCGGGAGATTTGGAACTCCGCTAGCGCCCGCGAGAAATCAGGTCTTAGTCCTGAGGGAGGCGAAGGCTGGTGCCTTTGCGACCTCTAGTGGATTATCTGGGAACTGCACCCAGGGCTGTGAGTGTCTTAAAAGTCTCTCAGCTGTGTCCGACTCAGATCCCATGGGCTGTAACCCACCAGGCTCCTCTGTCCATGGGATTCTCCAGGAAAGAATACTGGAGTGGGTTGCCATTTCCTTCTTCAGGGAATCTTCCAGACCCAGGGATTCAACGTGGTTCTCCTGTATTACAGGCAGATTCTTTACTTTCTGAGCCACCAGGGAAGACCCTGAGTGTCTTGGAAGAGTTATTTCTGTATCTGGTACTTGACTGTATGTCTGTATATGTGTATACAGCAACGAATCAAAAAAAATCACCACCCTCAGCTTCTGCTCTGATCAGGGCCTTAGCTACTCTTTCCCCTATTGTCTCATCTTCGTTTGCTGTATGACAGCTCCCTCCAAGCCTCGTGACCTCGTCCACAAGAGGAGGAGATTTTAGGCAAATTTTTGACCTTTAAAAAAATTGCAAAATGTATTTTACACACAAAAGGGTACATATCACGAATGCATACAGTTTAAAGACAATAGTAAACACTTAGATACCAGCCACCCTGCTTAAGAAATAGAATATTAAATATTTCCGTGCCCTTCTGAGTAGAATCCCCACTCTCCTTGTAAGATGTTATCACTATTCAGAACTTTGTGTTATTTGATCATTTGTATTTTATATAAATAGAATCATACTAAAAAATAAATGCATGGGATCATACTGTGTGCAGTTTTCTGCACTTGCTTTTCGCAGGTAACGTAAATTTCATTAGCGCCATCCATAGCGATGTGTGGTCTGAGGTCACTCATTTCTCGTTGCATATAGTGCTCTGTAATGTGACTTATGTACCCAGTCCCCTACTGATGGACCTGTGGGTTGGTTCATGGTTTTGCTGTTATCAGCAGGACTGTTCTGAGTGCCCTTGTGCATGTCTCCCAGGGAAGCTGTGTGTGGAGCAGTGAGATGGCTGCATCACGGGGCGTGTAGTTTAAATGCTACTAGGTTGGACTGGAGTCTATTCTGATTAAATAGAGGAGTCCAGACCTGGAGGTCCCTTACCACTTAACCCAACACACTCACTGTAAGAGATAAGAAAAGGAAAACCCAGAGACCTTAAGTGACTTGCCCAGAGTCCCCGACCTTGGTCTCTCAGGCTAAGATTACAACTTAGGAAGTAATTTTGGGCGTGGACGAGGAGAACATATTTCCTTCCCATTTTGAGGATTAGCAAAACTCATTTACCTTTAAAATTGTCCTCTGGCCTGGTTTTAGAATTCTGGACAAAGTAGAGACAAGGATACTCCTTGAAAACTGTTCCACAGATACACACACACTCATACACATTTACTCCATGTCCAAGCACTGCCAATTCTAACTCCTGAATGTATCCCCAATCCCTGCACTTCTGCCTATCCCCCTGGTTTCCATCATCTCTCACCTGGACATTGCAGTAACCTCTTCATTGGTTTCCCTGCTTCTAGCATTGTGCCCCCGACTCCAAACCCATTCTCCACATGGCAGGCAGAGACATCGTTCTAAAATGTAGGCAGAACACATTACTTCCCTGCTTAAAAGTCTCCTGTGCCTTCCAGTTGCTCTTAAAATAAGATCCTAACCTGGTACCACGGCTCGTAAGGCACAGTGAGGCCTGGCTCCTGTCTGCGTCCACCCTGCTACTCACCAGCACTCGCCTCACGGTCGCCCTGTCACTTTTGTCACCTTGGTAACCTTCCAGTTACTCTTCCCCATCTTGGAGGCCTTTGCATGTGCTTGCCTGCTGCCTGTAATTCTGTGCCCTGCAAATAAGCCTTCTTGTTACTCAGGGCTCAGCCCAAACGTCCCCTCAGAGGACGTTTCTTCCCTGACCATACCACCTCCTTCCTTTCTTTCTGTTTTTTGGCCGCTCCACTTACAGGATCTTTGTTCCCTGACCAGAGACTGAACCCGCTGGGCCCTTGGCAGTGGAAGTACAGCGCCCTAATCATCTGACTGCCAGGGGATTTCCACCATCTCCCCTTTTTTTTTTTTAATTGAAGTACAGTTGATTTACAAAGTTGTGCCAATATCGGTTGTACAGCAAAGTGACTGAGTCACACACATATATACATTCATTTTTTAATATCCTTTTCCATATGGTTTATCACAGGATACTGAATATAGTTCCCTCTGCTATACAGCAGGTGCTGGTTTCCCACCATCTCCTTTCATTCTCTGCCTTTCACCCTGTTTTTTGTTTCCTTCCTAGCACCGTTCATATCCGTAACTGTCCTTGGGGAAAGTTCCTGAACCTCTCTGGACTTGTTGCACTGAGAACAACTTATCCTTGTGGCATTTTTTTTTTTTTAATGGTCACTGTTATTCCTTCCATCAAAAGGTGGGTCTTTGTCCCCTCCCTGTGACTCCAGATGGGATTCTGTGGCTGTTTCGACCAACATTTTATAGGAAGTAATGCTACATGACTTCAGTGGCTGTATCACGAAAGGCCAGCTTCTGTCTGGGTCTCCTGGAGTGCTCACTCTGGAGGGAGCAGCCGCCAGGTAAGCCTGCCATGAGACTGGCCAGCTGGCAAGGCCATGCGCAGGTACTCCTGAAGACACTTCTAGCTGAGCTCAGCCATCCAGTCATTCAGGTCTGTGTGAAGCTGTCTTGGATCCTCTGGACTAATCTGTCATTCAGCTGAGTCCCACTGAGTGACCACTGATGATGCCACAGGGAGCAGAAGAATTGCCCAGTTGCCCAGCCAAGTCCTGGCTTAATTCCTGATCCACAGAATCTGTGAGAGGTAAGAAAATGGTTATTGTTTTTAAGTCACAAAGTTTTGGAGTATTTGTTACCAAACAATATAAAACCAAAGCAATCTTGTGTGTTTGTTTCCTTGTTTATTGTGTCTCCTTTCTCTAGGATGGGTGTTCCACGCCTGCTTTGTTCTCTGCTGTGTGACCATTGTCCAGCACAAAGCCTGGCAAACAGTGGTGCTCAGTAAATACTTGTTGAATAAATGACAGCATGAATGAATAGATGTATGCACAGTACACTCAGCTCAAGCTCCATTCATCCTGCTGGCTGAGGTTTTGGGGACAATCCTACGGATATCTTGGCATTGGGAAAGGGGTACCCAAGCTCCTACCATCCCCTGGCAGCCCACTTCCTAGCTCTGGAAGGGGGTACTGAGAGTTGCTTTGGTCACCAAAGCCCACTAGGGTATCAAGGCCTCTCCATTAAGTGCTCATCCACCTTGACCTGTCTTCTATGGTCCAGCCTCTGGGCTTTGCGTAAGTTCCTTCCAATATATCTTCCAAGCCTCCTTCATCTGAAGTCACCTCCTCCCGAAATTGGTCCAGTTTGGGAACTCTCCTCAGGCTGTCTACCTGACCTACAGAAACAAGTACCCTCAACTGCTTATTGATCACAGACAATTCCAGGAATTTCTCTTAGAATCATTCCCGCCCCGTGCCTGCCTAGCACCTCCTTGCTCCATCTTGTCATCTCCCAAGGAGCACTCACAGCCCTCTCTCCCACAGTTCAGTCCTCTGATGTCAGCCCCATCCCAAGATACCTCAGCTGGCTGTTTTGCTGCCAGGATCTCATTTCAACACCTCCACAATCCAGTGAGGTCAGATTCATAATCATCTCACTTTATGAAGAAGAAAGCTGAGATTCCAAGAGGAAAAATGGGTTCCAGGTACATGACTGGCAAGTACTCTTCTGGGATCCAATTCATCACCGTCATCATCATGACTATAATTTCTTAAAGTACTGACTGTAAAGGTAAGCAGATTCTTTACCATCTGAGCCACCAGGGAAGTCCTAATGATCCACTGAAGGACGCTAAATTTAATGGGTCAAACTTTAAGCAGAAATGGGATATTTTCACAGTTTCAGAGTATCTCCCTTAATGTATTTAACAATTACAAAGAGTAAAATATTAATTTTAGTATCAATCCAACAGATACTACTCTAGACAGTGGTCAAGGTGACATTACCAGGTAAACATATCAACCTCATGAAGTCCTGGGGGAGGGCAGCGCACAGAGGAAAGCATACGTCAGCTCTCTGGTGTTTCCCCCCCAAAATGCATAACCTCAATATGATCATGAGAAAACCTCAGACAAGCCCACGCTGATGGACATTCTATAAAAGAGCTGGCTAGTACTCTTCAGATGTGTTAAGACCATAAAAGAGTTGGAAGGGAGGAGGAACTGTCACAGATCACAGAGGGCACTAAGGAGACACGACAACTGAATGGGATTCTTCCTGCACTGAATTCCAGGAAAGAAAAAGGACATTAACAGGCAAACGGATGAAACCTAAATGACTTTTGTTGTTATAATAGTAATGAACCGAGGTTAATTTCTTAGTTCTGATAAGGGTTCTATCATTATGTAAGATGCTGACAAAAGGGAAAGCTGGGAGAAGGACATACGGGAACTCTGTACTATTTTTGCAACTTCTGTAAGTCTAAAATTACCTCAAAAGGAAGAGGGAAAAAAGCACCTTAAAATAAAGAGGGAGAATGAAGGCTAAGCTAAAATAAGCCTCCTACAGCCCATCTCTCCCACTGGTTACAACTAAAAACTCTGGACAAATTTTTAAAAAAGCAACTACTTAAGAGAACATGGTAAAGTAAATAAAATCAGATTGGAGTGAAAAGTCAAAATCTGAAGAATAACCCACAAAGCAGGTGAGTGAAAACTCACTACCAGGTGAGTTTCCTGGTAAATTTTTTTCCTGTATCTTCTTGCTTAGACCCAGGATACTTTAAATCAGGAAACCGCACATCTGATACAGGCAGCACACACTCCCACAGAGAAGCCCAGCATTCTGGTCAGAGAAGAGGAAAAATGGGCCTCCAGAAGCTGGAGGGTGTAATGAAACTCCTTGTTATTACTTTTGTTTAATCATTGCTCTCAACTAGCCCTGCTGCAGGGCAGCCCCAGTCTGCTTTACAGTCCCAATGCCTTTGAGAGAAAAGTCTGAGAAAACCCACCCCCTGGAGAAAAGAACTTGGAAAAGAACCGCTGAGTGTAAATAGTGTGGGGCAAATCTTCATTTTTTTGTCTTTTGGTTTTTGGTGCTTTGCTCCGAAGGTAAGCCCAGTGGTGAGGAATTGTATGACAGTGCAGGTGGTTAGAATTCTGGGAGAACTTCATATTTCTGGCCAGAGGACCAGAAAACCAGGCCTGCGGAGCCAGAGAATATACATGTAATCCTGGTGACAAGAGAATGGATAAAGGAAATCCTCCAATTCTATGTTGAACCAGCACAAGTCCTGGGCTCAACCCCAAGCTGAGCCTATGTGGAAGACACCCTAAGAAGAGTGAGAAAATCTTTTGAGTATTGACACCCTGTAAACCACTGCCCAAGTCCCAGACTAACCTTTACATCAGGCAGAACCAAACCGCATAGGAAAGCTTTGAAAGTAAAACTGATATTAGAATCACTGCCAGTAGAAGGTGATAAAGAACATGTAGTCCGAACCTATCCGATTTTGCGTACTACTAAAAAAAAAAAAAAAAAAAAAAAAAAAAAAAAAATCCAGAGCCTTTTACCAGTATCTAGAGTCTCATAATATTGAAAATGTCCAGGATACAATACAAAATAAGGAATGTCCAACCAATTCTCAAAGCAAAAGACAATCAGTAGATTCCAACCATGAAAAGACCCAGATGTTGGGATTGTCAGACAGAGACTTCAAAGCAGCTATTATAAGAGTACACTGTGAGGGGAAAATGGATACTTTAGAATGAATGGGAAAACAGACGTTCTCAGCAGAGAAATAAAAAGCATTAAAAAAGACCAAAAAACAGACGGTGTTGGTCAAAGGTACAAAGCCTCCATAACACAAGACCAACAAGTTCTGGAGAGCTGTACAGCACAGGACCTGTAATTAATATTGTTTTGTATACTTAAAAACTTGCTGAAAGGGTAGATCTTATGTTAATCGCTCTTACCACAATGAAGAAATCAATATTTTTGGGGGGGAGGGCAGGAGGAAACTTTTGGAGGTGATGGATAAATTTATGGCCTTGATTACTGGGGTGCATACTTACCTTCAAACTCATCAAATCGAATACATTAAATATCTGTAGCTTTCTGTATGTCAGTTATACCTTAACAAAATGATTTTCAGAAGAATCACTGAATTGTACTTAAAAAACCCCAAAAGGGTCAAATGACCAAATGACAATTTTAGAATGTAAGAAATACAATATCTCAGATCGTAAAAATGCACAAGATAGTCTCAATAGTAAAGAGAGGTGACAGAGCAAAGACTCAGTAAACCTGAAGCTAGATCAACAGAAGTGGTTCAATCTAAAGAGGAGAGAATATTTTAAAAACTGAACAGACTTACAGACATGTGGGGAAATATCAAAAGATTTAATATGCATGTCATTTCTGTACCCTTAAAGATGCAAAAAAAAAATTTTAAAGATGCCTTAAAATTTCTCAAATTTGGTGAAAAACTTAAATTTACAGATTCAAGAAACCGTGGTCGCTCACACAGTTAAAGAATCTGCCTGCAATGCACGAGACCCGGGTTCGATCCCTGGGTCTGGAAGATCCCCTGGAGAAGGGAATGACAATCTACTCCAGTATTCTTGCCTGGGAAATCCCATGGACAGAGGAGCCTGGTGCGCTACAGTCCATGGGGTCGCAAAGAGTCAGACACGACTTAGAGACTGAACAGCAAATACTGATTCCAAATAACACTTGGTTATGGTTCTAGTTACTACTGTTGCATGACAAGCCACCTGAAAACAGTGTGTAAAACAGCTGTCTGATGTTAATGGATTCTGTGGGTCGGGAATTCAGAAAGGTCACAGCAGAAGTGTCCCATAATGTCTGGGACCTTAGCTGGGAAGACGCAATGGCTGAAGGGGACTTGGTGGCTAGGGACTGGGATTGTCTGAAGATGTACATGGCTAGAAGGCTGTAGGCTGGCACCTCAGCACCGACATATGACTTCTCCATATGTTCTCTCCACATGGGTTAATTTGGCTTCCTCGTGGCATGGTGGCTAGGTTTTAAGACAGAGTATCCTGAGAGAGTCCATGGCATCTTATGATCCAGCTTTGGAAGTCACACAGCATCACTTTTACCATGTCCTACGTTTAAGGCTGTCAAAAAGGTGCATTCAGCTTCAGGGAATGGGGACACAGATGCCACCATTTGATGGCAAGAGGGTCCAGGTCACATTGTAAAGAGAGCATGTGGCATTGGAGATACTGTTAAAGCCACAATAATCGAGATGCTTGTTTGTAGACCATAGTCTAAGTCTGCGGGTGAGAAGTGAGGTATGTTGCTCCAGTAAGGCCTTCTTGCGTGGAAACATGCACGTGGGAATAAATGAGTCTTGTTCTTGAGAGGAGCATTACGGCAGAGGGAGGCACAGTTACAAAGCCCCTGCCGTGGGCAAGAGTGGAGTGTGTTCCAAGAACTGAAGGCCAGCATGCCTGGAGTGTGAAGGGAGAGGAGGAGAAGTTGATGAGGAGGCTCCATTTGTGGAGTTTGGCAGAGGGAACCTTAAATATCAGGTTAAGGAGATTACTGGAAGGCCAGTGGGTGGTAATGGAGGCTAAAGGATGCCAAGAGGCTGTCCCCACAAAGTCCGGCCCACGTGAGACTTATTCCCATGACCATGAGACTGGTGAGTTTGAGTCAGGACATGGCCAGGGGCCCTTACGCCCTGATCTGTGCACCCTCCTTTTGGCCCTGGAAGATCAGGAGCAGAAGCTGAAGGCCATTTCACGTTATTGTGGAGCCCACGTTAGTGTGGATCCCAGATCCACTGGGATCTGAAGGGACCAATGCCTACCCTGGAATTGATTTGACGCCCTGCACCACCAGGATCCCGCTGCTGCAGCCCTTTGCCAAGTTGGACTGTTCTCTGGTGGTCAGAGCAGAGCACTGGGCTGGACCTCAAGGCAATGTCCACACTGCCCATAGCTCCATCCAGAGCTTGGCTTATATGTCACAGCCATGGGTGCCTCTCAGAGAAGCCCTGCTTTCAGTTCAGTTCAGCCACCCATCATGTCTGACTGTTTGTGACCCCATGGACTGCAGCTTGCCAGGCTGTCCTGTCCATCAGCAACTCCCAGAGCTTGCTCAAACTCATGTCCATCGAGTCGGTGATGCCATCCAACCATCACGTCCTCTGTCATCCCTTTCTCTTCCTGCCTTCAATCTTTCCCATCATCAGAATTTTTTCCAGTGAGTCAGTTCTTCGCATCAAGTGGCCTAAGTTATTGGTGTTTCAGATTCAGCATCAGTCCTTTCAAAGAATATTCAGGACTGGTTTCCTTTAGGATTGACTGGTTTGATCTCCTTGCAGTCCAAAGGACCCTCAAGAGTCTTCTTCAACACCACAGTTCAAAAGCATCAATTCTTGGGCTCTCAGCTTTCTTTATGGTCCAGCTCTCACATCCATACATGACTACTGGAAAACCATACCTTTGACTATATAGACCTTTGTTGGCAAAGTAATATCTGCTTTTTAGTATGCTGTTTATATTTGTCACTGCCATGGGTGCCTCTCAGAGAAGCTCCCACTTAGACCATCGCATTCACCCTCCTGGTCCCCAAGCAGAGCTTGGGTGTGATTGGCATTACAGAAGTGTGGAAACCAAGGCCATGGAGGCAGTCAGGAACAGGGGCTGAAACCAGCAGAGGATGGATCTGGGACTAGAAGCCCAGAAGTGGGCCTCCCAAGCGCTCAGTTTCACCGCCCCTAATATTAACCACAGGGTCCTTTGCATGTCGTTTGTATACACCTGCCCAGCTCACAGGTGGTGGTGATGAGGACCCTAGGCCCCGGGATTCCAATGCAGCAAGTTCTGACCAAACCCCACCCCCGCGCCCCATCTCCTGGCCCGAGGCGAGTTCGGGTGCCCTTCCTGCGGTCATAGTGTGAGGGCCTCGGTGCCCGGATAGGGGAACGCCTTCACCTACTCTGCTTCTGCGATCGCCTGCAACGTGGGATCTCCAGCTTGCACCTCAAGGACCACCTGGTTGGGGGAAGGACCTGAGCAGGCTGGAGGGGGCGGGGCCCCGGGGATCAACGGGGTGAGCCGGTGGGACAGTCAGCGCGAGGCGCGAGCGGGCGCGCACTGGAGGGGAGTGGCAGACCTGGCAGGGCCTCGGGGGCGGATCTAGGGGAAGGAGGCGGGGCATTGGGGGCGGGGTTTGAGTGACTGACAGGGTAGGGGCGTGGCTGGCGCGTGCTGCGGAGACTGCAGTGAGGGAAGGGATAGGGAGGGGGCGGTACCACAAATGACCGAAAGAACAAGGCAGGAGCCAGGGCGAGGGTTTATCGAGTCTTGGGAAGGCAGTGCCAGAATGACGGACTGGGCAAGGGGGTGGCCCGGGCTGAGCGATTGAGGACGAGCCTCAGGGTAGGGGTGGGGTCGGCGGGCGGGCTAAGCTAGGCGAGCCGGGCACCGCCAGGGATAAATGACGCGGCTGGGACAGGGCTGAAGATGGTGGAATGCTAGCCTACGAGGTAGAGTCCAGAACAGCGGGCACGAAGACTGCTCGAGGGACCAGGGAAGGATGACTGGCAGCTCCAGGACGAGGAAGGAGGGAGGAGACGACGGGCATAGGTGAGTAGTGTGAGTGACAAGACAGATGGCGGGACCTGGAATACAGGCCGCTTGTGGGTGGGGCCAAGGGGCCATGAGTGACAACCTCATGGTCCCTTGGGGTCGGCCTCAAACATCTTCCCTGCAACTCTGAGAGGAATTGCTCTTCCGGCTGAACATATAGGGCTTCGTGTATTTAATGCACCAGGTGTAGTGCAGAGACATCAGACCTGCCGGAAGGAGGTTTCGATCTTCCAGGCCACCGGTCCCAATGAAATCCAGCCAAGGGCGTTCACCTGCTTCCGATTGCACCACGTGGGTCTTTCCTAGGGCCAGGAAACCCGCCACTAGCGATTGTCCCCGTGGTAGCCCTGGTTCGGCGTCGGTTCAGACCCGGCCCGCCTGTCCACAGCTGCAGAAGCGCTGTCTAGACTGCTTCCTGGTGTATCTCCGGGTCTTCGATTGACGATCTCCGGGCCTGAGCTGCTGCCCGGAGCCGCCCGGGGCCCTGAAGGCCTCAGTGTTCCTGAATTACAGTGTCTGCTGGGAGTTCGCGCGTCAGCCGGCATTCCAGCTGGAGAGAAGGATAGGGATAGGCTCTTTGTCGTGACCACGCCTCTCTGTCCACTGGCCCCTCCCCCACACAGCTGGCCCCACCCACCTAGTGCCTCCGCCCCTGCTCTTCCCTGGCCCCCCTCTAATTCGCAGTCCCCGCCCCTAAGGATAAACCCCGTCCACTCCTACTCTCAGGCTCCGGCTACCCGCCATATCCACAGTCCTTGGCCTCATCCCGCGCCCTTCCCCGTCTCAGGCTCCCCATGTTCAATCGGCTCCAGGAGCTCCCCATGGGGCTGGGAATACGAGTCCGCGACGCCTTGTCCAACACAACAGCCCTCCTTATTTTCGCCTTCGGGTGCTTTCTCTGTATCTCCTCCAGGCTGGGAGAATGAAGGTGGTCGTGCATGAAGTCTGAATTGGGCGAGGGGAGAAGGTCGTACCAATGGGATACTGAGGTCGTGGCTCAGGTCTTTGTGTCTGGGCAGAATCTCAGGGGCTCCCTGAATCTGATCGAATGAGAGCTGTTCCTTTCTGTAATATGGGCTCCCCCCGGGAGGGTTGGAGCCGCAGGGCCTCTCACCTCCCATTCCAGCTGTTTCCGAAATCTCAGCCTGCATTTACATAGAGTACCCCTTGCCCTGAGTGGGCTGTAATACTCTACCTGAAGCCCGCCTTGTGCCCACCAAGGTTCCCAGGGAAGACTCCTACTCCCTGGCCCTGACACCTCTGAGAGATCTGTTTTACAGAAAAGTCTGACTATTCCCAGGTTCCAGGCCTTGAGACACTGCTGGGCATCATCCCCCAGAAGGTCCTGCTGCCCTATGTCAACCTTGAGCCGCCTGGAGCCTGCCATCACTCCATCACCCTCAGCCCTGGGGCCAGCTTCCCAAACAGATGTTCTTTGTCACAACATTACCCCACATCTGGAGACTGGAGTTCCCATAGAGGCAGGAATGGGAGATGGTAGAGGAGAACAGAGGGTCAAGTTCTCTAGATGACTTCTCTTGGGAGGCTTGTGAGCTCGGAAAACAGGCTCAGAAATGGTGCTGCTTGGTCGCCATTGAGGCAGCAATAGAGCTGCCACTCACACATCAGCCACTCACTCCAGTGCAACCAGCCTCGAAAGTTCTGATGAGACACCAAGTGTATCCTCCCCAGGCTGCCTGAAGGCGGGTCTTCCCTCTGCTTCTGTCCTTAGGCTTACTCTTCAGGACATCCTGGACAGCATCCAAGAGATGAGGTGATCCTCTTGGGGTTGTCTCAACTCTGGAATCCCCTTGATCACGGGGAAGGGGGAGCAGCAGTCTCCAGGAATAAGCAGGGCCAATCCTGGGCGCTGGGGTCTCAGACATCCAGGAGACTCCCACACTGCCTTTTCATCTCCCAGAATGGAGGGGGCCTGCATCCTGCCCACTGGAGGATCTCTCTCTTCAAGGCTCATCTGCCTCCGGAGCAGTAAGCCCCTTCTTCCAGGCAGTGGATAGAGTGGGTCTCTATGGCCTCACTGGGCTACAGGAACCCTGAGGGATGGGTGGGTCCTCCGCACACGTCACTGGACCAGAGCTTGGACACCTAGAAAGCTTTGGCCCCAGGCCACAGAAGGGACTCACAGCCTTCATCCATCAGTCCAGCATCAGTATTCTAACAATCCCAAGCCACATTTACTGAACTCATGTTCTGCTCCAGTAACCACATCATTCCCCCTTTTACCTTTGTTGGCCTCCCGTCTTTAAAATAAAATCTGAGATCCACACCATGACTTCCAAAGCCCTGCTTGGTGTTCCAGTCTCTCTCCAACTTTCTCCTTTGCCCATTACAATCTGACCAAGATGTTCTCTCTCTATTCTATGAACACATCTGTGTTTTTCTGCCTTTGGGTCTTTGTCCAGGCCTCTCTCTACTTGGAACTAGATTGTAAGCCCTATAATGGCAAGGACTGTGTTGACTTTTGTTTATCTCTAAATCCTCACACGTTTAAACAATAGACAATAATGCCAGCTCTAACAGGTCTTAATAAACAGTCCTGGAATAAATGTGCCTGATGCTTTTCTATTGACATATTTAATCTTTACACAAAGAGACTCAGGGAGGTTTAGCCATTTGTTAAAGGTCACACAGCTAAGAGCTGAACCCCAGAGGGAGGCGTTTTCACCTGTCATTGTGATTGGGGGCATGAATGCCAGGTGGTATACCACAGGCCATCCCCAAATTCTATCCTTGTAGCTTCCTGCAGCAGGAAGCATTGGGTCTGCGCTCGAAAGCTGGCAAGACTTGGGTCCTCAAAAGCCCTCTGAGAGTATTCCAGGTAGAAGAAACAGCAGTGAGCAGAAGTGTGAAGGCAAGAAGATCCAGCTCCTGGGACAACCAGGCTCAGAGGGCTGGGCCAGTCCAGAACACACAGCTGCCTGGACCCAGGGCTCTATCAGCTGGTGGTCTCCAGAGGCCAGACCCGGATGGGCAGGGAAATTGAGGCATGGTGTCAGTGTCAATCCCTCTCCCCAGGCTGTGGGTGGGAGCCCCCAGGGACGCGGGCTGGGCGCTCACAGGCAGGACGTTCCCACGCAGGGGCGGCCCTGGGGAAGGCTGTGGGGCGGGCCCCGGGCAGGCGCCAGCGATCCAGTCCCTCTGCAGCCTCTTCTCTGTTGCTTGCTCTGCAGACCTGGGTCGTGTTCTGGCTCCCTCCAAGCCGCAAGGTGAGTGAGTGGCTGGGGAGAGCCTCAGCTGTCCAAACACGGGCCAGTGGGGGATGCGGCTGGGACTCTGGCTTTCATCACCCCGTCAGGACCTGTGGGGTCACTGCTGTGGAGGAGGGTCTGGGGGCTGAGGGCTACTGGCAGCTCAAGGGTGAGGGGAATTTTCCTCTGTCCACATATGGGACACTATCTCTTTCCTCAAATGTAGATTATTCCTTCCCTCTCCCCACAGGTGGGGCTCTGTCACCCACTTATCACTGATGGGGACCCTTTCCTTTCCAGATGTGGGGTGTCTGTCCACTTTCCACTTATGGTACATCCTACCCTCTATCTAATTATTGGGTGCCCTTCTCTCTCTCTCTAGATGTAGGGGTCCTTTCAGTTTCCAGAAGTGGGGTACCCTCTTCTTCTCCCCAAATGTGTGCCCCCCTTCCTACCTCTGACCAAGTTGGTCTTTATCCCCCTCTGAATCTCCTCCTCACAGCCCCCTCGCCCCCCGCCGCCCCAGGTTGCCAAATCCTGATTTTCCCTGGGGATGGGGGGGTTGGGTTCGCCTGTCCCTCTCTCCCACCAGGTCCAGCAGAGCAGGCTTTCCAGGCACGTAGGCAACCAATTACAGCGGGAGGAGAGGGGGAGGGCAAGCCATCTGCAGGAGACCTTGGCAGATGGCCCTGTAGCAAGACAGTTATCCCAGGAACTGCTCCCTCCCGACCTGGACTCCCACCCTGTTTCCTCTGGGGGGTAAACAGCTGAGAAAGCTTGTCTAAGCTAGCCACCCACTGTGAGCTGAGGCTGGAACTAGAACTGAGGCTCCCAGATCCAAACTGTTCAGGCCCTGACTTAGGAGTTAGGCCTCGTCCCACTTCTCAGATGGCAAACTGAGGCCCCAGGAGGGGGCTCCCAATGTCTAGAAGCCCCATCTACCCTCCATCATACAAACTTAGAAGGGGGCAGGAGCTGGAGATGACCTTGATATCCTGGAGACCATGCCCTTCCCAGTCACCACACCTGTGTAAACCCTGTGTCTCGGTCTGGTCCTGAGGGGAAGGGCAGAGGGCAATGTGAGGGCAAGACTCACCCCAAACCATGCCCCAGATGACCTTCAGAGCTGCCTGGAGCTTGACCCTGAGGCAAGGGGGCCTTGGAACTCGAGGGATCCACAGCCCAGGAAGCACCGGTAAGACGTGGACATGCCCTCCCTTGCCCAGCTCCGAGGCTTGGGGCAGGGGTCCTGTCTGCATGCTGCTCCCGCTCCCTTCCATGCTGCTCTGGGCCTGTCCTGAACCATTTCCCATGATCCTGGTCCTTGGTGGGGGGCCACATTCATCCAGGAAATAGACAGCAGCCCCCTCCCCCGAAGTGTTCTCAGGGCCTGACGCCTGTACCTCAGGTTCCTAAGGCCTTTGTGTCCAGAGGCAGAGGGTGCTGACAGAACCTTCCAGACCTTTGTGTCCAAGCCAGTTGGAAGAAAGAGGCCTAAAGAAGGGGAGACTTGAGCCAGATAGACGGGCCTTCTTGATCCTCTGGAGAATAACAGATAACATTTATTGAGCCCTTACTGTGTGCCCTGAGCTGGGATCGATGTTTTGCACAGATTAACACATTTGGATTTCATAGCAGCCACGTGAAGTGGACACTGTGCCATTATCTCCCTTTCTCAGATGAACAAATGGTCCCAGAGCCGGGACTCTTTTTCCCAAAGCAGTTCCCACGCTCTCCGGGCAAGGTGGTTCCAGTGCCCTCCTGGAGGGCATCCCAGGTGACAGTAAACAGAAGAAGCTTTACTAGACTCTTCTAGGCCCAGCCTTGTTCTGGACACTCACACGGAGCCCTTGAGGGCTAGGCTATCAGGGAGAGCTTCCAGGCACGGAAGTGAGACGTGAAACCAACCTCTATCTGTGTAACTTATGTGTGTCGGGCCCCGGGCATGATCTTGAAGCTTCCACAACAGTGTGAGATAGGATTACTTACTATCCCCACTTTCCAAGTGAGGACGTGGAACACAGTGAGGTAAAGAGGGCTTGTCGGAGCTGGGGCGGGCTGGACCTGGGGTCTCACGACTCCAAAGCCATGCCCGTGACCACTCATTAAGGGCACAGGTCTAGTGCTTTCCAGTTTGTGGAGCAGTTTCCCAACTGCCATCCCAGGTTCATCTCTTCAAGCCTTTCCCCGCCCATTGCCTTCGCCTGATGTGCCATCCCCACCCCAGATCTTCCCAGAGGACACAGGGTCTGGAGCCAGAGGGGCTGAACTGCCGCCCTGGCCAAGCTCCCTCTTGCTCTGCGAACTTCAGTAAGTCCCTTAGCTACTCAGTTTCTTCCTCTGTAAGATGAGACTAATATCACTGTCTCAGAGCCATGCCAAGCCAATGAGTCAACCCGCCCAAAGGCCTTAGCATGGTTCCTGGCACACAGTTTAAGTGATCAATAAGTGCTGCTGCTGCTAAGTCACTTCAGTCGTGTCCGACTCTGTGTGACCCTATAGATGGCAGCCCCCCAGGCTCCCCCGTCCCTGGGATTCTCCAGGCAAGAACACTGGAGTGGGTTGCCATTTCCTTCTCCAATGCATGAAAGTGAAAAGTGAAAGTGAAGTCGCTCAGTCATGTCTGACCCTCAACGACCCCATGGACTGCAGCCCACCAGGCTCCTCAGCCCATGGGATTTTCCAGGCAAGAGTACTGGAGTGGGTTGCCATTGCCTTCTCTGGCAATAAGTGCTACCCTCTTTGTTAATCTTATGGTTGGTGCTGGGATGTCTCAGGGGCAGCCTCATCTCAGCTCCTCCCTGTGCCCACAGCCCACGGCAAGGAGAAGATGCCCCCCTACACTAACTACCATGCCCAGCGCTCCTACCCCATGCCCGAGGAGCCCTTCTGCATGGAACTCAACGCTGAGCAGCGGGCCCTCAAGGAGAAGGAGAAGGGCAGCTGGACCCAGCTGAGCCACGCCGAGAAGGTGGCCTGTAGGTCTCAGGGTGGGGATGGGGGTGATTTTGCAAAGAAGGGCCTGGCCTGTTAGGGAGCAGCCAGCAGGGAGAAACCCTGGCCAAGACAGCTAGAACCCACTCACCCAAATACTCAAATGCATACCTGAGTGGTGAAATTCATTCTTTTGTTCATTCATTTTTTAATTCACACAACTGTTTGAGCACAGCCTGATGCTAGGTGATGCTGGGGACACAGAAGTGAATCACGGGGAGGGTTCCTGCCCCTAGGGTGCTCCCGGTCCAGTGGGGGAACCAATGCAAACCTAGAAAGCTGTAATAGAGGATATGCTGCTGGGTGAGGTGTGTTCATGGGGCTGTGAGAACCCAAAGGAGAGAGTGAGATGCATCCTGGTAGGCTTGCCCAAGAAGGGTTGTTCCAGCTGGCCTTGGATGGTGAGGGGGAGGGGCTGCTAGGCAGTGGAAACAGCATGGGGAAGGATATGGGAGCTGGAGAGCATGGGGAGTCCTGGGCTTCACTGAGTGGTGTCGGGGTATGGAGCAGAAAGAGGCAGGTGAATTGGATGGAAGAGCAGGGGTCTGGCTTTCAGAAGCAGGAAAGATGTGTGACACCAAGTGCTGCCCACCAGAAGTGCCCCCGGGAGCCTCAAGCCTCATCATCAGCTCCTAGCCATGCTTTGCACACAGTAGATGCTCAGTAGGAATTTGCTGAATGGATAGCTTCTGCTGCAGGGAGAGGGTGGCTGGAGGTCCCCGAGGCCAAGAGTTGGCCCAAGAATTGGATGTATCTGAGGCGCCGCCCCCACTCCCCCTCCCCCCACCCCCGGCCCACCTGCCTCCAGTGTACCGGCTCCAGTTCCATGAGACCTTCGCGGAGATGAACAGACGCTCCAACGAGTGGAAGACAGTGATGGGCTGTGTCTTTTTCTTCTGTGGATTCACAGGTCTACTGATTTGGTGGCAGCGGGTCTACGGTGAGTGGCAGTGCCTCACCCAGCCACAGTCTTCAGCCATGCCCTTGTGGTCATAGCTATCAGCCAAGTTTTGATAAGTGAACTAAGCTAGTACTCATCTGAAGAGTTTTTGAAAAGTCCTCCAGAGTGATGTAGGGTGAAGGGCAGAGCATGGCTGCCTGGGTTGGAATGTAGGGACTCTGCCTCTCTGGGTCTTAACTCCCTCATCCATAAAATGGGAATAATAGTGCCTACATCTCAGGGTTCTTGTGAGGATTTAATGAGAGAGCTGTTGGCTAGTGCCAGGCACACAGTTATGAATGGTGTTGTTACTAATTGTTGTTATTAGTCATGAACTTTTCAACATATTGTTTCAGCTGCTGTAACAAAGAGTCTCCAATATTCAAGAGCTTAAACAATATAGAAGATGGTTTCTTATGCTTCCCTCTTACTTAACCCCAATAAAACTGGCCGCTCTCATCTTCTTCTTCCTGAGAGGAAGCATAAGAAACTATTTCATGCTGGACGCTTCCCAATAAGTTGGAACAAACTCAGTAATTATAACTACGGTGGTGGTGGTTTAGTCGCTATGTTGTGTCAGATTCTTGCGACCCCATGGACTGTAGCCTGCCAGGTTCCTCTGTCCGTGGGATTCTCCAGGCAAGAATACTGGAGTGGGTTGCCATTTCCTTCTCCAGGAGATCTTCATGACCCAGGGATCGAACCCAGGTCTCCTGCACTACAGGCAGATTCTTTACCAACTGAGCTACCAGGGAAGCTATGGTAGCTATCATGTATTAGGAGCTTAATATCTGTCCCGCATTCTGCTAATTGCATTATAAATATTAACAAATTCAGTCTCCACAAGCCTAGTGGACAGGATTTGTTTTTGACAGGTTAGGAAACTGGGGCTCAGAGATGAAGTGACTTATTCAAGGTAACGCAGCAAGGGAATGGTGGAACTGAGATTTGGACCCAAAAAGACTTCAAGCCAGTGCTCCTCCTATCCTTGGGTCCCAGAGTAGATGAGGAAACTGAACCTGAGAAAGAGGAAGGACATCGCCCAGTTCCCCCAGTGAGTCCAAGGCAAAGCTTGGGACAGAACCTGGAGTGCAGCTTTAGTGGGGAGTCTAGTGGGGGATGGAGAGAGTGGAGAGGGGTCCTCAGTGCAGGGCATCTCGACCCCATGCCTGGACACCCTGACTCAGTGGAAGGGGGTTGGCAGGGTCCCATATGCCCTGGGTCCTACCTGGTTCCTTCCCTGCAGTGTTCCGTAAGAAGCCCATCACCCTGACGGATGAGTGGAAGGCCCAGCAGCTCCAGCGCATCCTGGACATGAAGGGCAACCCCGTGCAAGGCCTGGCCTCCCGGTGGGACTATGAGAGGAAGCAGTGGAAGAAGTGACATGGAATCCCGGTGGCTCCCCCTGCAGCTCCACCTTCGTCCAGAGCCTGTGGAGGCCCCTCCCCTCCCTTAACCCCAATAAAGCTGGTGGCTCTCATCTGCCTTTAGTCTCCACCACAGTCTCTACCTGCCATAAAGCCTACATTATACCTAAGATTAGGCAGAACAGTAAGTGAGGGGCAATAAGCCACTTGCCAGGACCCCACTTATCAATGAGGGCTTCCTGGAGGAGAAGGGGTTGGGGTTGAGCCTTTAGTGATAGGTGGGATTCGGAATGGCAGGAGGGAGAGGGAAGGCATTCCAGGTGGAGGGAATGGCTTGAGCAGAGGTAAAGACATTCCTTTATTCTGTCAATTAGCAAATACTTACTGGGTATCTGCTGTGTCCCAGGTACTAATCCAGGCCCTGGGGATGCAGCAGTGAACACATCACAGTGTCTGGCCTCCTGGAGGAGGCGTTTCTTTATGTGTGTGTGTGTGTGTGTGTGTGCACGTGCGTGGTGGGGGAGACAGAAAAGGGAATAAGTCATTACAGTACACAGCGTGTTACACTATAGGCAGTGCTATGAAGGAACAAAACAGCAGGATAAAGGACAGAGCTAAAAAAGGGTTTGGAGGGTGGTAGGTGAAGCTTCTCGGAGAAGGCAATGGCACCCCACTCCAGTACTCTTGCCTGGAAAATCCCATGGATGGAGGAGCCTGGTAGGCTGTAGTCCATTGGGTCACTAAGAGTCGGACATGACTGAGCGACTTCCCTTTCACTTTTCACTTTCATGCACTGGAGAAGGAAATGGCAACCCACTCCAGTGTTCTTGCCTGGAGAATCCCAGGGATGGGGGAGCCTGGTGGGCTTCTGTCTATGGGGTCGCACAGAGTCGGACATGACTGAAGTGACTTAGCAGCAGCAGGTGAAGCTTCTTAGACGAGGTGGCAAATGAGAAAACAAAACAGCAAGTGAAAAGATCTTGAGATAGGATTTTAGTTTGTCTGCGGAACATCAAGGAGGCCACAGTGATTGGAGCGGAATGATTTGGAATATTGTAAGAAGGTGTGTCGGAGAAGGCAATGGCACCCCACTCCAGTACTCTTGCCTGGAAAATCCCATGGATGGAGGAGCCTGGTGGGCTGCAGTCCATGAGGTCGCTAAGAGTCAGACACGACTGAGCGACTTCACTTTCACTTTTCACTTTCATGCATTGGAGAAGGAAATGGCAACCCACTCCAGTGTTCTTGCCTGGAGAATCCCAGGGACGGGGGAGCCTGGTGGGCTGCTGTCTATAGGGTCGCACAGAGTCGGACACGACTGAAGCAACTTAGCAGCAGCAGCAGCAGCAGCAGCAAGAAGGTGTGTGCTGAGGGAGAGGGCTGGTCTTGGGGCAAAAAGCAGATTATATAGGAATACACACACACACACACACACACACCCCCTCCCAGAACCAAGAAGACTCCTTTCTTCTTGGTTTGTCCCCTCCAGCACCCTCTGCTGGCAAAGTTCAGCATCTCACTGTACAGGGGACAACGCTGAGTCGGGCGCATTGTCTTAGAGCAGGCACTGAGGGGTGAGTTTGGGGTGGAGAGACAATACATTGATAACTGGCACAGCATCTTTGAGAAAGTCTTGACCAGGCCATTAGGGAGCTTTAGACCAAAAAAGGAGGAGTCTTGTATTGGGAAAAATGGACCCATCCCTAGAGCCCCCTTGTGCTCAGTCTTTGGCTAGGAGCAGCCCAGGGGACTCCGGCTTGGCAGGAACACTCAGGAGCTCTGAAAGGGTAGCAGCCAGAGATGGTCATACACCTACCCTCCTCACAGCAGGTTCTCTTGAGAGACATCTGAGCAGCACACCTCCGCGGACACCCTGGATGTGGATGGAGGGACTCAGCAGAGCAGCTGGGACAATATTCATTCAATCAACGAATACTTACTGTGCATCCACCACATGCAGACTCTGGGGGACTGAGTGAATGAGACCTCATTCCAGTGTTATGAGTTCCGGTCCTCATGAATCTGGAAGTCTGTAATTGTCACCCTAATCAATTACAGAACAAATGAATGCTAAGAGGGGAGGTATGTGGTACTGATACTTGGACTGACCTAATCTACAGAAGTCAGGGTGGGCGTCCCTGAAGAAATGTCTTCATGTTGAGATATTGTTGCCAAAATTCAGCCCCTGTACACTGGTGCCGGATTAAGCCTCAGAGACAGAGTTTTGAGAGAAGTAGGAAGAAATAGCTTTATTGCTTTTCCAGGCAAAGGGGGGCCACAGTGGACTAATGCTCTCAAGACTGTGACCTGCCCTGAAGGGGATGGTGAGGAGTGCTCGTGGACATTGTTCTGATTGGTTGGTGGTGAGGTAATTGGGAGGCAGCATCATCAACCTTCCAGTGCCAACCCGTCTGGGGTCTACATGCTTATGCATAGCACAGAGTTAACTTCTTCCACCTGATGGGTGGTTCAGTGTCTGCAAAACAGCTCAAAGGACATGGATCAGAATATTACCTAAAGTCCTTGCTGCTGCTGCTGCTAAATCGCTTCAGTCGTGTCCAACTCTGTGCGACCCCATAGACGGCAGCCCACCAGGCTCCCCCGTCCCTGGGATTCTCCAGGCAAGAACACTGGAGTGGGTTGCCATTTCCTTTTCCAATGCATGAAAGTGAAAAGTGAAAGGGAAGTCGCTCAGTCGTGTCCGACTCTTAGTGACCCAATGGACTACAGCCTACCAGGCTCCTCCATCCATGGGATTTTCCAGGCAAGAGTACTGGAGTGGGGTGCCATTGCCTTCTCCCTAAAGTCCTTGAGGAAGGACTAAAAGTCCTTGACTTTGTTTAATGGATAAAGTATTATTATTTTGTCTTGCTTGACTTTTCTTTCTGCATTTTCTCACTTCTCTGATTAAATTTATTCTTTGACTAAAGTTTTTCCACAGAAAAAAGGCAGGTGGAGGACACAGGCAGGCGTCTGTTCTGGGAGGGCCTCATGGGATCCTGTTTGGTTACAATATGAAAGATGACTAGGTATAAACTAGGTGAAAGGGGTGGTGGATCAGCATTTTAGGCAGAGAAAAGCATGTGCAAATGCCCTGTGCTAGTGAGGACCACGGCTTGGAAGAAGAAATAAAAGAAGCCAGTTGGAAGAGAAGGAAGAGATGGACAAGGGGAGACAGGGAAGGAGAAGACTCACCTGGAGCCCTGGAGTCTCTGCTTCCTCTTCTGAAGAGACAAATCTGGGGGAAAGCAGGAAGGGGCTAGAGTATGGGGAGCCTTGAACATCTATCTTTTAAAATGATCTTATTTATTTATTTTTGACTGTGTTGGGTCTTAGTTGCTACGGGAGCTTCTCTCTAGTTGCGGCAAGCGGGGGCTACTTTCTAGTTGCAGTGAGTGGGTTTCTCACTGTTGGCGGCTTCTCTTGTTGCAGAGCACAGGCTCTAAGGTGTGTGGGCTTCAGTAGTTTCGGCTCCTGAGCTCTAGAGCACAGGCTCAGTAGTTGTCATGCACAGGCTTTGTTGCTCCTCGGCATGTGGGATCTTTCTGATCAGGGCTCGATCCCATGTCTCCTGCATTGGCAGGCAGATTCTTTGCCACTGAACCACCAGGGAAGTACCATATGATTTTTTTGATATTTATTTTTATTTATTTATTCTATTTGACTGTGCCAGTCTTTACTGCAACATGTGGGATCTTCAGCTGCAGCATGTGGGATCTAGTTCCTGACCAGGGATTGAATGCTCTCCCCAGCCCCGCCACCCCTCACATTGGGAACACTAGAGTCCTAGCTACTGAACCACCAGGAAAGTCCCCATCCATTAAATTTTTATCTGAGAAAGGCATCTGCCTTCCCACCAGTTTCTGTCTGGCATGAGGGATTCATCTTTTAGTCACTTATCATGAAAGATGCTGGGGATGCAGACATGGAGCAGACAGGAGCCCTGGCCTTCTGGTCTCCTGGCCTGTGGGCAGGACTGGCATAAACTTGGCCAATCAGAGACTAAGGGAATAAGAGCTATAGGAATTTCTGATGGAATGTTTTGAACCCATTGTTTTGTCCTTTTGCTAGCAGCAGGAGTGGTTTGGACATAACTGAAGGTGTTGAACTAGGCAGGTGGTAAACTTTGTTTAGATTAATAAATTGCTAAGGAATTATGTCATGGGTAATAAATAAAATTGTCAAAATGGGCCTAGGGGAAAATTTTAATTTTTTTTCCTAGTCATTTTTCCTCTACAATAATACTGTGTAACAAACACCCCCAAAACTTGGTGGCTTATAACTTTGAGCATTTATTTCTGTCTTTCCTGGGCTTGTGGGTTGGCAGAAGCTCTGCTGGGATCTGCCAGGTTTAGTTCCAGGCTCTCCGTTGGTATTTTAGCTTCCTAGGGCTGCCATAACACAACCACAGACTGGGTGGCTTAAGCAACAAAAGTGTACTTTCTCATGATTCTGGAGGACAGAAGTCCAAGACTGAGGAATTCTCTGGTGGTCCAGTGGTTAAGACCGCAACACAGGGCACGCAGGTTCAATCCCTGGTTGGGGAACTAAGATCCTACATGCCACGCAGGGTGGTCAAAAATGAAAATAAATAAAAAGGAAAAGAAGTCCAAGATTGAAGCGTTGGTAGGACTGGCTTCTTTGGATGCCTCTCTCCTTGGTTTTTCCAGTAGTCATGTTGGATGTGAGAGTTGGACTATAAAGAAAGCTGAACGCAGAAGAATTGATGCTTTTGAACTGTGGTGTTGGAGAAGACTCTTGAGAGTCCCTTGGACTGCAAGGAGATCCAACCAGTCCATTCTAAAGGAGATCAGTCCTGGGTGTTCATTGGAAGGACTGACGTTGAAGCTGAAACTCCAATACTTTGGCCACCTGATGCGAAGAGCTGACTTGTTTGAAAAGACCCTGATGCTGGAAAAGATTGAGGGCAGGAGGGGAAAGGGATGACAGAGGATGAGATGGGTGGATGGCATCACCAACTCAATGGACATGAGTTTGGGTAAACTCCAGGAGTTGGTGATGGACAGGGAGGCCTGGCGTGCTGTGGTTCATGGGGTCTCAAAGAATGGGACACAACTGAGCGACCAAACTGAACTGACTTCTTGGCGTGCAGATGGGTTCCTTCTCATGGTGTCCTCACGTGGTCATTCCTCTGTGTGCATATCCATGGCGTCTCCACGTGTGTCCAGGTTTCCTCTCCTTCTTTTGAAACTATTTACTTATTTGGCTGCACCAGGTGTTAGTTGCAGCATGTAGGATCTTTGATCTTCATTGTTGCACGTGGGACCTTTTAGTTGTAGCATGCAAACTCTTAGCTGAGGCATGTGGGATCTAGTTTCCTGACCACGGATCAAACCTGAGCCCCCTGCATTGGGATTGCAGAGCCTGAGCCAGCAGACCACTAGGGAAGTCCCCAGATTTCCTTTTCTTATAAGGACACCAGGGAGATCAGTTGAAGGCCTTCCCCAATGACATCATTTAAGTTTATCACCTTTTTAAAGGCTCAGCTGGTAAAGAATCTGCCTGCAATGCAGGGGACCTGGGTTCAATCCCTGGGTTGGGAAGATCCCCTAGAGAAGGGAAAGGCTACCCATTCTAGTATTCTGGCTTGGAGAATTCCATGGACTGTACGGTTCGTGGGATTGCAAAGAGTCGGACATGACTGAGCGACTTTCACTTTCATCTCAATACTGCTACATTGGATGTATTGGGAGTTAGAGCTTTGACATATGAATTTGCAGGAAACACAAGCCAGCCCATAACACTTAGGTTTAGCGTTTTTCATGTGTCTTATTGTTCTGACACCAGCAGGCTCCCAGCACGTGTTCTTCTCATGACAGAACTCAGAGACTCCTGAGGGGGCAGAGATACAGTGGGGACTCATGGTACTCTGAAAGCCCAGGCTCAGAACCACACACAAAGAGCGAGCACCGAATTCCAGTGGCTAAAGCAAGTCCTGTGGTGCATCTGTTACAACTGCTACATTCCAAACCCCCTTAAAACTCAAAAGCATGAAACAACCATTTCCTTAGGCTCACCAATTCTGTAGGTTAGGAGTTTAGGCAGGGCACACTGGAAACTGGGCTTCCCAGGTGGCTCAGTGGGTAAAAAATCCTGCAATACAGGAGACACAGGTTTGATCCCTGGGTTGGGAAGATCCCTTGGAGGAGGGCATGGCAACTCACTCTAGTATACTTGCTTGGAGAATCCCATGAACAGAGAGACTGGCAGGCTACAGTCCATGGGGTTGCAAAACTTTCCTTATTGCCAGGTAGGTGTGGAATTCCAGGCTCCCAATGTGGTCTCCACTGACACTGCGGGGAGAAGGGGTGGTAGGAGAGGGCTCATTAACTGGCCAGCAGAGATGAAAAGTCCTGCTCCCTTGGCCTTATCTCATAACACCCCACATTGATAGTGGGTAGTCGGGGCACCTTGAATCAGGGAGGAAGCCTAGGGTCCCCACTCACCCTTTGTTGATCTAGTTGGCCATAATTTTCATAGTTTTTTTCTTTTCCCAGTGGTATTTGGCTGGAGTAGAGCTGCAATCATCTAAAACATCTATCTTGCTAGGATGTTCCTCTCCTAATCCTTTGAATAGACCGAGCTGGCTGCAGTTGGGGCTGTTTTTTCTTTTCTGTGCCCACTGGCTTTTTTGAGTAGCCTGCTACAACTTCTTCAACCCTAAGTCTGGGATCTCTGAGACAGAAAACCCAGAGAACTCACCACTGTGTTGTTCCCCATCCAACCTGCCTTCTTTTTACCTTTCAGGGCTTTCTTATGCTTGTTGCATATACAACTTCCAGGGATTTTAGTTTTACTTCTCAGGAGAAATAGAGGGAAGCACAGCCTCTCCATCTTCCTGGAAGTGGAAGTACAGAAGAGACGTTGTCTGTCCTGAGGAGTGTCCTCCAGGTTGCATTGTACTGATTGCTCGCCCATGTATCACTCACTGTGCTCCTCTGTCCCCTATATCTTCCATTCAGGGGTGGTCACAATTAGAGGCTTTGGCCAGATTCAGATTTAACTTTTTGGCAAGAGTATTCCGTGAATGTTCTTTTGCCAGGAGGCACAAGATGCCTTGCCGTCTTTGTGTGCCATTTGCAGCCTTCATTGGTCATTGTGTAGATTCATTAACTCATTAGGGGTACAGATGGCTTCCACATTATCAAAAGATGTCAACCTCAATTAGAGGCTTGAAAATGAAATTTTAAAGTATGGGATACTATTTTTCCATCGGCCAGATTGACAAAGATCAAGGAGTGTTAACAAGGATACTGGCAAGGGTTCAGAAGACAGGCAGTCACAGGATGCGTTTTGGGTGTCTCCATCAAAGTGACAAAAGGCCTGGTAATACCACTTCTATAAATAGCCTGTGGATACACATGCATGTGTGCAAAACGATGGATCCGTGAGGTAGCTCAGACAGTAAAGAATCTGCCTGCAATGCAGGAGACCTGAATTCGATCCCTGGGTCAGGAATATTCCCTGGAGGAGGGCATGGCAACCCACTCCAGTATTCTTGCCTGGAGAATCCCATGGACAGAGGAGCCTGGGGGGCTACAGTCCATGGGGTCACAAAGAGTCAGACACAACTGAGTGACTAGCTACTACTACTACTACTACTGGGCATGTACATGTATAAAATGATGGACCCGTTGTTCACTGCAGTATGGTTTGGATTAGCAAAAGTGGAGAAGCACCAGTGGTGCCTCCCTCAAGCTGAATTTTCCAATTGACGTGCTACCAAGTTTTTCATAAGTTGTGGTAGATGTGATGGTGTCCCACCATGTGTCTTCAGACCAGCCTGAAAGGTCATGTGCAGCTTTGGTGGACAGTTTTCATTTAAGAAACAGGTACCTGGGTCTTCTTGATCATAGGTGTATGCTTGACAGGTAGGAAGTGCCAAGTACCGAGGAGAAATGACCTAGGAGCTGCCCTAGGCAGATGAGGGATGGGAGTTAGTGTATAAATACCTTGTGTTCTTGCCTCTAGAATGCTCCATGGGTCTATCAGTGGATCCTCTGAGAAGGAGCCCCATTGCCTGAAGTGGCAGGTTACTCATCATTGCATCTTCTGTTCATTTCCAAAGTCCCTCCCTGATCAACCCCTGATTCACTGTCCCCACTGCCCTGGGATCACCATTTAAACCACTTAGACTTAACTTAGTCTGCATGCTCAGTCATGTCCGACTTTTTGCGATCCCATGGACTAAAAGTCCACGAGATTATCTCGGCAAGAATATTGAAGTGGGTTGCCATTTCCTACTTCAGGGGATTTCCTGACCCAGGGATCGAACCCATGCCTCTTTTGCCTCCTGTACTGGCAGGCGGAGCCTTTACCACCAAGCCTATCTGAATCCTTATTTTAGGCTTTGCCTTTGGGAGGTATCCATGATAAGGTTAGAGCTTAGCCCCAAAACTAGTCCTCTCACCAGTCCCTAGAGCACTGGTGGTAAGGGGTGGGAGGTCTGACAACATAGCCTGATAAAGTTTATATAATATTTACGGTGCCAGAAACCCTTCTTAAGCACTTTACAAGCATAAAAATTTGCATGAAATCTGCATAACTACCCATCAGATAGGTATAATTATAATTTTACAGATGAGGAAACTCAGGCACAGAGAGGTTAAGTCACTTGTCCCAGGGCTCCCAGCTAGCCCTGGCAGTCTGGTTTTATAGTCTTGCTGCTGCTGCTGCTAAGTTGCTTTGGTCATGTCCGACTCTGTGCGACCCCATAGACGGCAGCCCACCAGGCTCCTCCATCCCTGGGATTCTCCAGGCAAGAACACTGGAGTGGGTTGCCATTTCCTTCTCCAATGCATGAAAGTGAAAAGTGAAAGTGAAGTCGCTCAGTCGTGTCTGACTCTTAGCGACCCCATGGACTGCAGCCTACCAGGCTCCTCCATCCATGGGATTTTCCAGGCAAGAGTACTGGAGTGGGGTGCCACTGCCTTCTCCTATAGTCTTGCTGCTGTATACTGCTATACAGCCTGTCTCTCCTCCGGCCCCTGCTGCTCCACCAGAATGAGATGAGCCTGGCCAAGGTTGGGCTCTTCTTTCTTGGACATCTGACTGCAGTGGTCACCTGCACAGCACACAACCACCCATCTGGGAGGACCGCCTAACCTCCACAAGGACCCTTCACAAAGGTCATGGAGCCACTGGAGGAGTTTGCTTTCCAGGTGCGCAGGGAACTTGGCATGAAGCCTGGGGGAGATTGTTGTTCATAAAAGTGATGGCCAGCTAGCTGTAGGGGAATGTTCCACTTTATCAATGGTTTGCAGATAAGGGCCTTATTATTGTTGTTGTTTATTGTTATTATTTTTACAGTGCAACTGGATGGGGGCACAGCTGTTTTCTTTTCCTTCAGTGAGTGCAGGGGTTGAAGTTTGAGGGCAGCATTTTCACATCAGCACAATTTAAGCCAAGCTGATATGGGCACTGGTCATTTCCCACTCGGCATCAAATTTACAAACCATGAAAAACATGTAAGACAAATGTGGTGGACTAGGCCACTACATTGTTATACTTTAAAATTTTACTCATAGAAGACTGTTTTCTTAACTTTATGTCCGTATTCTCGGTACCTTAGTGTTTCAAGATTGACTCCCTCCAACTTCAAGACGGAGTTGTTAAAAGTCTGTGATAAGACCATTTAAGTTGATAAGAATTCACAAGACTCTTTATCATGAAATTACTAAGTTAATTATTCATGTGTGAACCTACTGAAATGGGATGCTTTAAATAATTTAGGAGGAAATTAATACTCCATATGCCCTGAATTCTAACATTAGTACATGGATATCTATTAAAAATCAAAGAAGACAAATTAGTAGGGATCATATATGTTCATTTCTATTATTTATTATAGATTAAGAAAAAATTCTTGGTTTTTCCCCCCCCCTGATTCATGACAAAGGCTGTGATGGTGGAGACAGAAAAATGGAGAGCTGGATATTATGTAATGAATTTGATCATAAGTTGATGATTTTTCTAAGATTTGTTAACTTTAAAGAATTACACAAGCAAAGCACACAATCATTATCTTAAACTTTAAGAAATTCAGAAGGGTATAAAAAAGTGAAAGCTAACTTTCAACTCTTAGCTTGATAAAAGATTTTTTAAAGCAATAAATAGGTGCTGAATTTTACAAAATACTATTTTGATATCTTCTGAAATACCATAACGATTTTCTTTATTAATGCTTCAGTACAATTACACTGAAAGATTTCTTATACTGAGGCAATCTTATTTACCTGGAATAAACCCTAGTAGGTCATGAGGTATTCTTTTTATATTTTTTTGGATTCCATTTGTTAATATTATACTTAGACCTTTGGCTTGCATGTTCATGAGTGAATTGGTTTAGAATTTGCTTTCCTTTCCTTCTTTCCCTTTCTTCCTTCTCTTCCTTTGTGCTGTACAGCCTTGCTCAGTTTTAATAAGTTATATAATTAAAAAAAAAGACCTTGAAAGCTTTAGGTCATTTCCTGTGTTCTAGAACGCAGTTATTTTCTTAAATACCCAGAATGAAAAAGTTCATTTGGATTTGAAATTCACTTGATTACAACATTGTATTTGTCAATTTTAAAAAGGGAAGAACAATTGGAACATTAAAAACATAATTTCAATTGTTCTGGAATAGTTTAACATTTTCTTTTATCACTTACCAGAGGTGACAAAGTCTGGTAGTGCTGACTAACAAGAATTTGAAGAGATTATCATTAATCTTGATCAGGAATTGTGTAAACCATTTTGATCATAAAACCTCTTGTATATAAAAGTTGCAAAAAATTTAAAAAAATGAATTAGACAAAAAAAAAGTTGTATTCACAGGAATAAGATCAAGTTTTTTAAGGAATATATTTTAAATAATATATTTAGATTAGTAGTCAAAATTAATTTTTCATATCCTAGGACATGTCATATTGCTATATTTTTCTCATCATAAAAATATATGGAAATGAATTTTTCCCCAGGACCCACATAGACGTCCAAAATCCCTTCCAGCTTTTCCTCAGTGTGCAATTCCAATATTTTATGTGTGTGCCATGCCATGTTTGGGATTCCCTGGTGGCTCAGAGGGTAAAGAGTCTGCCTGAAATGCAGGAGACCTGAATTCGATCCCTGGGTCAGGAAGACCCCCTGGAGAAGAAAATGGCAACCCACTCCAGTAATTCTTGCCTGGAAAATTCCATGGACCAAGGAGCCTGGCGGGCTACAGTCCATAGGGTCGCAAAGAGTCAGATAGGACTGAGTGACTTCACTTTCACTTTTCACGCCATGTTTAAGGTTGGAATCACTGAGTTCAGGGTCTGGTTAAAACATTTGTAGAATATTATACAGCTAAAAAAAAGAATTAATCTGCCATGAGTTAATTGATGAAGCTGTATAACAATCAGGGATTCATGTATGAACATGGAAACTTCTATAAGATAAACTATGTAGGCAGAAAAAAAACAGGCACAGTGTGTCTGTTACTCTTTGTGTAAAAAAACAGATCAGAATATAGTTATGTATTATGTGAAAGAAGTGATGCTTTCAAATTGTGGTGCTGGAGAAGGCTCTTTTGAGAGTCCCTAGGACTGCAAGGAGATCAGTCAATCCTAAAGGAAATCAACCCTGAATATTCATCGGAAGGACTGTTGCTGAAGCTGAAGCTCCAATATTTTGGCCACCTGATGTGAAGAGGTGACTCACTGGAAAAGATGCTGGGGAAGATTGAAGGCAAAACGAGAAGAGGGCAGCAGAGGATGAGATGGTTAGATAGCATCACTGACTCAAGGGGCATGAATTTGAGCAAACTCTGGGAGATAGTGGAGGACAGAGGACCCTGGCATGTTACAGTTCCTGGAGTTGCAAAGAGTTGAATACGACTTAGCAGCTTTACAACAAAATTATGTAAAAAGAAGTTTCTGGAAGAATCTCAAGAATCTGGAGAGGGGACTTGAGTGGTTAGGTTACCGGCCACGGGCATATCCTGGGCCTAAAGATATAGAAGCCTGGAGGCTTTGGAGAATGGTGACACTGAGCCAGGAGCCGTGAAAAGCTATGAATTCGGTACCTAAAGGCTGGAAGTGTAGACATCCTTCTGGTGAACAGGGCAGAAGATGGGGACACAGTGGAAAGCTGGCCAGTCAGATGACAGATCCTCTGAAGCACTGGGAGGCATCTGGGGTGGGAGTGGCTGTCAGGTGGAAACCCCTGGCCACCAGGGGGCAGTCAAGCTCGCTCCTGAAAGCAGACGGGGAGGAGCGCCCCCCCACCCCCCAGCTGGAGAGCCTGCCTCCCTATCTGGAGGGCCTGCCTCTGGAGTCCTGCTCCTTTTCTCAGACCCTTCCGGGATCTCCGGCCACAGCCAGTTGAACACCCTGAGGAGAACCTCCTTCTTCCTTTTGAGGGTCTTCCTGATGGCAGGGTCATCGCTGCATACCCCCTCAACTTCCAGTTCACCCAAGCTTTGTTGGGTCCTCTCTCATTCACTTTTGACCACTATCGCTTGAGATGGGTACTGCAATCCTACCCATTTCACAGATGGGAAAGCTAGGACATAGGCTAGGTTACTTGACGAAAGACCAGGAATGGCAACCCAGGATACACACCTGGCTGACCACCCTCAGAACTGGAGCGTTAACTGAGCCATGGTTTCTCCACTCTGCTCTCCCTCCAGAGCCTTCTTCACATAGCAGCCAGAGGGCGCTTTGGGGTCTAAGTGGTATATCACCCCCTAACAACCTTCCTCTGGCTCTCACTGCCCTCAGGATCAAATCCAGTACCCCCATCCCACCTCTCTAGCGTCATATTGACCCAGAAGCCCCCAGACACACCAACTTTCCTTCAGCCTGAAGAGAATTCTTGTTTGTCCTTGCATTTGCTTCTTCAGCAGGACCATTCTTCCTGCCTCCCCATTTCTTTTGGAGAACTCTTACAGACTTGAAGGCTCTGGTTCTGTTATCATTTCCTCCAGGGAGCCCTCCCTGACTCCCAGACAAGCTCAGGTTCCACATTACATGCTGTTAGAGCATTCACTGTGAACTTCTTGGCCTCAGATGGGTGCTTCACTTTGGGATTATAATGGTGTCACTATTTCAAAACCTTGAATCACCCATGGTTCCTCTTTCTCTCTAGAGCTCTCTCCAATCCATCGGCTGATCTTCTGGGATTATCTTTAAAATGTTATCCGACCCCTTCTTATCTCCTTCCCGACTAGGTCTTTCATGTCTTGCCATGCTTCCTCAGAGTCATTCTGTTTCCACCTTTGCCCTGCAACAGTCAGAGCCATCCTTATATGCATCTCCCTGTCTCTCAGACCAGAATGGAAGGTCCATAAAGGAAAAGGCTTCTCTGCAGAATTCCCGGTGCCTAGGGCTGGGATCGGAGAAGGCGATGGCACCCCACTCCAGTACTCTCGCCTGGAGAATCCCATGGACGGACGAGCCTGGTAGGCTGCAGCCATGGGGTCGCTAAGAGTCGGGCACGACTGAGCAACTTCACTTTCACTTTTCTCTTTCATGCATTGGAGAAGGAAATGGCAACCCACTCCAGTATTCTTGCCTGGAGAATCCCAGGGACAGAGGAGCCTGGTGGGCTGCCATCTATGGGGTCGCACAGAGTTGGACACGACTGACGCGACTTAGCAGCAGAAGCAGCAGCAGCAGCAGGGCTGGGATTGCCTGGTGCCTGAGACAGAGAATCTGCCTACAATGCAGGAGACCTGGGTTCAATCCCTGGGTCAGGAAGATCCCCTGGAGAAGAGAATGGCAACCCACTCCAGTATTCTTGCCTGAAGAATTCCATGGACAAGAAGCCTGGCAGTCTACAGTCCATGAAGTTGTAAAGAGTTGGACAAAACTGAGTGAGACTAACACTTTCACTTTCGTTCAGGACTGTGCCTACACAGAGCAGGGCCCAGTAAACACTTGCCAGGTGGCCACTTGACTGTTCCTCTCACTAGAATATCAACTCTTGAGGGCAGGAACTGTGTCTGTCATGTTCACACATAGTCAGTGCCCAGCACATAGCAGGTGCTCAAAAAAACCCAGTGCACAGGTGGAGAAATTCAGGACCAGAGAGAGGAAGAAGGGACTTGTCCAAGGTTAGGGCAGCAGAGTCAGCACAGGTACCCGGCTCTCCTGCACCTCTTCTGCTAGCCAAGCGTCCCCTCCCAGAGCACACAAGAGCCCAGGCCCTTTGCTCACGAAGAACACATTTTATTACTGAACTGCACCTTCACTTTCACACAGACTATTTCAAAGAGCTGGAAAAAGTGTGGGGTGGGGGTTGGGGGAGGGACAGGTGCCTCTCAGGAGCCAGGACCCCGGCTGGCTTCCCCAGACCAGGGCGGGGGGTGGGGTGGGCTGGGGGTGCAGGGAGCATCAGGCTGTTCGATCTCCGGGCACCAGCTCTCCACGTGCACACGCACTGCAAGCCAGCAGCTCCTCACACATAAATACAGACACGCTTAACAAAAATAGTATATCATCTTCACAAGGAATAAAAACTAGTTTCAAATATGTACAGCAGAGAGCCCGGGGTGGCCGGGGCTAGGCCTGGACCCCCAGGGATGAGACAGGCTGTGGGTGGAGCAGAGGAGAGAGAGGGAGGTCAGAAGAGCTCCTGGCCAGGCCATCCCGACCTTGGCAGCCGGGCTGCTCAGGCTGAATGGGGGTGGGGTACCAATTGTTCAGGCCAGGCAGGGCTGGCCCCTCCGGCCAGTCCCAGCTCCACCCCATGCACAAGGCTCTCCTTCCTGCCCTTCCTGCCTGAGGTAGGAAGACCCTAGGGCTCCCACAGCTGCTCCCTGTAGCTCCCCCTCACCTCTGGACCATGGCCCCTGAACCCCATGGGCAGCAGCCCAAGGCAAAGACGCCACAGGCTTATCTTCTTGCAGGAAGTGAGGCAGCTGAGGCCATAAACAGCTCTGCGGCACCTATCACAGGCCCAGTTGGTCCCTCAGTCATGGTCATGGAGCCAGGGAAGAGGAAGAACTGGGGTGGTGCTAAACTGCAAGGCCAGCCCAGCGTTGGCATGGGGTGCTTCCTACAGCTACAGTCCCCCATCTCGGGCGAGGCCGGCCTCTAGCCAGAGACCTCCAGAGGACACTGGGACTGGGGGAGGGACTTTGGCCAGGTCAGAGAGGGGGAGGGGTCCTGGTCCTTATTTCTTTATCCCAAGCATCCTGAATCCCTAATTAGTCAGAAGTGGGTCCTAAGTGGCTCTTGGAGGGTGGGGATGAATGGACGGGGGCCCAGGGCCGGGAGGAGGGAGGAGACAGGAAATGATCAATTCTGAGGCCACAGACATCAAAATGAAGGCAATCTATTGTCTCTCTTTCTGGGGAAAAGGGTCAGAAAACTTTCCAGCTCCCTGGCAAGAAAGCATGCTCAGGGACCCTAAATGCGGAAGGGGACCCACCAATCGGGTGGGGCACTCCGGCCCCCGGTCACAACCCCCCACACCTGTTAGCTTCCACTGGGGCAGGTTCTAGGGAATTTTGTGGGTTTTGATGCCACGACAATTGAGGAAGGTGGCTCTCACAGAAGCATGTAAATTCTAGAAAACTAATTGCGGGGGACCAGGTCTAGGTCCAACCCTGTGATGTGTGGGTGGCTGTGGGCTCCACGGAGTGGTTCTCCTGGTGGCAATGGTGGCTGGACGGAGAGATGTGGTGGGGGCAGGACGGGGGTGTGTGGGTGAGTTGGTGGTCAGTGTCTGATCATTTCCGACTGAAGAGCGAGCCCAGCAGAACCACACCAGCCACAGTCATGCCCGTCAGGAACCAGCGGTTGAAGCGCTCCTGGCCCTTCCGGCTCTCGGCTGCTGCATTGTTCCCGTAGAGTTCCACAAAAGTGTCCTGCCGGGAGACAGAAGAGAAGGGAACTGTGTGAGTTCTCAAACAGGAATGTGGCTGGGACAAAGTGGGTGGTCGGTGTGTGATGACTTTGCTGAGCTGAAAAACTGCAGCTGTCCATGCCCCCTTTAGGCCAGATAAAGGGTTAAGGGCGGCTCTTCCTCCTGACCCTCAGCTGGGGATAACCAACCCATTTTACTGCTGAGAAAACAGGTGCAAAGTGGGGGTAGAGTTCTGTCCAAGGTCAGCCAGCTAGGAAGTGGTCCTTCAGAACCTGAGATGGGAAAGAGATGGGCAGGGAACTGAGGGAGACCAAGGGGCTGGAACAGGAGAGGAGGAGAAGGAGGAGATGAGCCTGAAGGGGTGAGTGAGAGCTGGACCACCTGTGGTCTGGAAGCTTGGAGGAAGAGCCTGAGGGCAGTGCAGAACTACGAGGCCTCAGCCTTTCCACTGCTGCAAAGGAGGGAGAGAGGGAGGAAGGGAGAGAAAAGAGACAGGGGAAACTCTCAGAGTGATTCCGGGGCAGCGCAGGTCTGGAGGAAGCCTCTGACCAGGGCAGGCTGATGGGTGGGCAGAGCAGGGCGGAACAGAGAGGGCAGCAGCAGTGCAGGACTGGGGTGGGTCCATGAGGCCCCGTCCCCCACCCAGGGGGCATGACGGGGCCCAGGAGGAGGGAGCAACAGTCCTCTGCCCTGAAGCTAGTCAGGAGGGAAGCACATGATACCACAAAGGAGGGGCTGAGGGCTGAATGGCCCAACCTAGGGTGGAACCAATCTGTGGGGCAGGCGGAGGGGAGCTTGGAGCACCCTTTAAGGAGGGCGCCTTGCACCCCATTTGTCCTTTAATCCTCTCAATAATGCTGCAGTGCGGGCTGTCTCTCCCCACTGGCAGACCAGGAAGCCCGGCCTCTGAGTGCAGAGGAACTTGATCAGGTCACCCAGCTTTGTGGAGGAGCCGGAATCTAAAGCTGGTGTCTGGCATCTAGGATCAGTGTGCTTTGACTCCCCCGGGAGGGAAGAGACCACTGGCTGGTTCCAGAGACTGTGTTCTTGCTTCTCCACCATGAACTCACACTGTGGGCCCACACCCTACCTGGGCCAGAGTGGCTGAGCCGTGGGGTGGCCCCCTCAGACCATGCCTGCCATTTCTGGTTGGCTCCACGTTCCACCCAGACAGTTTGCTCACTACGATATGTGCCGGGCCCTACTTCTAGTCTTGACGACACCCCCTCACTCCATGCCAAGGTTTTTTAAAACACAGGTCAGAGTGTGGCACACCCACAGCTTTTCCTCGGACTTAGAATGCCAGTGTCTTGTCCGTTCATGTCCCTGGTACCCAGCAGAGGGTCATACACACTGAACTGACAACCTGACTCAAAGAATCCTCTATATTTATTAAGCCATTAGGGAGGCAGCAGTGATGTGTGAGCCAGAGCAGAGTCCTTCTAGAAAGGGGAAAAGGCATTGGGAAGGGAAGGCGGGCAGGTGGGGAAAACCCCACCACTGAGCCCCTGTCACTCCATGCTCTCAAGCTCTCCAAGGCTCCCCATCACACACAGAATCGAGTCTTCACCAAGACCAGTGAGGCCCAGTAGGCCCCAGCCACTCTGCACTGCACACTCTACTCTAGTTGACTGGGCTGTTGCTGCAACATCTGCTGAGCGCAGCACCTACTGCCCCTGTGGCCTGGAACACTCGACCCCAGGCTCCCTCATTTCACTTCTAACTCTGTTCAAATGCCATCTCCTCAGGGATGCCTTCCCTGGCCATCTTGTCTAATATGGTACCCCCTACCCTGATCTCTCGCTGCCTATCCCCTCAACTTGCTCTATTTTTCTTCTTAGCACTTTCTGGAAGCAGAGCCTGCTCTTTTGGGTCTTTGTTTTGATTGATCTCCTGCAGTTGTCATGGCTTGACGAGGCATAGAGGCTGTCCTGTTTCTGTATGCCCAGAACCCAAAACAGTGTCTGGCACAGAGTCAGTGATCAATAAATACATGAGGAGAACAAAGGTTTTACATGCCTCCTAAGTTCCAGACACTGTCATCCCCTTCACCTTCATCAGAATCCTCAGATATAGCAATCTGAGCCCCATGTCACAGATGAAACAACTGAGGTAGAGAATCGGACAGACCCTGCCTGGGGTCACTCAGTTAACAGGGGGCAGAGCCAGGATCAAAGCCCAGGACTGCCTGGTCCCAACCTGGGTGCTGCTGTCAAAGTGAAAGTCGCTCTGCGACCCCATGGACTATGCACAGTCCATGGAATTCTCTAGGCCAGAATACTGGAGTGGGTAGCCTTTCCCTTCTCCAAGGGATCTGCCCAACCCAGGTCTCCTGCATTGCAGGGGAATTCTTTACCAGCTGAGCCACAGAGGGCGCTGCTACAGCAGGACTATTCCCTATGTGGGGCCCGGGGTAGAGGGGGGCCTTGGGCCTGGGAAGAGAAGGGCAGTGGCAGCAGCCAGAGTCCTTAATCTTTGGCCTTCATCCTGCTTAGCCTCCATGGGTTTCTTGTTGGACCAGAAAATTCTTACAGGAACTGAAATTTTTCTGGTCCTAAGCGAAGGAGGCCCCAGTTGAAGTCACAAAAAAGACTGATCTGTGATGAGGGAGTCCTGGGCTGTGAGGAGCATGGGAGAGGGAGCCATGGCCAGAAATTATCCCGAGGGGCCAAATGTCCCACAAGAAACCAGGGACACTGGGCTGCAGCCAAAGTGGGAGAGGCCTCCTTCGATGGGAACTTTCCTGAAGTAGAGGGCTGGCAGCCACAGGAAATTTTCAGCTCTGGGCTGAGCTGGAATAAACAGGCCCCGTCCCTGCAAGGGCACAAAGCACTCACTGTCCAGGAACAGTCATTCCAGGGTGGAGGGAACATTCTCCTGTCGGTGCCACGGAGACAAGTCTCTGATCGGCCCAGCCCCCACCCGTGCATTAGCACGCTTGGACAATCTTCATCTCCATTTCAGAAGCTCCTCCTAGGGAGGGGGAGAGGATCCTGGGGATTGCTTTCACAGAGAGAGCAGGAGCAAAACGGGGTGTGCTGTTCCAGGGCGGGTGCTGGGGAGGCAGCGGTGAGGGTATATTTAGCCCACGGTTCACACGACACACTTGGAAACAAACACAGCCATTTTCTCGGCAGGCGGCTGCTCTGGGTAAACAAACAGGATTGCGGAGCTGCCCTGGTCTGGAAAAGCAGAGATAAGCCCCCACTGCTGCTCAGTGGCTCCCACTGGTTTGAGCCAGAGCTGCCGTGGTAGACAGGGGGTCAGATGTAAGGTGGGCAGCAGGGAGGTCAGCCTCTGATGTCCCAGAGGCTTTCAGGAGACCCAGCCTAAGGGACTGTGTGCATTCTCAGTGTGGGGCAGGGCAAAATGGGGTGAGCTTCTCTTTGCAGCTGTGATCGCTACCATGGGATCCACGTAGGGCTTTTCAGGACCACTGGGGACAGGGGTGGCTAATGACCTCCATGGGAGAACCATGGATTCCTAGGCTAGAGACTCGCAAGTCAACAAGGCCCACCTACTCACCCACTCTACAGTTTCAAAGAGCCAGTCTGTGGGAGAGCTTGGGCTCTACCATCTAGCATTGGGGCCCTTCAGAGTGATTAGACAAGAACCAGGGTCCCCAGGACAAGTAAGGCTGGGACCACTTTCAAGGTCCTACCTCCATCAGTCCCGGCCACCCGCGTGGGATGGCCACAGCCCCACAGCCCGGAGTGCTTCAGGCCCCTGAGCCTGCCAGCTCTGAGCCCTCTATCTGGTAACCCTCCCCACCTCCGCCTTAATCAGCCAACCCTACCCAGCTTATGTGACCACTTTGGAGTCCTGTCTTCCAAGACTTTCCTACTTATCCTTCCTTCAACTCCAGCAGGAACATCTCCTTTGTACTCCCAGAGATTTTGGACCTTCGTTCATACCGTAACTACTCGTTGTCTACCATGCCTGGGCCCAGTACTGAACAGGACAAATAAGGTCCCTGTTCTCACAGAGCTTATGTTCTAGTCCATGCATTCTCCATGGGGGTGGGGTGAGGACATAGCATAGAAAGAGATACACAGCACAGCTGTGGTATTCAAACTTATGCCAGGGCAATTAAGATAAACATCTCTAAAAACTAAAAAGACTCCTTAGTAGGGAGTGGTGAGGAGAAAGTAACGTTGAGAAACACAGTCCTAGAGAGAAGCAAAGAGAATAAGAAGCAAGACAATTTCAGATATGATGGGGTTTTGAAGAGAGTAAATCCTAGGCAGGTGGTAAAGAACACCAGTGGACTGACTCAGGTGGAGTGGTCAGAGAAGGTCTCTCTGGGGGAGGGTGGGGAGTCTAAACTGAGTCCTGAATGACTAGGTGGCAGTGGCCAAGGGAGGAGCAAAAATCTTGGGTGATGAGATTTCCCTGCGGGGCCAGTGGCTAAGTCTGCAGTCCCGACACAGGGGCCCAGGTTTGATCCGTTTGGGGAACTAGATCCCACGTGCCACAACTAAGACCCAGTGAAGCCAAATGCAAAGAAAAAAACAAACAAACAAACAAAACTCTTGGGTGAAAAAGAGCACGTTCTAGCAGAAGTACCAAGTGCCAACACCCTGAGGTGAGAAGGAGAGGCAGCAGCATCCCCAGGTTGAGGCCATCTGTATGGTAGTCTCACCTGTCAGTCCGGGGACTCGGTATAGGCAGGGATCAAGACTGACATGTCTGAAGCCAGGGGCTCATCCAGACAGGCACAGACTGGCTTCAGCTAGATCTCTGCCCAGAGAAAGTCAACTGCACGATGAAGGTTACCTTGCAGCCACCTGCAATCCTGCAGAAGTCAGGAGAAAGGCTGGCACAGCATTGTCCTTGGGCAGCGGTCCAAGTGCCAGTGGACCACCTGCCTTGCCAGGGACTGGAGCGCACTTCCTGCTTGAACCCAGTCAGTTCTCCACTATTCACCCCTCCCTCTCACCTCCCCCACCTCCATGCTTCTGAGAGGCGTGGTTTTGAGCAGGTTACTTCGCTTCTTGAGCCCATAGTGTCCTCGACTTTCTAAATAACAGTATAATATCTGGGACATCCCTGGTGGTGCAGTGGATAGAAATCTGCCTGCCAATGCAGGGAACATGGGTTTGCTCTCTGGTCTGGGAAGATCCCACATGCTGTGGAGCAACTAAGCCCGTGCGCCACAACTACTGAACCTGTGCTCTAGAGCCTGGGAGCCACGACCACTGGAGCCCGTGACCCAGGAGTCCGTGCTCTGCAACAAGGGAAGCCACCACAATGAGAAGCCCATACACTGCAACTAGAGAGCAGGCCTAGATCACCACCAACAGAGAAAGTCTAAGAAAAAGCAATGAAGACCCAGTGCAGCCAAAAAGGAAAAAAACCAAAAAACATAATATCTGTTATGATGGCAGCTGACCTTTGTATCACACAAGTGAATGTTTTGCCTGCTCCAGGCACTGAGCTGAAGCACTTTACTCCAAGGAAGGCATATTCCCAGGGCACATGCACAGTCACGTTCGCGAGTGAGTGTTTTTGGTCCTGTCTCCCCAACTAGACTGTGTGTGGTTTTTGTCACTTGTACCTCAAGAGGCTGGTGCTGTACCTAGAACACAGCAGGTGCTGTTCTAGATGAATCCATTTGAGATGAACAAATGACTACGTCTAGTCAGCCCTCAGAACATTTTTATCGGAGCCTCATTCTACAGATGTCAAGATGGCGGCTTCAGTGTTCTCCCATAGTCTCTGTCCAGCAAGCGGGAGGACTGGGATTTGTCTGAGTTCTGGCCTCTTGCTCATGCTGAGGTCCAATCCTGCCTTCTTGGGTCCCTGCTGTCTCCACCCACAGAGAACTAGGTTCCTTAGTGGCGGCAGCAGCAGCTGACATTTCCAGAGCACTTACCTTGCAAGACCCTCTCCTTGGTCCTTTCTATGGATTGGTTCTTTAAACTGTCTCTACACTCTGTGGGCCAGTGGGTTCTACTGTTAACCTGCCATACAGCTGATAGACCCGAGGCCCACAGATAATGTGCGACTTGCCCAAGGTCACACAATGGTCTGGTGACATGACTGGGTTGCCTGCACCAACAATCTGGCTCCAGTGCCTTTGCTCCTAACCTCTACCCAGGACTCTGCTCACTTACAAAAGGACAGCTGTTCTCAAGGCCCTATCACGGGCCAGGTGCACACACTATTACTGAAGGAGGGCCTCACTCTAAGCTCAGGTAGGCTGAGGCTCAGAGATACTGAGAGACCTGTCTCAAGTGGGTAACTGAAGAACCAGTTCATATTCTGGGGCCAGGCCTATAGCCCTGGGTCCCTCTAGGAAGAGGAAGGTGGCCTGAAGCACCAGCTGAATGAATGAGTTCTGGCCCCAGGCCAACTGAGGGGAACTGGGTGCCACAGGAAAAGGATGTGACGAAGGCCAGGAGAGAAAGTGAAACCCTTCCGTCCTGGCTTTAGTGGAGAACAAGCACCGCTGCCAGACAGGCCCTTCCTTCCTCTAGTGTGACTCTGGAGAGCACAGGCCCACTGCTTCCTTCCTGCTTGGTTATTTGTGGAAAGAGGTAGGTGGAGAAGAGGAAGGGGCTCCTAGCAGCCCAGGGAAAGTGCCACGAACATCAAGAATGTACCTGACCCGGCCTCATCAAAGCCCTGCACAGGCAGGCCATGAGTCACTTTCTGCTCTTGGACTCAGTTTCTCTGAGGGAGAGGCTGACAAATGCCAACTAAATAGACAAATGAGGCCTTGCTAGGAGATCTCACAGAGATGGCAGGCAAGTGGGCAGTGGGGCAAACAAAGAGGCCTTATCACTCTCTCAGCAGGGAGCTGCAGGCGGAGACTCGGAAGAAGTGAGGTTTGTGGTTGGAATCCACTTCCCTTGGCTTTCCTAGGGGGGTGGGAGGAGGAGGGCAGGGGTTGTGTGTGGGGTTCGGCAAAATGAGAGGAACACAGCCTCTCTCCTCCACCCTGGGGACCACAGGCCTGGATGCAGGCAACTCAGAGAGGTGACTCCATGGGGCAGGGACAAAGAGATGGGTGGCTAGACAGCTGGGCTGACACCTCAGCTGAGTCAGCCCAGCTGGTGGGTGGCACAGCGGGCCTCTCTACTTCTGAACCTCAGTTTCTCCTGCTTTGACCTCACAGGCAGTGATAGTGAGGAAAGGGGATGAAAGCACTGGTAAAGCAAAGTGACCTTGGTGTTATGGTGGAAGAGGGTGGCATGGGGAGCCCAAGCCATTTGGGCTGTCAGGGCTATTTGGAGGCATCCTCACAGCAAACTTCTTGGTAATCTTTCTTTAAGTCTGCCCTTGTCAGCTGCCAGCCTCTCCCCCCTCCCCTCCCCCGCCCCCCCCCCACCTCCTCCCCCTCCATTAGTTCTAAGAAGCTAAACCTGACAGATGTGCTCATTTCTCAGAAAAGGAAGTGGTTGTGCCGGGAGGAGATAACACCTCCGCTAGGGAATTGAGAAAGCTATCAGGCCCAGCAGTGTAGCGCAGGCTCTCCACCGCCTCAGCTCAGAAGCAGGGTACCAGTCGTGGAGGCAGAGAGAGGTAATTCAGAAAAGCATTTACTGGGGGCACAGATGCTCATTTAGGGGCTCTCAATCTCCTTCCCAGGAAGTGATGGCTGAGATTTACTGAGCACTTACCAAGCACCAGGCATGGTGCTAAGAGCTTCATTGTGTATGTAAATTCACTGAATCCTCATAAGAACCCCATGAAGTAAGTGCTATCATTACTCACCATGTTACAGATGAGGAAACAGGCACGGAGAGGTCAAGTAACCTCCCAAGGCCATCCAGTTCATAAATGGCAGAGCAGGGATCTGAATCCAGGCAGTCTGGCTCCAGAGCCCAAAGGCTTAATGGCTCCTGGGCAGCTGCTACCTGCTCATATGCATTCATTCCCTGGAAATCTGAAACTCCCCTCATCTCAACCTTATTTTACCCTTGGTAACTAACTCCCTATTCACTTTTTTCTAGGTATTTTTATTTATGACTTATTTTATTTTTGGTTGCTCTGGGTCTTCACTGCTGTGTGCAGGCTTTCTCTAGTTGCAGAGCGTGCGGCTACTCCAGTTGCGGCCCAGGATTCTTACTGCAGTGGCTTCTCTTGCTGCGAAGCACAGGCTCTAGGTGCCTGGGCCTTAGGTGTTGTGGCACACAGCTCAGCAGTTGTGGCTCATGGGCTCCAGGGTATGCAGGCTGCAGTAGGAACTCCCTATCTTTCATGAGTAGGTGGCCACAGCCTTTCATTCTTCTCCCAGTGTCCAGGGTGAGAAGGACCAAGGCTCAGCCTTGAAACAGAATCAGAAACTCAAAAGTGACCTTAAAAGATGCCCAAGCAACCTTCCATGTGATGCTCAAGCTCAGTCCTAACATCCTCACTTCCCAGTTGAGGTTCAGAAAGATGGAGAACAAATCTATAGATTCAGTGCAATCCCTACCAAAATATTAATGTCATTTTCCACAGAATTAGAACAAATAATCATAAAAGTTGTATGGAAATACAAAAGACCTCCAATAGCCAAAATAATCTTGAGAAAAAAGAAGAAAGCTAGAAGCATCATGCTCTCTGATCTGAAACTATACTACAAAGCTACAGTAATCAAAACAGGTTGGTACCAGCAGAAAAAACAGACACATAGATGAGTGGAACAGAGAGACCAGAAGTGAACCCACACTTACACGGACAGCTACACGCAAAAGACTCAAACTGGACGCTTCTCTCACACCATGCACAAAGATAAATTTTAAATGGATTAAAGGCTTAAATTAAGACCCCAAACCATAAAATTCCTAGAAGAAAACACAGGCAGTATGTTCTTTGATTTGTAATATGATATTTTTTGGGTACATCTCCAGAGGCAAAAGAAACAAAAGAAAAAATAAACAAATGGGACCACATTAGACTAAAAAGCTTTTGCATGGAGAAGGAAACTATCAACAAAGCTAAAAGGCCACCTACTAAAAGGGAGAAGGTGCCTTTTAGAAGCTAAAAGGCAGAAGATATCTGCAAACGATATAGCCGATAATGGGTTAATATCCAACATATACAAAGAATTCATACAATGCAACATCAAAAAAACAAATAACCAGATTACAAAATGGGCAGAGGATCTGAACAGACATTTTTCCAAGGAAGCCATACGGATAGCCAACAGGTACATGAAAAGATGCTCAACATCAAGAAACATTAGGAAAAGGCAAATCAAAACCACAATTGGCTAACACCTCACACCTGTGAGAATGGCTGTTATCAAAAAGACAACAAATAACAATCACTGATGGGGATGTGGAAAAAAGGGAATCCTCATGTATCATTGGTGGGAATGTAAATTGGTGCAACCATTACGGAATGGAAACAGCATGGAGATTCCTTAGAAAATTAAAAATAGAACTACTATATGATCTAGCCTGCCTGCTAATGCAGGGGATGCAAGTTCGATCTCTGGGTCAGGAAGATCCCCCAGAGAAGGGATCTTGGCAACCCACTCCAGTATTCTCACCTGTAAAATCTCATGGACAGAGGAGCCTGGTGGGCTACATTCTATGGGGTCACAAAGAGTTGGACATGATTGAGCGCACGCGCACGGACACACACACACCACAGAATCTAGCAATATCACTCTCTGTATATTTATGTGAAGAAAACAAACATACTAATTAGAAAAGATAAAGGCACCTCTATGTTCACTGAAGCATTATTTGTAACAGCCAAGATACGGAAACAACCTAAGTGCCCATCAACAGATGAATGGATAAAGAAAATATAATACAAATACACAACACTAAATACTAGCCATTAAAAAAGGATGAAATCTTGCCATTTGTGACAACATGGAGGGACCTAGAGAGTATTATGCTTAGTAAAATAAGTCAGACAGAGAAAGACAAATACAGTATGATTTCACTTATATGTGGACTCTAATCCAAAACAAACAAACAAAAAACAAAAACAGAGATATAGATACAGATAACAAACAGGTGTTTAACAGAGGGAGTGGGGTAGGGACTGGAAAGAAATAGGTGAGGGAGATGAAGAGACATAAACTTTCAGTTGCAAAATATATGAGTCTTCATGAGTATGAAATGTACAGTGTGGGGAACATAGTCAATAATTATGTAACGCCTTTGTATGGTGACTTACCTTAACTACACGTATTGTGGTGATCGGTTTGCACTGTACAGAATTATTGAATCACTATGCTGCATAACAGGAACTAACATAATGTTGTAGGTCAATTATATTTAAAAAATCAAACAGGGACTTCCTTGGTGGTCCAGTGGCCAAGACTTCATGCTCCTAATGTGGAGGACTGGGGGGCTGGGGTTCAATCCCTAGTCAGGGAATTAGATCCCACATGCCACAACTAAAGATCCTGCGTACCCCAGTGCAGCCAAATAAATATTTTTTAAAAAAAGAAAGAAAAAGAGAGCAGATTTGTGGTTACCAGAGGCAGGGTTTGGAGGGATGGGGGGAGGGGGGAGGAAGAAGGTGGCCAAAAGGTAGAAACTTCCAGTTATAAATTGGTACTAGGGATGTAATGTACAAAATAAATACAATTAACACTGCTGTATGTTATATATAAAAGGTTTTAAGAGAATATATCCTAAGAGTTCTCATAAGAAGAAAAATTTTTTTCTACTTGATTTTGTACCTCTATGAGATGATAGATTCTCCCTAAACTTCCTGTGGTCATCACTTCATGATGTATGGAAATCAAATCTTTATGCTGTAAACCTTAAACTTTTACAGTACGTATGTCAAATACATTTCAATAAAACTGAAAGGAAAAAAACCAAACAAACAAAAGGAAAACTGGAGCGCCCTGATTACACAGTAGGTCTGTTTCACTCCAGATGGTCCAGAACCATGGAGTTATCGACAGGGCATTGTCTGCTTACACACTTGCTGTAAAGAATCCGCCTGCCAATGCAGGAGATGTGGGTTCCATCCCTGGGTCAGGATGATGCCCTGGAGAAGAGAATGGCAACCGACTCCAGCATTCTTGCCTGGGAAACCCCATGGACAGAGGAGCCCGGCGGGCTATAGTCCATGGGGTCGCAAGAGTCGGATGAGACTTAGTGACTAAACAACAACAACACATACGCACTTGTGAGAAGGGGCTCCCTTGGTCCTGTGTGGATCATTTCATTTTTGAGCAGCTCTTTTGGAAAACTTTTCCCTTTGATCGGCTCTAATGGAAAACTTTTTGCCTCTTTCCCTCTACCGCCTGTCCTAGCTGGCCTTAGTTCTGGTTCTCTCTCCTCTGCTGCTCTCTTCCAACTCTCCCAAGGGCTAACCAAGAAGGTAATACGAGCTAGCAGAGAAAGGTTAAGGCCCTGAGCCAGGTCCTGCTGCTCTCTGAGTATCAGCTTCCTCATTTATAAAATGGGAGTGCTATCTAGATGAGGCCAAGGATGGTGACAAGTTATCTTCCTTTTCTCCACCAAGGTGGGCTCCTACAGCAAAGAACAGGCAGGGACCCAATAAGTCTTGCAATTAGACTAAGATGTTTAGCTTTGGACCTCATTAATAATATGGGAATTAAAGATGTACTCATTTCACAAGAACATTGTGAAAATTCAATAGTAATTCATATAAAGGACTTAGAACTATATGTGACACCTAGTAGATTTGCAGTAATTTAAGTAATTATTACTGTTCTTATTATTAGACCAAGGCTCAGCTTGAGTCTTAGATCTTTCTCCATGGTCTGCAGGGTTTCTTCAGCTTTGTCTAGGGCCAGGCTGCTTACTCCTCACACACCATGATCTGTTCAGCCTCAAGATCTTTGCTCACATTGGTCCCTATGCCGAGCTCTCTCCTACTTATCTCTTAGGGCTCAAACTGCAGGCCTTAAGGAGGCCTTCTGCTCTCCTGCTCCAAGTCTCCTTGAGCTCTCTCACCCATTTGCTGAGCTGCTCATTTCTGACCATGAGCTCTGTCTCCTAGGCTGAGAGCCCAGTTCTGGGCCCAGAGAAGGTGCTGATGAGTAGGCCGAGTGGTGGGAAGGAAAGAAGGCCAGTTCCCTCTCTCTCTTAAGCCCCACCTTCATCGCCTGCAAAAACTAGGAGGAGGCCCCAAGATACCAGGTGACTGGGGCAGGGTACCTGGGGCTCCCCAGACACCAAGTTCTCCCAGGCTCAGGAGAAAGTTCTGGAAAAGACATCTTCTGCACTGTGTTGACACAACAGGCAGGAGGGACTAGGGTAGCAATCTATAAGGAACAGAGGCTTGATCTCTGGGGCCAACCCCCTTCCTAGTTCTCCTCTGCCTTCTGGGGTCTGTGCCTCCAAGTACTCCTCGGTGCAAAGCAGCCACTCCCTCCTCCCTTGTGCCCAGGGCTGCCCTACTGACAGCATCAGTGCTGCGCGCTGTGAAGCGCACTGGGCTGGGCATCAGCAGGTGTGGGTTTTGTGTCCCAGCGCTGTCACTGGCTTGCTTGGGGGTGAGTCCATTCCGCTGTCTGGGATGCTGGGAAAGTCTGGGACTTTCCTCGTCTGTACAATGAAGGCGATCATCTCAAAGGACTCTCATCAGTGCTGTAGCATGAGGAAGATGAAAATAACTCACACATGGGCAAATAACTGACTACCTGTGTTCTCTCTCAGGGGTATTTGAAAGATCCAGTCATTTAGTGTGGAAGGTGAGATGCAACATTCTCTCCAAGAAGGACTTGTTGCCTCCACTTCAAAGCCTGCTGAGCCTTGCCGTCCAACCTGCAGATTCCAGGGCAAAGGGCATTGGGCATATCTATGACCAGGGCCAGCTCCTCAGAGGGCCAGATCTTGCCAGGCTCTGCCCCAGTGGCCTCAACCTCCTCACCCCAGCACCGCCTCCAACTAGTCCAGACAAGTCCGGGTATTTTCAGCCACCTTTATCTGATCGGAAATGTTTGGAATTCCACAGCAGAAGGCAACAGCTCTGGAGGATTCGGCGACAGAGCAAATCCGTGCAACCCCTCCCTACCCCCCACCACATAAGAATGCTCTCATATACAGCGTGTGAAAGTTGCTCAGTCATGTCCGACACTTTGCGACCCCGTGGACTCCTCTGTCCATGGGATTCTCCAGGCAAGAATGCTGGAGTGGATAGCCATTCCCTTCTCCAGGGGATCTTCCCAAGCCAGGGATCAAATCCAGGTCTCCCACACTGCAGGCGGATTCTTTACTGTCTGAACCACCAGGGAAGCCCCTCGCGTACAGCCTTGTAACCAAAACCTCAGTGCTGAAGGCTCCCTCAGGCTGCAGCCTCCCTATTTCATCTTCACTGCAGCCCACCAGCCCCCTCAAAGCGCAGAATAGCAAGATGCCTGAGACTGGTGTCAGGAAAGCTGGAGGATTCTGTAGCCATAATACTGAGAGAGGGGCCACCTGGAGGTTTGCTGTTCACAGTCAGTGCCCACAGCACCAACAAACTGCAGAAGACCACCAGCAGCAGCATGTTCAACCTCTACTCTAAACAGATGGGAAACGGAGACCTGAGGAGGCAAAGGGACCCCCCCTCACAAGGCCTCTTGACTCCTCGAGTCCAACAGTGTGGGTTCTAACACACACAAGCATGGGTTCTAACCCCAGCTCTGTGACTGCCGGACCTGGGGCAAGATCCTTTATCTCTCCAAGCCCAGGGTACTGTCTACAAAGTGAGAATACTGTCATCACAGCCTTAGCAGCAAGGATTAAAAGGTCCATGGAAAGTGCTCAATAATTGTTAGCTGTTGTTTTTTTATAGCTAAAAATGAATGTCCCCATTTGTGCTTCTCATATCGTAGTCTCATTACTTATAGCTACAAACAAAAAACAACAATAAAAACCCCCACAGCTCATACTGACTTAGCCCCTACTTGAATTCTCAAAATCTTCCAAGTAGGTGTTGTCCCCATTTTACCAAAGAAGAAACTAAGACTCAGAGAGGTGAGGAAACTTTGTCTGAGATCTGGTTACCCAGTGAGGGTGTCTGACTCCACCGCACGTTAAGTCTGCCAGTGCAATAGGACAGATGCAGAAGGATGTGACTAAGCTCTTCCTTCCTTCCCCTCCTACCCACCCAGTGCCCACTACTTGCTGAGGATCTTGAGCCTTGGATCAGAGGCCATTTGGAGGCCAGGGCAGAGGCATGTTCCTTGGTAGCCCCCCTGGGTTTCTTGGTGGCAAGAAGAGAAGCATGCAGATGGCTGCTCTGTGCTTCCCTATTGTCTCCTAACCCAGCCCCTGCAAGGCCAGTCCTTGAAGAGACCCCCTCCCTCCATCTGGTCATTATCTTGGAAACAAAAGTCATGCCTAGTAGCTTTGGTGGAGCTGTTAGCTGAGGTCCAAGATAGACCCCTTTGTGGGTTGACCTGTGGGGCTGTAGGAGGATTACCTGCTTAGCTCTGGACACTCATTCATTTCACAAATCTTTATTAAGAGCCCACTGAATGCCAGGCACCATGTTAAATGCTAGAGATAAAACAGTGACTAAATTAGAAGAAAATTCCTACCTGCATAAGTTTATAATTTAATGGGACAAGACAGGAAATAAACAAATGTCAGATGGTGGTTAAGTGCAAAAAGAAAACTAAATGAGAGAAGGGGTTAAAAAGAAACACTTAGAGGGCAGAATTAAAACCTGGTCAGGGAAAACTTCCTTAGGAGGTGATATCTGGTCAGAGTCCTGAATGAAGTGAGGAAACAGGCACTGCAAGGATCTGAGGAAAGGCAGGGGAAGAGCAAGGGCCAGGCCCCGAGGCAGGAACACACTCAGGGCACTCCAAGAACAGGGAAGACGCCAGTGTGGCTAAAGCTGAGTGAATGAGGGGAGAATGACAGAGTGGGGTCTGGTAGTGGCCAAGGGTCAGAATGTGCAGGGCCTTGAAGGCCATTTAAAGACTTGAGCCTGTCCCTTTGAGTGAACACTGCAGGGTTTTGAGCAGCGGAGAGACATGATCTGATTTTGATTTTAACAAAGGCCCTCCGGTTGCTGGGTAGAGACCTGCAGGCATAAGGGACTGGTGATGACCTGATGCAGCCATCCGGGAAGAACATGAGGGTGGCTTAATCAGGATGGTGCCAGGGAAGCTGGAGAGAAGCAGTCAGATTCAGAATTTATTTCTTAACAGTAAAGCTGAAGGGATTTCCTAATGGACTGGATATGGACCACACGAGTTGCTTGCTTCTCTGGCCCTGTTTCTCATCTACAAAAGGCAGGGTAAAAGGCCTTTGAGGATTTTTTTCCCAGCTTGATAACTATGGGAACCCTGTGGGAGGAAAAAAGAGATAAAACCACTTCTGTTGTCAAAGCCATTTGCTCACCTGACCTCCAGGCACATGCAGGATCAAGGAGTAGCCAGACCCAGGTAGGGGTGGGCATAGCTTTATTGATAAGGGGAGGGGTGGGGCATCAGAGCTGTGCTATGTGTATCTAGGGCCTGCTAGGCAGAAAGTGCTCAGTGTCAGTGAATGAGGCAACGCTGGGAGGCCAGGATGTGTGCAAGAACGTTCCAGGTCCTTCCAAATTAACAAAAGAAGCCTGGCCCAAGGGATTCCTCTCCCAGCTTTCCTTCTGCATCTATTACATGGGCTGAGTCTCAAGTTCCCGTTCTTCATGAATGGGAGACTTCAATATCTGAAATCACCAAAGTAGACTTTCAGGGCTGGAAGGAAGCAGAGACACGTCTGATCCCCTCTAAACACAATTTCAGCCATCACTGTTTGAGTTTTATTTATGTGTCATGATTATTATGAACATTTTCCTATCAATTGACTTACTTTTTATTTTTATTTTCATTAGAGTTCACTCTTTTAAAAAAATTTTTTAATGGAGATAATTGCTTTACAACATTGTGTTGGTTTCTGCCATGTATCAACATGAATTGGCCACAGGTCCATACATATGTCCCCTCCCTCTTGAACCTCCCTCCCACCCCTCTAAGTGGTCGCAAAGCACCGGTTTGAGCTCCCTGAGTCATACAGCAAATTCCCACCGCCTATCTGTTTTACATATGATAGTGTATTTGTTTCCATGCTACTCTCTCCATTCGTCCCACCCTCTCCTTCCCCCGCTGTGTCCACAAGTTTGACTCACTTTTTAAAGTACTTTTTTCCGTACACACTTAGATATACGGAAAGGTCTTAACCTACTCCCCAGCTTGTTCTTTCTGCATCTTTCCTCCTTTTACTGAATGATAGTGGTTTCATCTGTCCAGGTATGGAAGCCTGGAACACCTTGCAGTCATCCTTAAGTCTTCTCTAGCTCTGATCTGTCAGCAAATTCCTCTGAATATATATTCAAAATTTATCCAGAATTTCACCACTTCTTACCACCCCCACCGTCCAAGCCAACATCATTTTTCTGCCTGTGTTGTTATAACCACATCCTTCCTGATTTCTCCGTTTCTTCCCTCTCTGGTCCTTCACACCGGAGCCAGCATAAGAGTCCTCTAAAGGCAGTAGGATCCGAACCTGTCTGCTTAAAACATTCCGCTGCCTACCCTTCCCATATCACTCAGAGGAAAAGCCACTGTGTCTTACCACGGCTTACACAAACCTCTGTCTTCTACCACCCTCCTTTGTGCACTCTGTTCTAGCCACACTCATCTCTGGTCTTCCTCAAACATGCCAAGCACACCCTTCTTACCTTGGGGCTTCTGCACCTGTTCCCTCCATCTAGAATGTTCTTACCACAGACTGTCACATGGTTTACTCCCTCAGGTCACGCAGATCTCTGCTCACATGGCTCCTCCTCAGAGAAGCCTTTCCCAATCACTCTTTATTAAAACAAACAAATACCAAGTGTTACCTAGCCACTGTCCATCCCAACCACCATTCCCTGTCTCTTCTGAATGTAAAAACTCCATGAAGGCATATCTCCCAGTAGTTAGAATGGTGCCTGGCATAGGCAGACACTCAGTAAGTATTTGCTAAATGAAAAACTCGAATGAAAAGGCAACATATTATTATTGATATAAACAGAAAACTAATATCATTTGCCACAAATGAAAATCAACATAAAATAAAAACACTATTAAAATTTTTTAATGTTTATTTGCATATCATCTGTAAGTTATCTTGAAGGTAATTGGTACCGATCCTGGTCCCACATCTTTATAAAGGAGATACATGAGGTCTCTGGTGGAGAAAGCTCAGGAAGAAATCAGCCAGTCAATTAGAGGCCAGTTCAGAGCAGCCACACAGGTGCCCTTTCCCTGGCTTGGAACCATGGCCCTGCCCTCCAGACTGCAGGCGAAGAGACTGAATCTTGGGATGGGCACAGCTAGGCTGGACCAATGGAGCCTATCTGAAGGGCCAGGAAAGCTCACCCCTTGGACAGGCACAGAACTGGCAGCTCTGCTGAAGAGAACAAAGGCCAAGCTAGAGGAGGCTCATGGGGCTGCACCGTGGGGGACGGGCATGCATAAACCTGTAGGCAAGGTCCATGGAGACCAGACAGCTGAGAGCAGAAAGGAAAACAGGCTAGGTCCCAAAGGGTGGTAGCTTCAATCCCGTAAACACCAGACAGGCGTGGGGGTTCGGGTGCAGGCCTAGGGGCCCAACTGAGCCCAGGGGAAAGACGAGACCTTCCCAGTCTCCTCCAACAGCTATGATGAGGCCAAGCTGCCCTGAGCAGAGCACTGCCAACCCTGCTACTATTAACCACAGCAGGCATTAGACATTAGCGGGGAAAGAGACAGGGACACCCTCCTAGTCCCCACATCCAGATGGTCTCTCCCAGCACCCTCCTAAGTCCTAGCCAGCTCCATCTACCTGGGCCCTTGAGGACTGGACCCCTGTTTGGAGGGGTACTTTCTTTTCCCACCCCCACAGGGCTGAGCACACATGGCTGCAGGTGCAGGGGGTAGATCGAGAGCTGTTATAACTGCCAGGCCAGCAACGCCTGACCTACATCTCCATGGTTGGTCATGCAAAGAAAAATACCAGGGATTTCCGTTGGTGTTCACCCACTGCAGCTGCCAAGGGAAGGCTGGGCCTTTTGAAGGCCTGTTGTGAGTGGGGTGGAACAAGTGGTAAGCTGGCTGACAGGCTAGGGGCTGGCCTCTGAATTATTTCCTGGTTTTGAGGACCTCCTTAGCTTTCAGAGAATCTATCAAATTTTTACCTTTTTTCTACCAAGGTCATCTACTGAAGCTCCCCCTGCCCCCCCTTTTAGTATATCACCCTTAATAAGAATTGAGAGAGAAAGAGAAAATGAGAATGAAATTCTATTTGGGAAAAAACTGCCCAAACTAAACATTTGTTTTAACTGTAAACTGTTGGCATCTGGAAGGAGACTTTAGGTTTGCATAGAAAAAAAGACAATTTGGAATCTAGTTTTGCAAGGTAGTGTGAAAACAACCTGGGACCTCAGCATCAGGATGCTGTGTTTACTACTGCTCTGTAGTGGGCAGAGACCTATCTGGCTGTGGACAAGTCAGTTAAGCACCCTGGCCTCGCTCTTCTCATCTGTCAAGCGTGGAGGAGGAACCAGAGGATCTCTAAGGCTCTCTCTGCAGCTTCAAAGTGCTTTGATCCGATCCCTGAGGCCTTCCTCTGGCAGGATTGCACCCCACCCCCATTAGGGCAGGGGTGCAACATTGTGTAAGAAAAAAGTAAGCTCTCTTTGGTGACAAGAGACCAGAGTTCTAACCCAGTGTTGCAATTTATTAACTCACTGTGTAGTCTTGGGCAAGTCACTGCAACTCTGGGGGCACATCACTTTTTTCACATGTAAATCACAGACTTGAAAGTGGGTTGAAAAAAGCTCTACAGGAACTCCAGTGTTACTGTGCCTCCCTTATGTCACTGACCCCTTAGCATACACCTGCCTCCTAAAGGGCACATTCTTCCCCTGCAATTGCCTCAACCTGCAAATCATAAGACTGTAGAGACAAAACAGAGGGAAGGTGTGAGAACCCCCCTCTAAACCCCTTCTATCTGACTGCAGAGCTTGTGTTCTCCGACTACAAAAATGTGGAGGTGGCATGGATGGTGGAAAGGACTTGGGATTTGGAGTCAGAAGACCTCAGTTCCCTTCATGGTTGAGCGGAAGACCTCCTCTACACCTCCCGGGACAATCAGAGGCTCAGTGAGATAACGCATGTGCGCTCAGTTCTCAGCTGTGTCTGACTCATTGTGACCCTTTGGACTATAGCCTGCCAGGCTCCTTTGTCCATGGAATTTTCCAGGCAAGGATACTGAAGTGGGTTGCCATATCCTCCTCCTGGGGATTGTCCTGGCCCAGGGATCAAACCTGCATCTCTTGCATTGGCAGGTGGATTCTTTACTGCTGAGCCACCTGGAAGCCCCTGTGAGATAATATATGGATGCAAAGCAGCACTGGACAAAATTCAGTCAATGACCCTGTGCTATTACGTTGTGACCCAAGCCTGGGTTTCCCCACAGCATGAAGGAGAGCGGAAGACACAGCTGTAATATCTTAGGGGTGTAACAGCTCCACTTTTCAGTCTTCTGTCCTGAACACCTTGGCCTCTCTCTTCTTAGCCGTATCTGTCCATCCTTCCAGACTCCCTTTACCTGGAGTCTCCAGGCCACCCAGCACAGAGCCCACAGTGCTCTCCCTGAGAGGCTGTGGAAGGGCTGAGTCCTGAATCTGACGCTAACTCGCTGTGCACTCTGGGCTGGTCACTTAAACTCTGAGTCTCAGGGTCTTTACTTATAGGTACCTACAGTCTCATGACCTAAGTTGTTAAGAGGTACGCCTATACTTTATACATATCTTCTCTCCCATGGGAGCAGTGAGCACCTCACAGGTGTGCAAAGAGCACCTGTTTGGGAGAAGGGTCCTTTCTGAGGCAACATCAGTGGGATACCATCGCCAATGACCACTCACCAATCCTCGGGCATCACACTGCAGCCCACTCTTTGCCACCCTGTCCTGAATGGTGGGGACAGGGGTGGGGAGTATGAGGTAAAGGGGAGCTGTAGACCCTCTCCTCTAAAGCAGTCACTGTGAGGTGGAGAAGCCCGATTCTCCATCTGAGAGGGCATCAAACAATACAGAAAAGTGGAAGAGGCAGAGAGCCAAGGGATATCCATGGACACTAGACTGAGTGAGTGAGGGTATCTGAGTCTACTAGACTGTACTTGGATTCTGTCCTTATTAGCATCTGACCTGTCTTACTCTCGGTTCACTACTCTGGACAACAGGGACAGTATGTTTCCCAAGCAGGATTACTGTGAGGGTTTAAAAATACAACACAGTGCACTTTAAAGCACCCTGCACGTAACAGGTTCTCAATAAATGTCAGCAATTATGTTTCATTAGTATATTCAGCATAGATGGGTTATGTCATTGGGCCCCTCTGCCAGCCAAGAGACTGCACACCAAGAACCAATAAGACTTATGGCTCTCTATAGCAACTGGAGCTCTGGATGGAGAAAATTCTCTTGACAGAATCCTGATTAGATTTGGAAACTATAGAACTCTCAGCTCAAAACAGACCAGAGACCTCAGCTCAGACATATGTGAGTCCCCTCTGGGGACTCCACAGCTTCCTGGCTGTGTGTTCTTCAGGCCAGTTACTCTGAGTCTGATTCCTCATCTGTATTAGACTCTGAGACCATGTGTTATTCCTCCTGAGGGGCAGTCAGCGTGTTATTTAAGAGCACAAGTGTTAGAGAATTTAAACCTGTGTTTGATCCCAGCTCTGCAACTTACTATTAGGTTGGTGCAAAAGTAACTGTGGCTTTTGCATTATGGAAATTTACCTTTTAATATTGGAATACATTCTAAATAAATGTGGTTATGTTATACATCATTTTAATGTGCATTTTGCACTTTGTTTATTTTTTTGCTAATGACTTATTGGAGAAGGAAATAGCGACCCACTCCAGTATTCTTGCCTGGAGAATCCCAAGGACAGAGGAGCCTGGTGGGCTAGTCCATGGGGTTGTAAGAGTGGGACATGACTTAGCAACTAAACCACCACCACCACCACTAAAGACTTATCACTTGCTATTTATTTTATATTTATTTTAGACTATGGAAACGATATTAGACAAAAAGCCAATTTGAGCGATTTCCTTATTTGAGTTCAAAATGGGTTGTAAAGCAGTGGAGACAACTCGAAACATCAACAACACATTTGATCCAGAAACTGCAAACGAACGCACAGTGCAGTAGGGTTCAAGAAGTTTTGCAAAGGAGATGAGAGCCTTGACGATGAGTGCAGTGGCCAACCATCGGAAGCTGACAATGATAACTGAGAGCATCACTGAAGCTGATCCTCTTATAACTACACAAGAAGTGGCCAAAGAACTCAAATGTTGACCATTCTACAGTCATTTGACATTTGAAGCAAATTGAAAAGGTGAAAAAGCTCAATAAGCAGGTTCCTCATCAGCTGTCCGCAAATCAAAAAAATCATCATACTGACGTGCTTGTCTTCTCTTATGCCACACAACGAGCCATTTCTTAATCAGATCGTGGTGTGTGAAGAAAAGTGGATTTTGTACAACAACTGACAATGACCAGCTCAGTGCCTGGACTGAGAAAAAGCTCCAAAGCACTTCCCAAAGCCAAACTTGCACCAAAAAAGGTCATGGTCACTGATGTTCTGCTGCCGGTCTGATCCACTACAGCTTTCTGAATCCCAGTGAAACCATTACATCTGAGAAGTATGCTCAGAAAATCGATGAGATGCACCAAAAGTTGCAACTGCAGCCAGCACTGGTCAACAGAAAGAGCCCAATTCTTCTCCACAACTCCCAACCGCATGCTGCACAACCAGTGCTTCAAAGGTTGAACGAATTGGGCTATGATGTTTTGCCTCATCTGCCATATTCACCTGACCTCTCGCCAACTGACTACCACTTCTTCAAGCATCTTGACAACTTTTTGCAGGGAAAACACTTCCACAACCAGCAGGAGGCAGAAAACGCTTTCTAAGAGTTCATCGAATTCCAAAGCATGGATTTTTATGCTACAGGAATAAACAAAGTTATTTCTCATTGGCAAAAATGTGTTGATTGTAATGGTTCCTATTTTGACTAATAAGGACATGTTTGAGCCTAGTTATAATGATTTAAAATACATGGTCCAAAACCACAATTACATTTGCACCAACCTAATAGCTTGGGTCACTGACCATAGTACACTGTTAAACCTTCCTGTGCTTTTTTTTATCTAAAAATGTTCCTTGTTGGCTGGCTGTATTACTGGGTCTGGCACATAGTAACAGTATCACTTGATACACAAAAGTGTGATCTTTGTATCGAGAGCCTGCCATGGGAAAGCACTCAGTAAATATGCTGAATCAGGCCCTGACTGCCCCGGTGGGAGGCTGCAGGGAGGAAGATGCTCCTGTGAGCTGGCACTGCTGCTACTGGCCCACGATGGTGATGTCTATCAAATCACAAGAGCACACACCCTTTGACCCTACAACTGCACTTTGAGGGATTGATCCTCCACAGACACCCTGTAGTCACACGTGGGCCAAACGACAAATATAGAGGGCTGTTCAGTGAGCAGCCCTAATGGGGCTAAAAAACTGCCTCCCAAATGTCTACCACTGCACCCCACTCCAGTACTCTTGCCTGGAAAATCCCATGGGCAGAGGAGCCTGGTAGGCTGCAGTCCATGGGGTTGCGAAGAGTCGGACACGACTGAGCAACTTCACTTTCACTTTTCCGCATTGGAGAAGGAAATGGCAACCCACTCCAGTGTTCTTGCCTGGAGAATCCCAGGGGTGGGGGAGCCTGGTGGGCTGCCGTCTATGGGGTCGTACAGAATTGGACATGACTGAAGCGACTTAGCAGCAGCAGCAGCAGGAACTGGTTCAATAAAGGACAGTATTGTGTATGGAATATACTGCAGCTATTAAGAATGAGAAAGTTCTTGATGGACTGATATGGAATGATCTCTGAGAGATACTGTTAAGTGAGAAAATCAAGGTACCAAACAGTATTTATAGCACATAACTGTTTGTATATCATGGGAAATATATGTGATTGCTTATGTCTACAGAGTCCACTCTCCCAGGAAGGGAACTGGGTAGCTAGGAGAAAAAAGTGGGAAGGAGACATTTGTCCCTTTCAAAATTTGAACCCCATGAATATATTATCTATTCCAAGAAAACTAATAAAAAGTTAAGGGCAGGGTGGTTTGAGAGAGGACAGAAGAGAAAAAGAGAAATGAATTCTCCCATAAGAAGCAGTTGGGACTGCCCAAAGACAGACCCTGTGGCCAGTTATCACACTATCAGAAAAAAAAGACAATTCTGGTATTTGCATCCTGTGACACCAAAATAGCACCACTACTGTATGACCAGCTACACTGGGGCTGCCCCCATCGCTGACCCTTTGGCCCCAGGAAAGGACCAGGTGCCATGATGAAGTTTCTCTGTCCTCTAGGTTAAGTTTGTCCAGGTAGAATAACAGGGAAAAGAAGGTTCTAGTTAAAGTAAAAATTATCCCTGACAGTCTCAGGAGAAAAAACGAAAAAGCGGGGACCTAGTTCTGGAGGAACATGGGCAGTCAGGCTTTAGGGGGAGGGCTGGCAAGCAGGCCTGAAAACCCCCCTCCTCCTCCCACCTTTCTTCCCCTAAGCCCCCAACCACTCCTTCTCCTCCTGTTTTCCTTAACAATCTGCCTGCATGCTAAAAAACACTCTATCAGGGACTCCTAGAAGTAAATGGAGACCCAACTGGCTCTGGAAGAAATATACATGGCTAATCAAATGTAAGAAAAGATGCTTTACTTCATAAGTAACCCTGAAATAGTCCTTGAATATTTTTAACTTTTGATTTTGAGAATATTTAAACGTGTACAAAAGTAGACAGAATGATAAAATGAACCACCACCACTCAGCTTCAACAATTATCAACTTCATACCAATCGGATTTTACGTGTTTCCACTCTCCCTTGCACGCATGCATGCTAAGTCGTTTGTTTCAGTTGTGCCCAACTCTGTGACTTTATGGACTGACGATCTATGGACTGTAGCCCGCCAGGCTCCTCAGTCCATGGGATTCTCCAGGCAAGAAATACTGGAGTGGGTTACCATGCCCTCCTACAGAGGATTTTCCCAACTCAGGGATCAAACCTGTCCGTGTCTCCTAAATTGGTAGGTAGGTTCTTTACCACTAGCGCCACCTGGAAAACCCACTCTCCCTTACCCCTGTATTATTCTGAAGCAAATTCTAGACATAGTTTAATATGTGCTTCTAAAAAAGGAAAAAAAAAATTCCATAATTACAATACCATTATTGTATCTAAAATTTGAAGAAATCCAACAAAAGTGATGGAAGGGTTTTAAATGTGATCAAAACTCCCAAAGAGGGCACCTTTGTTCAACATGAAATATTAATGCAGTGTATATAATAAGCTCTAGGTACAACTGAAGTTATAAATAATTCAGATTTATAGATGTTTAAAGCCTATTGAAATAAAGGTATTCCACCAACAAAAATACTAAGATGACATGAAAGTCAATTCTAGATCTATTAAATACTTAAATGTGAAAGGCAAAACTTTAAAACTTTAAGGAGAAAATACAACTGTCTTTAGGACTACAGATTAAGGAAGGATTTCTTCAACATAACACAAAATGTGTAAATTGTGGAAGAAGAGATTCAACTACACTAAAATTAAGACATTTTAGGGGGCCTCCCTGATGGTCCAGTGGTTAGATTTTACCTTCCAGTCCAAAGGGTACAGGTTCAATCCCTGGTCAGGCAGCTAAGACCCCACATGCCTCGGGGCCAAAAAACCAAACCAAAACACAAAACAGAAGCAGTGTTGTAACAAATACAATACACTTTAAAAAAAAAAAAAAAGAAATTTCAGTCATTAAAAGATATCACATATAAGGTGAAAAGGCAAAATGCAAAACTGAGAGCCTACATTCACAACATATGCAGACAAAAGATTAATGTTCAGAATATGTAGAGAATGCCTACAAATCCATAAGAAAAAGGCATATCAACACTAAACAGAGCAAAGAATTGTATAGATATTTTACAAAAGAGGAAACATGAAAGGTCAATAGATGTAAGGAAAGATTCTCCACTCCACCTGTAATCTGAGAAATGCAAATTAAAACCCCAAGATACCATCTCACACCCACCAGCTATATACAAATTTTAAAGTCTGACTGTATCAAGTATTATTAAGATGTAAAGCAATGGAAACTCATATGCTTCTGCTTGCAGCATAAATTCTTACAAACACATAGGGTAACATTTGGGCATTATCTTCCATCAAGCAATTCCAATCCTTACAGCAATGTTTCCCACTGTGGACCAAAGACCAGCAGCAGCAGTATGGCTTGGGGACTTGTTAGAAATGCAAATTCTCAGGCCCCAGTCCAGACAGATACAAACACTGTAAGGGTGGAGTCCAGCAATCTGTGGTTTAACAAGCCCTCCAGTTGACTCTGATGAGCAGCTAAGGGGTAGGAACCACTGCCCAAGAGAGATGCTTGAACACGTGCATGTGAGGGGGAGACACACACAGATGTTGTTCAAAATCACACTGTTTGAAACTGCAAAAACAAGGGAACAACCCAAATAACCACTGACAATAGAATGGATAATTTGAGACATAATCATACAAAGGGACATGAAAATAAATGAACTACAGCTATACACGTAACACTGACGGATCTCACAATATTGAATGAAAAGAGTAAACTGCAGATGAATACACACACTATGATATTTAAATGAAATTTAAAAGCATGCAGAAGCATACACACACACACACATACACATTAAAACTTTAAAAAAAGGCAAGGGAACGGTAAACACAAATCTCAGGAAAATGCGCAGGGGGTAGCTGTAACTGGAGGGAGCTTCTGAGGTACTCATAAAAGTTTGATTTCTTAAACTCGGTTACCAGTTTACAGGTGATCATTTTCCTACTGAAACTTTACATATGCATAAGATATTCTCTGTTGTATTTATGATAAATTTCTTTTTTAAAAAAGAAAAAAGATATGTTGAAACAGTGCAATATTTGGAGTCAGAACTGCAACCATTCGCTCTGACTACATGTGTGGTGTCTAAAGAGTTAAGCCTGTTTCTGGCCTGCCAGTGGGAGGGCAGGCAGCAGCTGGGGCACAGTGGGAGTCCCTGGCTCCAGCTGGCTCCAGCCTAGATCTGCTTGGATCAAGCACCACGCCCAGGAACTGGCACCTGTGTGTGTGTGTGTGTGTGTGTGTGTGTGTGTGTGTGTTGGGGGGGGACGGCCTCCGGACAGGTGGCACCTGAAGCCCTTGATGACCTGTCCATGTGAAGAACTGGGCCCAGTTAGAGGGATGGTAGCCTCCTCCTCCTCTAGGAGCCCCTCCATCTGGTAAGAAAGTATGCTGGTGGCATTTCGGAGTTGGTGAGGAGGGGACGAGGTTCTGGGACTCAGGGTGGGGGTGGGCAAGGAACTGGGTGGGCTGGGCTCGGATATCACCGGAGGCTGCTGGGATTAGCACCTGCTGAGAATGAGATTAGGTTTCTCGGGACGGGCTCATCTCTCTAATGTCCCCCCAGCCCCCCCCCCAAAAAAAGCTGTCTCCCTGTGGCTTTTCTCTGCTGGACAGATGGTGTCTGAGCTGTCTTTTGGAGGGTGGGCTCCTTGAAAGGGTGGTGGAGGTGAGGTGGGAGCTGATGCCTGCTTGGTCATGGGATTCCCTGTCTTCCACAATAATAATGATCAGAGCTCTTACTGAGGCCCTACTATATGCGAAGTACAGGCTTGGTAACTTAAACACTTGCCCCAAAGTCAAACAGTAAACAAACGAGGCCTTGCATGCAGGCAGCCCTCGCAAGAAACTACTGGCCATGATGATATCTTCGCCTTCTCAATAAACAGCAGCAAGCTTCTTCCAGTTACTCAGGCCAAAAACCCAGACTCTCTTCTCTCTCACACACCCCTTATCCAATCTTAGCAGATCCACTGGACCTGACTTTCAAATTATACTGATGCACTGACCACAGCTCACCACTTTGACCACGCCTCCACCCTCATACAAACCACCCTCATCACCTGCCCAGCTTCTCACTGGGCTCACGCTCCCCCTCTTGCTCATGCAGTGAATACAGGGACTTTGGTTTGTTTAATGCCGTATGCCCAACCTATTACTCAATGCCTAACACATGGCAGCCACTCAAAAATATTTAATGAACAAATGAATGAATGACCAACCTCTCGACCAACCTCTCTCAGGAAATGACTCAGATTCAGAAGGGAGGAAGGCCTGAGTGTCCTTAGTTTTCTCAGCCAAGATGACCTTTGGTACCCCAAGGCAGTGGTCAATGTCCTTCCCTATTAGGAAATGTCCTGGGTGCAGAGCATCACCGCTGTGTCATCTGCTTGTGCCTGCACACATGCACATACACACTGGGCCACAGGAGCTGGAAAAGAGCCACTTCTGATTAGGAATGTGTCTAGGGGACTGTCCCTGCACTATATACATGGTGGTTTTCATTCTCATGAATGAAGAGTCACTCATCGGTTCAGAATGGAGGATTCTGAACTGAAGAATGACAGGGTCTGATCTCTACTTTAGAAGGATCATGGCCACTATTTGGATAATAGATGGTTGAGGGGGTCGGCGGGGTGGGGGGGGGGGGTGGACACAAGGGCAGAAGCAGGGAGGCGGCTGTAGAGCTGTCCAGGTGGGAGAGGGAATGAGCAATAGCTTTGCCCTCTCACCTCCCACTGCCGGCCTTTAACCAGGCTAAGTTCTCCTGCCAAATGAGAAACAGTGACAGCACATGCTGGGGCTTCCTCAGCAATTTCCCTTATGAATAAAGCACCTCATTAACCCCCTCAACAGTCCTAGTAAAGCAGATTCTAGCAATACCCAAGTTTTACAGAGAAGAAAACGAAGGCACGAAGAGGTAAAGTCACCTGTCAAGATTCTACAGCAGTCAGCTTCCAGCCAGCATCCATCCATAGCCTAGCCAGACTCCAAAGCCCAGTTCCCAGACTTGCTCAATGGCCTTTTTTTGAGGACCTGTCTACAGGGCTACCATTCACTGAGTACTCCCTGGGCACTAAGTGCACTGCTGAACGCTGTACCTGTATTATGTAATATTCCAATGATCAAAGGAGTCACATACCCTGGTGACTTCCATTTTACACATGAGAACAGCAAAGCTGAGAGAGGCAAAAGTCACAGAACAAGTAAGCTTATTGTCCTACTCACCTGCCACTGAGCCATCATTTTACTATTTTTCTTTTTCTCTATTTTCTTCCTTTTCAGTCACTGGGTCAATGGAAGATACCCAACAGATCATAGCGTGGTGGATGCTCTGCTCTAAAGTATCAGATGTCTTTTGTCCCCTTGACCTGATGCTAAATGCCTTAAGGTCAAAGTCCACAAATAACATTTGTTTGCCCATCCTACAGCACTGGACCTGAGTCTTGGACTTGGGCAAAGGAGATGAGAAGGGTCAGGAGTTCTTGTCAAAGTCACAGGGCTAAATGAAGGTGGAGGAGAGGGGCCCTCCTATGAATCCTACACCTGGATGGCACAGTTCCTTTAGCTTGAGAAGCCTTGAGGACACTTTTGTCTGGGAAAATGCACCTTCCAACTCTTTATGGGGAGCACTGTTTCAGCTAACACCCTGTAGACAGGTGGAATGTCCGTACCCCAGTCTCGTTCTGAAGAGACTTGCGGAGTGGGAAGGAAGGGGCAATGACTTTCAGTTCCCGTTAATGTGTCTAGAAGCAGCAGCTGATTCAGCTAGATGATGTCACCTTCCTAAACCTCCTGACCAGCAGCTGAGATGGTAAAAGCAGGAAACTGGAGGCTACTCAGCTGGCTAAGCCCGAACATGCCTCTGGCAAAGGCCAACAGTAACCCCAGGCTCTGGAGGCATCCTCCTGCAGTTGAGCAAAAAGAGTCCTCACAGATGACAGGATAGTAGGTGTCCTTCAAGACCGTCATGCCAGGATACTACCCTAACTCTCCTTTTGCTCAGCAGCTTTCTGCACATCCCAAACTAACAACACTTCACTTATTCGAGGGTGGAGCCCTGGAAAGAAGCCTGGGTTTGGAGCCAGACCATGCTGGAACTGAACCCAGGTTCCACCATGTCCAAGCTGCAGGACCCTGGGCATGGAACATCATCTCTCTCAACCTCAACTTCCTCATGGAAAAGAAACAGGGGCTAACAGCCCACTCATCACACAGGCTGGGTAGGAGAATAAACAAGACAACTGACATAAAGTGTCTGATTGGGGAAAGATGCTCAGTAAGTGGTGGTCGCCATTACTCCCTTTGGGTCGGAGTGAAATACCAGTACCACAAAGGGAAACCAATGCCCACACTGGACCCACTAGCGTGAGAGCCGAATATATGCATGGGCCTAAAGCCTGGACGAGCCAAGTTTAACCTGCCTTGCTTTTCTGTTTGCAAAAATCTTTGCTTCAGATCTTCTCAGGCTGGCTTTCTCCTTCATCTACACTCCGGTCAAAAGTCACCTTCTCAGAGAGGCCTTCTTGACCTCCTCATCTAATGTTGCTTCCCTAGATTCCCTGAGACTGCATTACTCAGTCTCATTTTCATCTGAGATCATCTTGTTTCTTGGGGTAGCTGGCTTCCCAGCTAATACAGTAGTTCTGTGAAAACAGTGTCCTTGACTGTCCTGTTCATCACAGCATCCCTGGCCCTTAGCACAGGTCTGGCATGTACTGGTGCTCAATAAACATCTGCTGAATCAACAAATGAATGAATGCACCTGCAATGGCCAAAGGCTAAACTGACAAGGACCCCACACTTACTCCTCTGCTGTCAGGTCCTGGCTCTCATTCCAGATGCTGGGATTGCTACCTGGGAATCAGTGAGTGGACCAAGAGGTGGCCAGGATGGGCATCCATACCTGGTAATAACTCATATGTTGGGATACCAGGACTGCTGAGGAGGGCCTCAGACTCTCCTGCAAGTCTGGCTTCAGCTGACCTTTCGGTCTTTATTACCTAATAAGCGACCCTTCCAGACACATTCCAAAACAGACTGCCACTCCTATGGGTCTCTCCCTCCTTGAGAGTCCATCCCAATTTGCACAACGGAGGTCATGTGGAGCACAAGCCCCCTTTTTCCCTGTCTCTGCAGTAAGTCCCTGCACAAACTCACCTCTTCTGTGAAGTATTGCTCTTATTTGGCATTTAGCATTTATTATTGGTTTTCTCAAGATCTCTTTGTCATGTTCATAACATCTTTTCTAATTCAACTGGAAGTACTTCAAGGGCAGAACTGGCTCTTCAAATGGTGATATCTCAATTAATAAATCTGGGGAAAAGCCTCTCTTTGAAACAAAGCTGGCTGGGTCCAGAAAGGGCCTGCTGGCCAGGCCCCTTTGGTGAAGGAAGCGGAAGAGATCATCATGCCGCCTTAGTCCAGGAGCGAGGGAGCCAATAAACCCTGGACAATCACATGGAGTCTGGGATGATCCCAAGGTCATGCACATGACTGGATTTTTAAAATATACCATCATTTTCACAAGTCTGGGCATAATTTACTTACCGATCATAAAGAATGATAGAAAAACTTTGCTCAGTTCCAAGGACTTAGTGGTATCTGCTTCTGTGAACTAAGATAAGCTTAGTCCTGGCCCTCATCTTATCTATACTTTCCTTTCCCTTGACTCCACTCACTATTTTATCCTTTTGATCATATGAATTTTCCTAAGTTGCCAACTAAGTTTCCAACTTTTTTGTAAAACAGAGTAAGGCTCTAATAAAATATGACTTGGTCCATTTCTCTTTTAAATGCTACAATGGTACACAAAAACAACATCCCAAACACTTCATTATGACACAGAGCAGTGACAAAAATAATGCCTGAATCACTAAGCAGAGTGCTTGGCACTTAGTGAGCATTCAAAAGGTTAAGTTGAAAGAACCTCACAATTCTTACTAGCTTCTTTTCTCTGGGCCGACTCAGTTTTCTCATGTGTAAAATAAAAACAATGTCTTAGGTTTGTTCATTTGTTCAATCATTCATTCCAAAATCATTCACTGAATGCTTACTACCTGTAAGGAACAGTTCTAGGTACTAGAGATAAAATGATGACCAAACTAAAGTCCTTGTAATCATGGGGCTTATATATTCTAGAAGGGTGACAAAAAAATCAAGTAAGCAAAAAGAAAATTTCAGACAGATGTTGGTGCTGTGATAAAAATACAAGAAGGTAAAAGACTAGAGAGTAATTAAGTAGTACAAAGCTTGGCTACTTTAGATCAAAGGTCAAAGAGAACTGCTCAGAGGAGATGACCTGTGAGCTGAGTCACCTGAAAGAACCAGCAAGGCAAACACCAAGGGCAGAGCACTCCAGGCAGACCCAACAGCAACTACAAAGACCCTCCAGCAGGGACAGGTAAGCCTGGAACAGCAGGAGCCCCTAAGCTAGGCGTGCAGAGAGGGAAAATAAGTGGTAAAGGATGGAGAGGCAGCCAGTATCAGATCGTGCAGGCCTTAGGAAGGCCTCAGTAAGGACTCTGGGTTTTATTCCAAGTGGGTGGAGGGTTGTAAGCAAGAATGTGACAAGATCTGAATTTGGTTTCCAAAAGACCATTCTGCCTGCAATGTTTGGGAAGAAGTGCTTTTTTTAAGGTACTCTTTTAGCTCCAATATCTGATTCCCCTGTCATTCTAGGCTCCCATGAATTGGAAGCTCCTCAACAAAGAGGAGCAAAGAGGAGGAGCATTTTCAGCCCTGGGGCAGAAGCAAAGAATATGTGCCACCTTGTTCCGCAGATGGAGGGAGTGGCCCAATCAGGGAGGGGTGGGAATCCCAGCTTGGAAAACAGCATCGCCAAGCCACCTGTATTGTTTCTGCCTCCTGTGTGGAAGTTTCTGCCCAATGACACAGTGCTGTGGAATGCTCTCCCCACCTCCCCACACCCAATCTTCCGTTTACAGAGGCCAGAATTGTACTTTGCATTCCTCCCAGGATTTAGCTCAAATCTAGCCTGCAGGAAATGGTCGATAAAAAGCTACTGATTGATTAATGATGAAAGGGAATATTCCCAGCCATTAGGCAAATATTAATGAGTATTATGAGTACTATGTTGGGTCTCTGGGGATACAAGGTGATTAAGATGAGTTCTTGCCTTCACTGAGTTCAGAATTCAGCAGATGGACCAAAACCACAGACAGCTACAATGAGTAATAGCAGCAACACTGATGAGGCCCTCTTTATCCAGAAGTAGAACACTGGGCTCTGGTGCCAGACGGAAGTTCCAATCACCACTTACCAACCTAGCATCTTTCTACAAACCCCTTAACTTCCCCATGTCTCACTTTTCTCCTCTGTAAAATGAGAATTATAGTAAGAATGCCTACTTCAATGGTATTGTTTGAGAATTCAATGAATACATATGAAACACTTAAGGATAAATGCTCTGTAAATGTTAGCTATTATTAAAATTGGGCTTCCCTGGTGGCTCAGATGGTAAAGAAACTGCCTGCAATGCAGGAGACCTGGGTTTGATCATTGGGTTGGGAAGATTCCCTGGAGAAGGGAATGGCTATTCACTCCAGTATTCTTGCCTAGAGAATTCCATAGACAGAGGTGCCTGGAGGGCTATAGTCCACGGGGTCGCAAAGAGTCAGACACTACTGAGCAACTTTCACTTTTTCATTATTAAAATTACTGTAACATCTGTGCCAAGCTCAACATGTATGATCTCATTTCATCCTACAAAAACCCTACAAATCAGGTATTATCGTCTTCATTGTTGAGACAGGGGAACTGAGGCTCAGAAAGAAGAATGAGTCCAAAATCAAACAGCTGGTATGTGAAGAAGCCAGATTCAAACTCAGCTCTGCCCCACTCCAGAGCCCATACTTTCAATAATGAAATGATCTCACTCTCTTCAAAAGCCCCCAGCACAGTACAGTGCCCCAAACATAGCAGAGGTCTCTGGTTACCATTCCATGGTTGCTGAAGATCTTCCAGCAGGAGGTGCTGTGATGCCCAGCGGAAGCACTTCTTTCACCTTGAAGGGGTTTGAGAAGGGCTCAAAGGACACTGACCTGGGTGCCAAGTGTAGACTTTGCTCTGGAGTTGTACGGGTTCTCCATACTGAAGCTTGGGGTACTAATTTGGAACCCTATCTTCCACCACTAAATCAGACCCAGAAACTGCTCCCAGGTGCCTGGACACCTGCGTGGACAGGCAGGCAGTTTTCTCCAGGCTGACTTCTTGTCTGGCCCTACTTGTCTCTCAGTTTCATCACTTAGCCACCAGCCTGGGGCCTCTGCCTGCACCTGCTGCTGGACCCAGTCCCAGGGGACCCTGCCCCGAAGGGCCATTTCTCAGTGACTCCCTGGGGACTTCCTTGATATGGTAATCCCTAGGGTTCCATATGAATGTGGGTGTTGTGAGCAAAGGGAAATTTTTTCTCACTGAGTAGCAGACAGGGAGTGGGTAGAACAAGGGGTGGTTGTTCTTGTTTTGAATCAGAGGTGAGCGTGGGGTGAGGCCCACTGGTGCCTCCCAGTTTTATATTTAAGCAGTACTGATCCTGGCCAGTCAGAGTTCCCACTCAGCAGTCTGGCCAAGGTGGGTGAGGACATCCAGGGGTGAGGAATTAGTAGTCATTTCACCTTCCCATTTGAGTTATTACTCAGAGGTCTGGCTTTGCTGCGTAGTTAGACTGCAGAAGGCAACCAATGGCTGAATCAATAAATGACCAAACTTCACAGTGAGAGGAAAAGGAAAGACCCTGTATTTGGGGAGCTTTTACTCCACACCAGGCTCTGTGCCAGGGCACTCTACATACACTGCTCATCAACAGGAATGTTCATCAACTTGGACACTAAACACACAGCCTGGCAGTAGCTGATGGCAGTGAATGGGATGTGGTTTCCACCCTCAATCAGCTCAGAGTACCTGGCTTAATCTTTCTCCCAACAATCCTGTGAAATGATTAGTAATTCCACTTTATAGATGTCCAAGCTTAGAGAAGTAAAGTAACTTGTCCAAATTCATGAAGTTAGATAAGCCAAACAGCTAGGATATTGCTTCCACCCAAAAAGTGCTTGGTGGTTGAAGGAATGAATGAATGACAGTTATGGTTTGACCTCAGTCAAGGAAGGAGCAGCAACAAGACCAAACATTTATAGTTCTCAAAGTGCTTTTTCATCTATCATCTCCTTGGGCCTCTCAGCTAGCACGAGAATGAGGCAGGGTGGGTGTTATCTTTCTCTAGCAGATGAGGCAACAGGCTTACAACCACACAGCAAACAAGGAGTGAGGCCACTCTGGAAAATGCCAGCGTCCCCACAACACTGTTTAATCATTCAGACGCAAGTCAGGCACCTACTATGTGCTAGGCAAGCTCCTATGCTCTTTAAATATTCAACTCATTAAGTCTTGCCTCAGTCAACAGATGCCTGTCTTCTATGTTTCAGGTTCTGTGGCAGGATCTAGGGACAGAGCAGTAAAAAAAAGCAGAGGAGGAGATCCCTGCCTTCCTGGAGATACTTGGCAAAGATCGAAGAAAATAAGCCCCATTACCAAATGCCCAGTTAGCAACACTGGCCAAACCCCCACAGTGTACAGCATGACTAGGGGCCCTTGTGGAGGATATGAGGAACAAGGTTAGGAGCTGCAGTCCCCAGTTTCAGGAACCTTAAAATCTCCAGTTCTTGCTTCAAAGCGTATCCACACACTCTGTTAGCCTAAAAGTTTGCTCTTGGAGAGTAGCTCCAATTGTGACCACAACTTCTGATCACCTGTGATGGCACCTGCTAGAAACAGCTGGAACAGTAGCTGTCATGCTGAGCAACTACCCGTGCTCCATGCTAAGTGCTCCATGTATCTTATCACATATTTTCATGATCAAAAGAGTCTTCCAAGAAAAGTACTACATTATTTTAGCCTCTTTATAGATGAAGAAACTAAGGCTGAGAGAGATTAAGTAATTTGTCCAAGGGTAACTAACTATAGAGCAAGTAGGATGCAGCACTGGTTTGTCACATTTTGTATCTGGCTCTTAACAGGGATAGAATTTCTCCCAGGGAAGCACTGGAGAGGCAAACATCAAGAATACCAAGAGCAGCTGCTTCCTAGAAGGGCTGGGGCCTCAAGAGCCCCCAACAGATTCTTCCTCACCCTCTTTTATCAGGTCTGAACATCAGTACGAGGAGGAAAGGTAAGCAGGTAACGTTAGGTTAGGTATGCTCAAGCTATCCCTAGGGCAACAAGAGTCCCTGCTGAACCTCCAGGAAAGAAGTCTGTGACCTTCATTTGCCACTCACTAACCCCTCAGAGAGAGACAGAAGCAGGGGTGGCGGGGAGGAAGGGGCAGGGGAGTCTTTTCCCTGGCTTGGGGAAGGGTGAGGCCCACCTGGGAAGAAGCCTGACTGGTTCTTTCCTCTCTTGGACAAGAAGTCTGCACATGTGATATGGTGCATGTCTTGCACATGGACACCCCTCAGGGGAAATGCCAGGATACCTTTCGGACCCAAGAAGTCTCAGAGAGGAGAGACTGGCACAGCTCTGAACTGCAAGCTAAGCTAACAATTTCTAAGCACTGTAACTAGGTCATCAGGTTCCTGGAGAAGCCAGCTGTGACTGGGAGGTGGGGGATGGGAGGGAAATTTTGCAGCCTACGAAGATCCCTACTTCCCTTCAGGCCCCGCCCTCCCTGAAATCTGCACCTGCTCCCAAACTGACCCCTCCCCCCAGCTGGGCCCAGCTGTCAACGGTTCCCAGTGCCCCACCCCTGCCTTCCAGGGGCCGGAACCACAGGGGCCTCTTGGACAGGAGGTACCTTATTGCTACCTGAGCCCTTTGGAAAGGAAGCTGTGGGGCAGGGAAAGAGTGGCCTCTCCTGGGGGGGATTTCTTATGCCACAAGGGCAGTAAGAAAGCTGGGCTCCTTTGGGCCTGCCCAGGGTACCTTCCTGGCATTGCTGCCGCAGGTGGCAGAAGACAGGTGATGTTTACCCGGCTAAGACCAGAGTTGCCAAAAGGCTTCAATCAAGCCTTTGAATCTGCACCTGGCCCAGAGCCCCAAAATAACAACCAGCACTGCCTACCTGATCCACAGGTCGCAGGTGCCTCTGGCTTTTTTTCTCCCTGCAGCTCTGTCTGCTGAGCCCTGGCTGGCAAGGGATCCTGTTCCAGTGATGACTAGGGACCTGGCTGCATCACTCTGGTGCTAGGCCTCTCCCCAGCTGGCCCACCTCTACTGCCAACTATCCCATCCCTCTGTCCACAGGCTCCCACCATCAGTCACCATTCCCTTCTCCCTTACCGGCTTCATGACAACCCAGACCCTCTTCTGCCGGTCTGCCCCCTCACTGTCGCCCAAATGCTTCCTACACAGTTCAGCCTCCACTTCTGTCTGGACTGCTCTTACCCACCAAAGCTGCCCTTGCCACATTCTTTTCACCTACTGTAAGCCTTCACGCTCCACATCTTCCTCGGAGGTAGTAACGACGCCTAACTGAGCATACTGTATTCTGGCACCGTGCTAGGTGGGCTAGAGTCACTCACTCCTTAAGTAAGTATTGCTGAGTGGATCCCTTGTGCCAAGCATTATGAGAGATGCTGGGGATGAAGGAAACATGAGACAAAACTCCTGTACTCTGGGAGCTTAGGTTTTACAAAAGGAGACAGACAGTACGGAGGTAAACACAGGTGGCCTCTGGAGAGGTGATATTTGAGTTGAGACCTAAATGCTAAGACAGCCCTGATCAGATCTAGGGAAAGAGTGATCCACGCAAGCCCAAGCAAAAAAGATCGCCACTGCTGTCTTCATTAAGGGATGATTACTACCTTTCATTTTATGGACGAGGAAACTGAGGACTTGGTGTGAACTGCACAAAAGTCCTACTGCTGGGAAAGCTATCATTCAAGCGTCTAGTGAACTTTCTCCTTCCTGACACTTTCCACTATTGGCACAGAAGAGGGTCTGAGCTGGCAGTGCAGCTGGCGATGGAGAAGGAGCACAGGATGATGCAGGCTGAGGGTGGACGCCACTGGGCCGAGTCACCAACTGAGTAGCTGATGGTGGGAGTGGGCTGGTTTGGCAGAGGTCCAGGTACCCGTGGGATGTGGCCAGCGGGTCTGTCCTCTTCCATTTCTGGAGTCTACACTACAGATTTGGCATCGTTTGCCTGGAGCTGTTCACCAAGGGCTGTGAGTGTATTCCTACTGCTTTAAATGAGTTTGCTCCCTTAAGGACAGAGACATTTTTTTAGCCTGTTGCTAAGTCGCTTCAGTCGTGTCCGACTCTGTGCGACCCCATAGGCGGCAGCGCACTAGGCTCCCCTGTCCCTGGGATTCTCCAGGCAAGAACACTGGAGTGGGTTGCCATTTCCTTCTCCAATGCATGAAAGTGAAAAGTGAAAGTGAAGCCGCTCAGTCCTGTCCAACTCCTAGCAACCCCATGGACTGCAGCCTACCAGGCTCCTCCGTCCATGGGATTTTCCAGGCAAGAGTACTGGAGTGGGGTGCCATCGCCTTCTCTGTTTGTAGCCTAACCTGCATCTAATAATAACAACCCTTCATGTTCATTGAGCAAATCCTGGCCAAGCCTGTGCCCAACCCTAGGCCCTGTGCCAGGTACTCAGGGGTGAAATAAGCCAGTCTGGGCCTGCAGAGAAACAATGACGCTGTGGTTTGAGGGTAGGCTTTGGTATCAGATACAGCTGAGTGCAAGACCCAGCTCTGCCTCTTACAAGGTGAGTCACTCTGGACATGCTATTATAGGGCCTCTTGAAGCTCTGAATTCTCCATCTTCACGCCAAAGCAGTTGTGAGGACCAAAGAGGATGATTATGTCAGGGCATAAACACAGCACCTGGCACAGAGCAAGCACTCAACACACAGCGTCTGTCGTTATTACTAAGGAACACTTGTGCGTTTCACTTTCTCATTTGAGCCTTGCTTACTCTGCGGGGCTGGTACTATTCTCTCAGATGCGTGGATGAGGCTGGAAAGCTGATTCGCATAGTGCAGCAGCACCACCAGCGAGAAATTAAGCTAAGCTTCAAATCTGAGTGCAGAGTTTTATCTAAGGTTTTGTAGAAAGTGATCAATACATCCTGTAACGAGCCTTGCCTGGTGTGTCTGGGAGCTGAGGGAACGGCTGGGCGCCGCACACAGCCTGACTCAGATGGCAGAAGAACACCAGCATGGCCCAGGGTGTGGGGCATGGAAACAGATCATTGAGGAAGGGTACCCAGGCCCCTCACTGCAGTACCCACAGCGTCCCCAGCACTCAGCACAAATAAAGCACGCACCAGTATTTGCTGATTTAACAAATGAAACAAAACTCAGGACAGCTCTGAGCAACGAATCCAGACTTACTAAAAGCAACATCAATAAGAGTGAGTTAAAAGAATTCTAAGCCATTTACTGTGGGATAAGACTCCTGCTGTAGTTTCCTCCCTGAAATGGGACTGAACATACCCACATCACTCACTTCACTATGAAATGATGTGTATAAGACGTAAATTATAAAGTGTTATCATGCACATAAAAACAGTTATCATCATGCTACAGACCACCAAGGCAGTAAAGTGTTGTGAAGACAAGCACCTCAGGTTTGAATCCCGGGTCGTCCTGGTAATAGTCTGTGAGGCTCCGAGCATGCCACTTTTCTCTGAGACTCAGTCTTCTCAACTCTACCGTGAAGATGACACTACCTACCTGGCAGGGTTTTTAAGATGGTTTAGAGATAAAGAACACAGGCTTGGAGTAAGACAGACATGGTTTCAAATCTTAACTCTGCTTCTTACTAGCTGAGTCCCCCCAAATCTCATTGTCCAGTAATGCTGAGGTTGTTGGACAGCAACACAGAAATGAAGCTGGGGAAAGCCCTGCCACATAGTAAGCACTGGATAAACGCCAACAACCATTCAGACACACTCGAGGAAGGGGGTGCAGTGTAGTGTTTAAAAGGGGGAGCTTGGAAGTTACCCTCATAGGCTTTGCCACTTACTAACCGTGCTACCCTGCATAAGCTACTTAACATCTCTGTACCTCAGTTGCCTCATTTGAAAAACAGGGATAATAATAGCAACAACTTCAGAATATTGTCTATGAACGGAATAAATTAATACATGTAAAGCATTGTGAACAATGCCTGGCATACAATAAGCACTTGATAAATGTTAGGTTCTTTTAATAGTAACATTAACAATAATATTAATCACCAAGTGGAATAAGAGGGAGGGACTGTATAATCCTGGGACACGGGCATCCTGTGGAAGAGTTCCAGGGAAGTCCCTGGGCAGCTGTTTGTAGGCAAGTTCTCAGCCTCTGGCAGAAAGACTCTTCTATAGAAAAGACATGAGGCTGAGGGTTCCTGAGCAAAAACTTCAGTCCTGCTGACCAAGAGGCCAGCCTCTGGGGAGGCCAGTCAGGCTCCTTGGAAGGACACAGTGTTCCCGGCCCCGCCTGACTCGGGGGAACAAAGGCACGTGTGTGTGGCCAGGGAGGAGGGAGGGGAATGTTTCCCTTTCAAGAGTGGAACAAAGGATCTGAGGCATAGTTGAGTGCGTTCCAATTCCCTCCCAGGCTAGCTCCCATTCCTCAGATGATTGTCCAACAAGGTTTTCAATCTTTTAGCTTCCTCCTGAAAGGTGACCGCGGGGAGGGGGTGGCAGGCTCCACTCGACCCTCTATCAATCGTCTCCAAGAGGTAGGATTTCTACGTGCCAAACCTCTGAGGAGTCCCAGGCCTGTGCAGGGGGTGGGGTGGGGACCCCTGAGGGTTAATGGATGACATAGGGCACCGCAAGTGACAGGTTTCATGTCCCTCTAGGGGAAGTTCAAGACTACTACTAACTGCTACTTAGTGTGGAGCCAGGAGAGAATCCAGGAGTTTGGACAACCCCCCTTAAAGGGTGGGTGGAAAGGTGTGACAGAACTCAGTGGAAAGCATTTTCTAAATCCGAAAGGGATGATCATGAGCTGGAGAGAGAAGACGGTGAAGGGTCAAAGGGGAGGGAACAAAGAAACTAACTGACAAGAGGAAAGGGAGAGACATGGGCAAAAAAGGAGTCTGTGCGTGGGGAGAGCCTTTAGGAATATTACTTTCCAATTTCCACACTCTAGCCAGCAAGAATCCGGCTGCAGGGCTGGGACAGGAAGCAGTCCATGGAAGTCACTGCAATGGCATTTCCTGAAGAGGGAGAAAAAAACCTCTAGTTCCGAGGGGAGCTCTGGAGTCTGACCAAAAAGTCCTGCAGTGGGGAGCCAGTCTCAAAGCTCTGGCTTGGCCTGAGTCTCATCAGGGGTGAAACCATGAGGCAGAAGGTCCCAAAGGCAGTTTCTTTCTGCAAAAATACTATTTACAAAAATCAGTATGTAATAAATGGGAAGCCAGGTGATGTGATTGAAGGAACCCTAAGATGTGACTGCTGATACTAACTGTCACTATGCAGAGCCATACGACAGGAATTAACTCACTGAATCTTCAGAACACGGCACCATTATTACAGCCATTTACAAGGTAAAAGACTTGCCCTAGGTCACACAGCATACAAGTGATCAAATCTAGATCTGAAAGCCCAAACCCTGCATCTTCCTCCTGATGGGCAAGTCACTTCATCTTTCTCAGCCTGATTTCCCTCTGCTCACCTCCCGGGTTGTCGGTTACAAGCATCAAAAAGGCAAGGTGGGGGGAATTACTGGCAGTCCAGTGGTTAGGACCCCGAGCTTCCACTGCAGGGGCCATGGGTTCAATCCCTGGAAAGAGCCATCCTACAGCATAACTATCATGAAATATGCCACAATGGTGGAACCCACCACAAGGCCTAGGGCCATTGAGAAGCAGGATTCCTAGACTCAACTTCAAACCTCCATCTTATAGATGGGAAACTGGGGCCTAGAAGTGATGTGGCCAAGGTGAAACAGTGAGCTGAGGCAGATTTGAGACTAGAACTGGGATCCTAACAAAGACCAGCATTTGACTAACATGGCAAAGGAGCACTACAGAGCTCCTGGCAGGACAGGAACACTGCCGGGGCCTGCCTGCCTGCCCTAAGGGTGTGCCAGGTCACTGTGGAGTCCAAACAAGGGAGAACAGATACTGTAGATTCTGTGAATAGGTCTCTGACACAAGCTCTGTGCAAAGATGGTCAGAATTACGATACCAACTACTGACAGACTCTATGCATCTCAGGCAGATCTCGTTAGGTCTTTGTGAAGCAGGTAATACCTGCCCTAAGGTTCAGAGAGTTCAAGAAGCTTGCCCAAGGTCACAGAGCTAGACACAGGTGATCTGGGACCTCAATCCAGACACGGTGCAATTATTCAGAAGCAAGAGTGCTAGAGGGAAGGGCCATTCAGGATACCACATTTGAAGAGACTATCTCCAAAGAACATCTAGCATACTTAAACCTGATTCTATGATTACTAAGCTAAGTGGTTAAAAAATGTGGCTTTCAAGGTGGTCGGACCCATCAATACGCCATGTGAGTCTGGTCTTGTTCTTTAGTCTCTTTTCACCATTTCCACCTCTACCTCCTGATTCAAGCCACTCTTCTTCCTCACTTGAATGCTGCGCCAGCCTCTTCGCTGGGTTCCCCTGTGGAATTCAGAACTTGTGGAGCTCATCCCTGCTCCTGATCTTTTCCTGGGCTCTCATTCAGCCAAAGTCGAGTCCTCATCACGGCCTGTGATACGCTGTGAGACTGGCCCCTGGCTACTCTGCCCCCTCAATTCCACCCACTCTCCCCTCTCCCCTCTGACCACTCTTCGTCTTGCTGTATTCTCTCCAGCTGCACTGGCCTTCTCTTTCATCCTTGAGCCTGGCCAGCACACTCCCTTCTGAGTCCATCCCTCTGCTTATAACACACTCTCTAAAGGAACCCACATTAACCACCAACTTACCTTCTTCAAGTCTTGGCTCAAATATTACCTTTCAGTGATGCCTTCCCTAGGCACTCTTTTAAAACTGCAGCCTTATCTCCTTTGCTAGGCATGCCTTGTACCTCAATGTACTTTATTTTCTTCATAGCACTTAGTCTCAACTGATATATGTTACATATGTATATAATTGGGGCTTCCCAGTTGGCTGAGAGGAAAAGGCACTGGCGACACACTCCAGTACTGTTGCCTGGCAAACCCCATGGACGGAGGAGCCTGGTGGGCTGCAGTCCATGGGGTCGCTAAGAGTTGGACACGACTGAGTGACTTCACTTTCACGCATTGGAGAAGGAAATGGCAACCCACTCCAGTGTTCTTGCCTGGAGAATCCCAGGGGTGGGGGAGCCTGGTGGGCTGCCGTCTATGGGGTCGCAGAGTCGGACACAACTGAAGCAACTTAGCAGCAGCAGCAGGTGGCTGAGAAGTAAAGAATCTGCCTGCCAATGCAGGAGATCTGGGTTGGATCCCTGGGTTGAGAAGACACCCTGGAGAAGGAAATGGCAACCCACTCCAGTATTCTTGCTTGGGAAATGCCATGGACAGAGGAGCCTGGAGGGTTACAGTCCACGGAGTCGCAAAGAGTTGGACACAGCTTAGAGACTAAACAACAACAATTACATGTTGTCTGTTTCTCCCCATTAGAATATGAGCTCCCGACATAGAAACGTAATTTTATTTAATGCTATACCACTAGTGCCTAGGACAGCCTGACACACAACAGGAGCTCAATTAATACTATCTAAATCAATGCATAAATAATTAGATAAAGGGCAATTCCCATTACTATTATTTTGGTTTGATAAGTGTCTGTTTCTTCAGAAATTTAGTGGGCTTCTTTGTCATTACATACCTGCTATGCCTAAGGCCTCTGCTCCATGTCAATTTAACAAGTATTGACAAGACGTGGAACTCTACTCTCAGGAAACTCCTAAACCTAATGGAAACTCCTATGGTAGTGTCAGAAATGTCTTGATAGTAATTTAAACTCTATCAGTGTGATTAACCTACCCGAGCTCTCCTGTACTATACTAATAAAAAAGGCTTAGCCCCTCTTCCTGCAGATATTTGAAACCAGTGATCATGGTCTCCTGGGTCTTCTTGTCCCCAGGCTAAACAAAAAAACCCACTGGGACTGTCTGACTCAGATCTGCCAACTGGGAACAGGGAAGACAGACTGTCAGCCAGGGAGACAGAAGAGAAGCGGATCCAGGAGCAGACTGACTCCTTCAAAGAAAAGAGAGGGAGTCCTTGGGGAGGACTCCATGGGATTAGGTTGGGGGTGGGGAGAGAGCCCGGCTAATTAAGGCAGTAGGAGATTATGTTTCCCTAGAAGAGCAGCTCACTGGGAATTACCCCTAAATCTATCCATGGTAAACCCAGACAAAATGATGGCTGCTGAAAGAAAGCCCTGTGATGGAAGGCTGAGGGCACTGGAAAAAACCAGGAAGGATGCTCAAGCCTCTAGCCTCAGGACAGATACCTGCTGGGGAAGGGACAACTGACAACTGCACCTTCTGGTAGCCCACACAAAAACCGAGAAAGCCCTGCAGGTTCCACTGAAGGCCCCTGAAAAAACCTGGGGTGATTTTCTACCAGAAGCTGAAGGGCTCTGTGGGGCTACTGCGGAAATCAATCCTAGGAAGCCTGGAAAACCCTATGATGGTGATGGAGTTTTAAGGGCAACTTCAAATGTACCTCCAGAAGAACCGAGTATTTTGAGGGGGAGCCCCTGAGACACTTCTACCTCACTTCGGGACCTGAATGAGATTACTGAAAATTTCCACGTTTGGGGTTTCTAATGGGGTTTCCCCAAGAAAACCGCAGAATTGCCAACAGCTGCTGAGATCTGCAAAGGTCGCTGAGGTGCTTCAGCAAAGCATACATCAGTGCCAATGAAGCCAGAACAGTCAAGAAGAAACCTACAGAAACTAGAAGACCACAGAGCCATGCAGCCTGGGGAAAGGCCAAATGATGTTTTCTTCCCCCACCCCCCAAAAACTGTTCAACAATGGTGTTTCCATCAAGCTAAGGGGTTTCCCAGGGACAGTGATCCCAAAATGGCCTGGCCCACCTGGGTCCTACCACCCAACTGCCCACATTCCCATTGGAAAGCCCCAGAAACATTCAATCTCTGCTATTCTGGTTGAGTATCTCAAGGGCTGGCTTTGTCTCTGAAGAAACTCTGGGGTCAAAGTTCAGTTTTTGGAGGCAGGTAGCCCACTCATTAAAAGAAGTGCCTCCACCATACAATTAAGGCCCAGGAGAGCCTTTGTTCTACATCATTTACTAGAGTCAAGCTATGGCAGGTGGCTATCATTAGTTCACTTTACAGGTGGGAGAGATGAATGGACAAGAGAGACAAACAGGTTCAGCATCTCGCCAGGGGACTCTAGGTAGGCAGTGGTGTGGCTATATAGATGAGGAATTCCAGTCCTTGGGGCATCACCCACAATTAAGCAGACATACTCGGAGTAGGCCATCTTCTCCCTTTATGCACATAATTCTTACCTGCCGGGAGGGCCAGAGACGGTTTTAACAAAAAATTAACAAGAAGCCCACTCTCACTGGGCAAAATCCTGATACTGACTTGAGTTTTACCAGTGACAGAATCCAGAAGCTGCATACATGCCTCTGGCAGCCTGCTACTGCCAACACAGGTGCTGTTCTTTCTGCAGTTCCTGAACAAGGCCAGCATCACAGACTCAAGTGAACACCTCCACAGGCATGTTTTGCTTGGCCCAACAGCGTCTCTGGCTCACATTATTACTCCTAAGACAATGTGATATGGAGGGGAAGAGATTATAGGCTTTGGAATTAGGCCCACCTGGGGTAAATTCTCACTCAGTCACCTAACTGGCTGAGGAATACTTGGGGCCAGTCATTTAAGCTACCAGGAGCTTCATATATAAACTGAGAATAAACCTACCTATCTTAGAAAGTAATTGTGTGGAGTATATGAAATAGCATGTTATTTCCATGAGATAAAGTACCATATCTGGCTTATAGCCAATACCTAGCACATGCCTGCCTCACAGAAGATGCTCAGTGAATTTTGGCTGCATAAGTAAAAGACCTAATACAATGCCTCATGCATAAGATATACTCCATAAAAGCACATTTCCTTTTCCTTTCCTGCAAGGATGCTAAATTTAGAGCATATCCCAGAGTGGAATGGCCCATAATTCTTACATTCATGGATTCCCCAGGCACAGCCTCCAGGAAGGTATGAGATGCCCCTGCAGCAGCCAGTGTGCAGCTCAAATAGATGGTCCCTGAGAGGAAGTGGGCGGGTACCTTCTACCCAAAGGATCCCAATGTCACATGTTCTCTATCTCTTGGCCTTGGGAAGAACACGTGCCCAGAAATGGTTCTGACATAACTGGCTCTTCTGCACATATCCTCTCTGTCCACCAAGAGGAAGTAACATATGGTATGCAGTCCAACGGGCTCTGGTAACTCTTGGGCAAAGAGACAGCAGAAGATGGAATGTCAATCCAGTGGTGACCTAATGATCTTGCCCAGTGTTGCTGTGTCAAAGACTTCTTTCCACACGTAACACTGGGTGACAACAACTCTCTAGTCCAGGTGGCACTCTTAGACACTGGCTGCCAGGCCAGGAACCTCTCCCACGTTGCCTTTTGTTAACAGTTGGCCACAACCCACATGGTATTAGGACCACCAGCCAGATAACAGTGAGGGGCAAACGGCCCAAGTCTCTACTTAGGCCTCAGAGGGTGTGTCGGAAACGCTGCAATCCTGTCCCTCCTGTAGTAAGTTAAACAAATATTTGCCCCTAAAGAAAATCAAAGCAGGCGGGAATAAGAGAGGTCATCACACAAACCAACAGGAACTATTTAATCATTTATTCCCCCAGGGAGTTCATTTACTGAAAGGCTTTCAAGTCGGGTCAGTCTTAGCCAAAGAAAGCCCTCCACCTTTACCTTCCTAGCCCCACCCCGGTCATCTGACCTCTACTCTGCTTTTTATAAGAACTGGCAGTGGGAAGAGTTGATGAAGTTGCAAAGAAATGGGAAATAAGACAGGGGGTGGTGTACCTGGAGGTCCCTTGCTCAGTGGTAAACTGAAGTGGCTGCCACACCCTAGGCCCAGCCTCTGGATAATTGCATTCTTAACATTCCTGAGTCCATGGTGCGTGGCCCTTTCCACCTCAGCTCCTTCAATAGATGACTTATTTTCCACAGCCTGCTCAATTTCTGAAGGACAGAATGAATACCTCTCATAAGCCCTACACCTCCCTGAGGCAGGGAGATAAGCGAGGAGATATGACTGAGTTCACTGCAAAACAGCAAAAGCTGCTGACAGTGACCACAGGTAAAGAATCCCTCCACACCAGCTCATCCTGACTTGGTGATATCAGGGCAAGGGAATTCTCTTCCCTGGCAAAGGAATGTGGCACGACTCGGGTTCAGAAAGTGTACCTGGATCTGACAATAACTACTAGAGCAAACTTCCTGTTGCTATGCTCACATCAGCTCCAAGATTTACAAGGACTGCAAGGCAAGGAGGGTTGGCCACATTTTTTTAGTGGAAGAACCTGAGGCTCAAGGTAAACTGGCCTGTCCAAGGTCACACACCTAGTTAAGTGGCGGGGCTGGGACTCACCCGTGTCAATTTGTTTCTGAAGTCTGTCACTGAATCTCAATGTCCCAAGGAGCCCCAAAGACCAGGTTCTTGCATTGCCAGCAAACAGTGCTCAGTGAAGAGGCCCCAGGGCCATGGCAGAAAAGTGACAAGCATAACAGCTGGAGCTCCCCAACCAACCCAGGCAGTGAGGTGCAAAGTCCCTGGGCTTATGCGTGACACAGCAAGTGCTCCACAAACTGGCCAACCACACAGAAAAGTCACATCTTTAGAGCCAATAAACATGGGGCATAGCACAAACATAACTGGCCCACTGGCGCAGCTTACAACCTAAAATCAGACAATCCTCAGCCATCCAAGCCAGAGGGATGCAAAGCCAGGCCATGCAAACTCTGAAATAAAGGGAACCTGATTTTGAGGAGGGGAGCCCAGGACAGGATTGACATCTCAATGGAGTAAGACTGAAGGGGCTGGTGGGTCACTGATATTCACTATCTTCTCCAGGCATTCCACTCATCATCCCCTTAACGTTGTGAGCCATTATGTCAAGGTGAGGGGTAACCTGTTACCTTTGCATTCTCAAAGGTTTGGGGCCAAATGAACACACAGGCTATGTTATCTTCTGCAGAGAAACTGGAACACAAGTATGACAGAGTAGGGTCACAAGGAAGACAGAATGAAGATGTCTGGTCCTCACAGAACTAGGTTATCTGTATTTCAGAAGTTAACCTCTGTGATACAATGAGGCCAATTATGTCTCCTTAACAAACAATAATAATCACCCAGCACAACAGACACAGGGGAAAGGTTGTTGGGGATTTGACCAGAAGCCAAGGAAAATGAATATGTAAGGGGCGTGGTTCTTACCCAGCCGCCGTTCTCCTGGATCCAAGGCTCTAGGTGGTCATTCAGGTAAGTGGCCATCCAAGCTGAGATCCGATTCACCAATACCTGCATCTCCTTGTCTACGCTTTCCACGCACAGTGCCCCACCGAAGGAGAAAAAGGCCACAATGCGACCCCAGTTCACCCCGTCCCGGAAGAGTTCATTCACTACCTGTTCAAAGCTCTGATATGCTGTCCCTGGGGTGATGTGGAGCTGGGATGTCAGGTCGCTGAATGCCCGTCGGTACCTCAGTTCAAACTCATCGCCTGCCTCCCTCAGGGCTTGCTTCACCGCTGCCATGGGGATCACTTCCCGGGCATCCAAGCTTCTGCTGTGGCCAGTGGCTCCATTCACCGCAGGGCTATCCGCCAGGTGCCAGGATGGGTTGCCATTGATGGCACTGGAGGTTTCCATATCTGATTCTGTCCCTTCTGGGGCCTCAGTTCTGTTCTCCTCCACATCACTAAACTGACTCCAGCTGTATCCTTTCTGGGAAAGCTTGTAAGAGAGAAAGTCAACCACCAGCTCCCGGTTACTCTGAGACATTTTTATAATAAGGATGGGCTCCACCAGTCCATTGTCCAAAACACCTGCTCACTCACTGGGTCTGGTCTCTGCTTAGTGGTTCTCTTCGAAGATCCAAAGCCAAGACAAGGTTCTGAAGGGAGAGAAAGAGCTTCAGGGGGAAAAAATGAATATGCAAGCCATTTACCTACAACATCCCATTCCCCACTCCAGGTACTTGAACTGGGTTCTTTGCCGCTCTTATGAAGATCTGGGTCTAGCTTCCCAGGTACTTCGATGAAGTCAATTTGAAAGCACCAGTGGGCTCTGAATCATCACACCGGCCTTTTTTTTTCCCTCCCCTTTTATCCCAGCCACCCCCTTTTCTCTGAAATGTCTTCCTCGAAAAGTCACCCCCATGGGCAGTCTGCCCCCCACCCCCATACCCCCTCACCACCTACATTCAAATCCGTCTCAGGCGACGGCAGGCAGGTGCAGCCCCCGGAAGATCTTTTGTATCATAGGTGGGAGAGGAGGTGGCAGCGGGGATGCCGGTAAGTCAACCGGCCTCGCGGCGGCGGCTGGCAAAAAAAGCAGCTCCGGCTGGAGGGATCATGCGACCCGGCGGACTGAGAGCTCAGGAGGCGACACAGGAATTACGAAGCTCAAGAACCGGCCCCCTCGCTTGCTTCCTCCTCCATCGCCCCGATCGAGGGCGGCCGCTTAGCAGCCGCGGCCTCCTGCCACCCGGGAGCCCAGCCCCCTCGCTCTTGCACGCCCCTTGGCTCTCCGCCTCCTACTGGGAGCTAGGAGAACTCTCTCGGAGGTGGCTGGTGTGAGGTTTAGTTTTTGTTTTTTTCTATTTCAGTATCAGCCCTGGGTGAGGCTTCCGAAGAAACCCTGAAGGGACTTCTCGATGGGGCTCAAGGTTTCGATGAGAAACAGAGGGAGGGGAACACTGCCTTGGATCTGCGGTCTGAGTTTGGAAAGGCCATCCCCGGATCTTTCTGGGAGGCTGAAAGCCGGAGACCCCCCAGAAACGCCGCTGGCTTTCTTTGAATTCCCCAAAGGCCCTGGTCGTGGCGGTGGCGATGGGGGATTGCCGGGTCCTCCATTCCCCGCACGGACACAATGGCCGCCGGCGCCCTGCACAAAGACCCGGCGAGGGTGAGGCGCCGAGCCTCTCCACCGGTCAGAGACAAGGGTCGAGGCCTGCTCGAGAGCCCCCACAGCTGAGACTACGTTTTCCTGGGGACAAGCCCAGGTCGGCTTCTTGGCACCCCCGGGAGGGCTTAGGGGCCCGGGGTTGCACCTCTCTAGAGCCCGGGGTGGGTGGGCTGCGGCCTCGCGGCTTCCTCCGCGCGCTAGGCCGGGTACCCGCCTGGCCACCGCCCCGTTGCTAGGCAACCGCTCTCCCTCAGGGGCGCCCCCTAGACCTTTCTGGGAGGTGGGGTCTCGCCCCCGGCGGCCCGCCCCAGCGTAGCCAATCAGTGAGCCCAGGTAGCACGGAAGCAGAACGGCGAGGGCTCCCATTGGGCGCAGCGCCTGCCACGCACGGGAGAGGCGGCGCTCTCACCTGCGAGCCCCGCGAGCCGTGGGGGGCCACATACCCCCTTCATCGGCCAGGTCGTTTCCGGGCGCGAGTGCTCTTCGCGGCCAAGTTCCGCGCTGCGGACCGGGGCCGGCCTACCTGGCTGACGGCTCGCGCTCTCTCTTCCGAACGAGCCGGCCTCAGTTTCCCTGAAGAGACCGGGGGAACTTGCAAGCTCAGTCACTTCCGGTGCCGCGGCAGCGCGCGCGAGCCCGAGACGCAGAGGGAGTGCGCGCCTGGAGGACTGGCGTCAAGAACTGGGCGAGAGCGCCCCCTGGCGATAGATCTGAGGATTCCGGACACACAAGGGAAACATTCACATTTCCGTTCATTCCTTTGGTCAGTTTAATCCACCGATCAGTTTGTATATCGAAAAACCGTTGCCTTGTGGCTAAGAACCTTGTGTTTGGGATTCTAGTCTTGCCGATTTGGCAAGTTACTCAACTGCTGCGCTCCTCAATTATCCTTAACTCTAAAAATAGAGTAAAAACCAGCCTCCCTCCTTGAGTTATTGTGGTGATTTTAGAGTTATTTGTGAAGTCCATAGTCTTTGCTGCATAAATACATTCGGCAAATATTTATTGTTTGGGTTGCTGAAAATAGACTTAGGAACAAGACAAGACATGACCCATGCTTTCATAGAGACTAAAACCCTTGAGATGGAGAGAGATAGTAAATAACTGAGCCGGGCTCCTCCGTTCATGGGATTTTCCAGGTAAGAGTATTGGAGTGGGGTGCTATTGCCTTCTCCGACTGGGAAAACAAGGTAATTTCAAATAGTGACTATGGCTCTGAAGAAAACAAATCAGGGTATTTTCATAAGGAGGTTGAAGGAATAGGTGGTCCATTAAAATGGGTGCCCTCTCTGCCCAGTGAGGGAAACACATTTTTTTAAACTGTTTTTTTTTTAATTGTTTGTGTAGGGTGCCAGAGATGGCCTCTTTGAAGAAATGACATAGAACCCAAGACCAGAAGTGTAAGAATATGCCAACCCGTTGAAAGAGTGTAGAGAACATCAGCCTTAGCAGAGGAAATGGCTTGTACAATGTGTCCTGAGGCAGGAAGCTTCTGGCATGTCCCAGAAACTGAAGGAAAAGCACTGTGACTGAGGGAGGGCAAATGCTATGTGAGAGGATGTTGAGAAGTTGACCGTGGGAATGAGATGGAATTGATTCTAAAGGGAATGAGTTGGAATTGATTCTAAACATTGAAAAGTTTTATTTTGTGGTAATTTAGTTGATTAAAAATAGAATATTAAAAATATAAAGTTTAAAAATAAAATAAAATTAAAAAAAATATATACCAAAGAGCATAGAAAGTCCTCTTCCCACTCCTGCTTTCTAATCTCTGATTCCCCTCACAGAGATCATCACAATTAATTAATTAATTTTTCTGCTGACTGGGTGACATGTGGGATCTTAGTTCCCCAACCAGGGATTGAACCCATGCTCCGTGCAATGGGAGCACAGAGTCTTAACCACTGGACCATCAGGCAAGTCTCAGAGATCATCACTCTCAAGCCTTTCTTCTGGAGTCTTTCAGAGACGGTCACTGTATTCACAAGCAAATGTATACGTAAAAATGTTTTACACAACTGGTAACTTGCTATAAACACTTCTACATCTTGCTTTTTTTTTTGCTGAGTGCTATGTTTTCAGTCTACCCTGATTTTTTGTTTTATTTTTTAAATATTTAAGTATAATTGATTTACTATGTTGTGTTAATTTCAGATGTACAGCAAAAAAAAAAGTCAGTTATACATATATCCATTCTTTTTTGGATTCTTTTCCCATATAACTCTCCCTTAATTTTTTAAATTAACACACAACTTCATAAAAATATGGGCTTCCCTGGTGACTCAGACGGTAAAGAATCCACCTGCAATGCAGAAGATCCAGGTTCGATCTCTGGGTAGGGAAGAGTCCCTGGGGAAAGGAATGGCTACTGACTCCAATATTCTTGCCTGGAGAAGTCCATGGACAGTGGGCTACAGTCCATGGGGTCGTGAAGAGTCGGACACAACTGAGTGACTAACACTTTATAAAGATATGCCGTAATGTACTTGCCCAATCCCCTATTTAGGGACAATTAGGTAGTTTCCAGTCTTATCTTATTATAAATAAAGGTATAACTTGTTCATTGGTTATTTTGCATATGTGGGAGTTTATCTGTTAAGTAAATTCCTGGAAGTGGAATTGCCGGTAACTGAATATATGAATTTGGTTTGGTTTTGTTTTAATGGATATTGGCAATGTGCTCTACATAGCAGCTGCACCAGTTTGTCCCCAGCATTAAAGCATGAGACTGATTGTTGCCTCACATCCTGAGCTACACAGAGTGTTATCAAACTTTTTTATCTTCGCCAATCTGATAGGTAAAAACTGAGAGGCACTTTTATTTTTCATTTCTTTTTATTGAGTGAAGTTGAGCAATTTTTCATATTTATATGAGTCTTTTTGGGGGGTGAGGTTTTGTTCTGATGAATTCTCTGTTTATTTTGCTCGCCCTTTTTTTTCAGTTGGTCTTTCTGTTGAACTTTTTTCTCATTGATTTGTAGAATGTTTATCCTTTTTTTTTTCTCCCCTACATATAAGTTATCAATAGTTTCCCAACATATTATTTATTACCATAGGAAAACTTTTATTTTCTATATAATTAAATGTATGAGTCTTTTCCTTTGTGGTTTCCAGGTTCTATGTCATTCTTATGAAGACTTTTTCCAGCTTGATACTCTAAAAATAATTCTCTGTTTTCTTCTACTTGGTTTCATATTTTACATTTCAATCTTTGTTCCATCATAAATTCCCTTCAGTGTAAGATGTGAGGCAGGAATCCATAAATTTTTTTCCAAATAACTACCCAGTTACCCCAGTATCATTATCTTTTCCCAACTCACCTGAAATATCTCATTACCATCGTCTATATTCCCAAGTGTATTTGTGTCAATTTCTGAACTTTTCATTATGTTCCAGGGAAAGGTTTTAAACTGGCACAGGACATGATCTGATTTCCTTTATTAAAACTTGTGGTGTCACAATCATTTCAACGTGGAAACTTTTGTTCTGAAGGTCTACGATGGGCTTTGGGAGCCCAGCAGAGGGCAGAGTAGCTGAGGGGCATTTTAGGTGGAAGGTGCTGCCTGAGTAGAGGTGTGGAGTTAACAAGAGGATGCAGATGTGTCTTAGAAATAAACCAAGATGACTGAGAGGAAGTGGTGGCAGAGGAAACAATGCAAATGTGTTTCCGAGGGTGCTGGACACTAAATAGGCACTGGAGGAGCCAGCCATCCTTTTTGAACAGAAAGGACATGAAGAGATTTATATTTGGGGAAGATAGAGCATTTGGGGAAGGGAACTTTGCAAGATTTATTAAGATCCTTAAAAATGGTTCTGGAGGGACTTCGCTGGTGGTCCAGTAGTTAAGACTCCACACTTCCAATGTAGGGGGCGAGGGTTCAATACTTGGTCAGGGAACAAGAAACTAAGATCCCACACGCTGCATGACATGATCAAAAAAAAAAAAAAAAAGACTCTGGAAAGATCATTGAAAAATAATCTTTGATTGGAATTGAATTTAAGAAAAAACATGAAGTGCAACCAAAGTTTATCCACGGAAATGTTTATACAAGGTTATTTATAACACAGGATAGAAAAAACTGAGAAGTTCAGTAAAAAGAGTGATGCTTTAAATAGATTAAGTTCACACCATACTTCATGATGTGGAAAAATATTCAAACCATAGAAGTTTGAAAAAAGGTTACAAAGCTATTCTGAGAATTATTCTAATTTATTTAAAAATGTACATTACATGCAACGTTTAGTAGAAAAGATTATACCAGGATGCAAAAAGGTGGTTATTGCTACATAGTCAAATTATGGATGATTTGATTTTCTTTTTTATACTTTTTGTATTATCTAAACATGACTATATTTTGTAAAGTTGAGAAATACTGTTTATAAAAACATGTTTGCTGAGATTTAGATGATGAGATACTTATGGTATAATGTTAAATGAAGATAAAGATACACAAAATTAGATTTGTGACATCTCAACTCTAAATACCATACATAAGAAAAAAGGCTGGGAAGTCAATATGCTAAAGACGAAAGAAAAATGGAGAAAGCCCTTGTGCAGACACTAAAGAGGAACAGAAACGAGTGGCCAATAAACCACAGAGACTGAGGTAGATGCTCAACCCCAATAGTTATCAGGGAAAATGCAGATGAAAACCTCAGTGAGATACCATTTCACATTCATCAGATTGGCAAATCTGAAATTCCATCAGATTGGCAAATGAGAAAATCTGTCTTCTTTTTGGTCTATGATTGTTCAGATCAGATCAGATCAGTCGCTCAGTCGTGTCCGACTCTTTGCGACCCCATGAATCACAGCATGCCAGGCCTCCCTGTCCATCACCAACTTCCGGAGTTCACTGAGACTCATGTCCATCGAGTCAGTGATGCCATCCAGCCATCTCATCCTCTGTCGTCCCCTTCTCCTCCTGCCCCCAATCCCTCCCAGCATCAGAGTCTTTTCCAATGAGTCAACTCTTCTCATGAGGAGGCCAAAGTACTGGAGTTTCAGCTTCAGCATCATTCCTTCCAAAGAAATCCCAGGGCTGATGGTCCTTCAGAATGGACTGGTTGGATCTCCTTGCAGTCCAAGGGACTCTCAAGAGTCTTCTCCAACACCAGTTCTTATTTTTGGTGTTTTCATGAAAGTCAGTGAGTTCAAGTCCTTCTACTCTGCCATCTTGTTTCCTCCCTCCAGATTATTTTAATGATGTCCTAAATTTTGGTAAATATCTTGCCTTTGACTGACTTCTAGAGCTCCTTTCAATCGACTCTCAGAAAGCAAACCATCAATCCAGTGCAGGAACTGGAGGGAATGGTGCTGCCTGCTTGCCAGCATCTCCCTCACCTTGGCAGAGGAAAATTGGATAAAACCAAGTATGGTTCAGGAATATGGAAGGAATATGGTTCAGGAATATTCTTGAATATTCCATTCAAGAATATGGAATAGGGACTTCCCTGGTGGTCCAGTGGTAAAGAATCCGCCTGCCAATGCAGGGGACATCAGTTTGATCCCTGGTCTGGGAAGATTCCACATGCCATGGGGCAGCTATGCCTGTGTGCCACAACTAGTGAAGCCGGTGTGCCTAGAACCTGTATTCTGCAACAAGAGAAGCCACCACAATGAGAAGCCCATGCACCTCTACTAGAGAGTAGCCCCTGCTTGCTCCAACTAGAGAAAGGCTGCACAGCAACAAAGACCCAGTACAGTCAAAAATAAATAAAAAAGTAATCTAAAAAAAAAAGAATACAGAATAACTTTGGAAAAAAAATTATTGTTACAGAGTAGAATTGAAGATGCCCACAACCTATGACCCAGCAATTCTATTTTTTTATATATGTTCTAAAATAACTCTTAACACTTGTGTGACATGCAGGTATAAGGATGTTTCTAGCAGTACTACTTGTTATAGCAAAAATATGGAAACTATCCAGTTGTTCATTATAGCAGACAATTAACCAAATAGTAGTATGTTTATGGGCTTCCCAGGTGGTGCTAGTGGTAAAGAACCTGCCTGCCAGTGCAGGAGACATAAGAGATGCATGCTGCTGCTGCTGCTAAGTCGCTTCAGTCGTGTCCAACTCTGGGTGACCCCATAGACGGCAGCCCACAAGGCTCCCCGGTCCCTGGGATTCTCCAGACAAGAACACTGGAGTGGGTTGCCATTTCCTCCTCCAATGCATGAAAGTGAAAAGTAAAAGTGAAGTCGCTCAGTCCTGTCGGACTCTGTGCGACCCCATAGACGGCAGCCCACCAGGCTCCTCCATCCATGGGATTTTCCAGGCAAGAGTACTGGAGTGGGGTGCCATTGCCTTCTCTGAAGAGATGCATAAGCATATATAATTTTTGTAATTTAGAAAGTTTTTTTAAAAATAGAAAAAGTCTCCAATATTAAAGCCTTGACCTAGGCCAGGGTCCACTGCAAATGCACAGGATGGAATTTCAAGTGATTTCCCTTTTCCAACTTCGAGAAGAATACAAAAGTGAAAGTGAAGTGAAAGTCGCTCAGTTTTATCCAACTCTTTGCGACCTCATGGACTATCCAGGCCAGAATACTGGAGTGGGTAGCCTTTCCCTTCTTCAGGGGATCTTTTCAACCCAGGGATCGAACCCAGGTCTCCCACATCGCAGGCAGATTCTTTACCAGCTGAGCCACAAGGGAAGTGAAGAATACAAAGGCACCACTCATTTTCCTCTGTCTCTGAATTTGCCTAGTCTGGAAATTTCATATGGATGGAATTATATAGTATTTGTCCTTTTGAGTCTGGCTTCTTTTATTTAGTATAATGTTTCTGGCTCATCTATTTTGTTGTATATATCAGTATTTTATTCCTTTTATTAAAGAATACTATGCCACTTTATGGATTTACCACATTTTATTTATCCATTCATCAGTTGATGGATGCTTGGTTGTTTCCTATAGTTCATCGCTTTTAATTACTGTGTGCTAATTTATTTGCTGTGTGCCAAGGTGTCATCCCTTGTGGCTCAGATGGTAAATCCCCATGCAATGTGGGAGATCCAGGTTCGATCCCTGGGTAGGGAAGATCCCCTGGAGAAGGGAATGGCTACCCACTCCAGTATTCTTGACTGGAAAATTCCATGGACAGAGGAGCCTGGTGGGCTACAATCCATGGGATCGCAAAGAGTCATACTCGATCGAGTGACTAACGCACAAAGTGTCTTCATGGATCACAGCCTTGTCATGGTGAAGGGGCTTGTGTAACTCGAAGTTATAATCCATGGTGTGCAGGGCCACCCAAGATGGGCTGACTCAACAGACATGAATTTGAGCAAACTCCAGGAGACAGTGGAGGATAGAGGTGCCTGGTGGACTACAGTCCATGGGGTTGAAGAGTCAGACACAACTTAGCAGCTGAACAATAACAAGGTGTCTGTAATTCTTCCTCCAGAATGGATTCCACATCAGCCAGGAAGAGACCAGGACACCCACAGAGCTCCCTGTGTTTGGTTAACTGTAGAAGACAGATCCTTTAATGACTGTCACCAATGGCTCACACTTGCAAACTTCTCCAGGATGTGTCACTGGGCGATCACAACCAACTTGCCTAGAGGTGTCTGAGGGTTATGCCGCCACCTAGAGCCAATGACTAGCTGTTGTCTATTCTTGAAGTAGGTGGTCTCCACTGAGCTGAAAGGCAGGTCTGGATTTCTGGCCTGGTGACCACCGGTTGGATGGTGGAGGGAGTGACAGACATGGAATGAAGAAGATTTGGAAGGGGTAGGAGTAAAAGTTGGGTCTTTCCTTCTCACTTTTTAAATACAGAGCTTGGCTTCCTGCACTTCTTCTTTGCAGACATCTTTCCTCTTCCATTATAAGAAATAATAAACTCAAAGTACACAAATATTAATAATACACGGATATATTCTTTTTAAAAAATTAAAGATAAATCTCCAATTATTGTTTCTATCCATGTGTCCTGTTTAGTTCCTTCCCTCTGAAGTTCCCACTCTCTGAGTCTCAATTTCCTCAATCTATAAAATGGAAATACAACATTACTTACATTACAGGGTTATTGTTAGGATGAAATGAGTTATGCGCAAAGTACTTCAAAGAGTGCTTGGTATGTGGTAAGTGCCAGGTAAGTGCTAGCTGTTATTACTTCTTCACACCTGTGGGAAAAGTGTTGCACTGTTTTGCATATTAAAAAAAATAATGATCAATTATACTTCAATAAAAAAAATACTTAAGGTCCAGAAAAAAAAAACATAATGGTTTCATAATGAAAAAACAAACCCACAATCAGCACTTTGTGTTTTAACTCAATAATGTGCTTCAAAGATAGCTCCCTATCGGTCCAGATCTATCGAACTCTTTTTGAACTGATGCTTAGTGTTCCATCTTACAGACAGTTTTCTGAAATAGCCCCCCTACTAATGGACAATTAGGGAGTTTCCAGTTTCTCACAACTACAATGCAACAGCCTACTAATTGATACCCCTATTTCCACTCTCGTTCCCCATCCCCCTGTTTTCAGCATAGAAGCCAGAGTTATCCCATTAGAAGTAGAGAGTAAATCAATGCTCAAAACCCTCCCAGGACTCCCACCTTATTCAGAGTAAAAATGAATTTCCTTACTAAGGCCCACTTGATCTACATCCTGCCTGTGAATATCTCTGGCCTCATTTCCTGAAACTCTCCTCCTTTCTGTTTGATCCAGCCACCCTGTGTGTGTGTTAGTCCCTTAATCCTGTCTGGCTCTTTTCGACCCATGGACTGTAGCCTGCCAGGATCCTCTGTCCATGGAATTCTCCAGGCAAGAATACTGGAGTGGATTGCCATTCCCTTCACCACCAACCACCCTGACTTCCTAGCTATTTCTAAAACATTCCTCTCTGCTCATGCCTTTGCACTGTCTGTTACTTCTGCCTAGAACACTCTTCCTTAAGATATCTGCATAACTTACTCCTCCTTCTTCAGGTCTTCATCCAAATGTCCCTGAACTACCCTATTTATATTTACCCCTTTTACATGGATAAGGCTAAAAGAGTCATGACTGAAATTGTGGATCAAGCCAACCAGATGTATCTGTGTTTCTTTCAGGTCTAAAATTCTTTGGTGATTTCAGACCTTGATGTCTCCTATTCATAAATAATGGGAACTTGAGACCCATCATACCATATTAATGGATGCAGAGGGACTCTCTGGGGCCAGGCTTACCTCTTGGTAATTTGGGAGGACTTGGGAAGTTCTTGTACACAGCCTTCTGGCATTGGTTCATTCATTCACTGAGCACTTTCTGCCTAGTAGGCCCTGAACACAGCACAGCTTTGATACCCCTTCTCTTCTAATATAAAACAAGCACATTTACCTTCCCTGCCCATGGCCCTGCATGTACCTGGAGGTCAGTGAACTGCCAAAGCCTAGGCAGGCCCTGTCCTCCCTTTGTCTCTGTCCAGCCCTCTGTTTCTCCTCTTCTTTTCATCCACCCTTAGGGGCCTGGTGAGCAGACAGCTTTGCATTTATCACCTATTATGAGATATCATTTACATTATGAGATCTCATTTATGAGATACTTATTTATTTACCTTGTTTAGTGTCTGTCTTCTCCACTAGTATGTCAGCTCCCTGAAGACAGAGATTTTTGTCTGTCTTTTAACTACTGCATCCCCTCAGCACAGCGACTGACACATAGTAGGCGCTCAGTAAATGTTGCAGAGACTGTGTCTTCATGTGAAAGTTGATAGGTGTGTCTCTTGGAACTAAATCTAGAAATAGAAGTTCTAGGTTGCAGGGCACACATGTTTGACATTTTAAATAGATGTTGCCAAGTTGCCCTTTAAAACAGCTGAACCCATCCATTCGCCCATCTTCTGAGTTACCTTGTAAATTATTGATACCATCACACTTTTAATTTTGGTCAGTCTGATGGGCGAAAGACAATACTTGTTTGTTTCATTAACTTAAAATTAAATTTCAGCATTACTGCTGAGACCAAGCATCTTTTCATGTCTTAATGGCCAGTTTTGTTACTTCTTCTACGAATTGCCTTCCCTCCCACTCCCATGCCTATGGAGCTTTTGTCCTCTTATCACTGATTCTTGCTGCTGCTGCTGCTGCTGCTAAGTCGCTTCAGTTGTGTCCGACTCTGTGCGACCCCATAGACAGCAGCCCACCAGGCTCCCCGGTCCCTGGGATTCTCCAGGCAAGAACACTGGAGTGGGTTGCTATTTCCTTCTTCAATGCATAAAAGCGAAAAGTGAAAGTGAAGTCGCTCAGTCGTGTCCGACTCTTAGCGACCCCATGGACTGCAGCCTACCAGGCTCCTCTGTCCATGGGATTTTCCAGGCAAGAGTAGTGGAGTGGGGTGCCATTGCCTTCTCCTATCACTGATTCTTAGGAGGGTTTTGTTGTTGTTGTTGTTGTTTGCATTTTGTTAGATGTTTTGGAAATATTTGATTTTGTTGTTGTTGTTTTTTTTTAATAATTTTATTATTTATTTATGGCTGTGTTGGGTCTTCATTGCTACTCTCTAGTTGTGGTGCAGGGCTTCTCGCCGTGGTGGCTTCTCTGGTTGCAGAACAGGGGCTTTCGAGCTCATGAGCTCAGTGGGGTTTGTTGCCTTGAGGCATGTGGGATCTTAGTTCCTGGACCAGGGATTGAACCGGCGTCCTGTACACTGGCAGGTGGATTCTTAACCACGAGACCAGGAGGGAAGTCCCTGTTTGTTTTGCTCTTGTCAAACAGAATTTTAAAGTTTTGATTTGGTCAGTCTTTTCTTTTATGTCTCAGTTTTTTTCTTTTATCTTACTTTAAAATTTCCTATATGATGTCATATTTTTAGCTGTAAAAATTTTTAATTATTTTATATCTTTAGGGTTTTAATTCATCTGAACTTTGTTTTTGTAAATAGTACTGGATAAAAATCTAACATAATATTTTCCCCAAATGAAAAGCAAATGTCCCAAATCCATTATTTGTTCCATTTGATTTGAAATTCTACTCAGCATTTACTAAATTCTGATATCCATGGGTCTGTGTCTGCACTCTTAAATTCTTCTACTGATCTTTTGCTGTTGTTAACAAAATTTCTGTGCCAGTATCCTACTTTAAAAAATTGTGGAAAATTTCAAATGCATATATGTTTGAATATGTATATACGTGGGCTTCCCAGGTGGTGCTAGTGCTAAAGAACTTTCCCACCAATACAGGAAACATAAGAGATGCAACTTTGACCCCTGGGTCAGGAAGATCCCCTGGAGGAGGGCGTGGCAACCCACTCCAGTGTTCTTAACTTGGAAATTCCCATGGAGAGAGGGGCCTGGTGGGCTATAGTTCATTGGGTCGCAAAGAATCAGGCATGAAGTGACTTGGCACGCATGCACGCATGTATATATGTATCATGAACCTGTCAGTCAGGTTTTTTAAAAATGTTTTACTTATTTATTTGGCTGCACTAGGTCTTAGTTGGGGCAAATGGGATCTTTGGTCTTCATTGCAGCATGCGGCATCTTTAGTTGTGGCCTGTGGGATCTAGTTCCCTTACCAGGGATTGAACCGGGATCCCTGCATTGGGAGCATGGAGTCTTCAGCCACTGGACCACTAGGGAAAACCTCCTGTTACTCAGTTTTAACAATTATCAATTTGTGGCTAACCTTGTTTCAGCTATATTCCCATTTTCTCTTCTTGGCATACTCCAGATTATTTTGAAGCAAATTCTAGAGTTATTTCATCCTTACCCTTTCTCTATGTATCTCTAGAAATAAGGAATACTGAAAAACAAAAACAAACCAAAAAACTCTACTCTTGCTGTATTTTGCTTATTTTTTTTTCTGTTTATTTTTTGAAAAAACTCGATCTTTAGTCTTCTTGTTGTCTAGTTGTCCCAGCTGGATTTTGCTGATTGTATCCTCATGGAATCAATGAATGATACTTTAAAAATTATAATTTTGTAATATGTTAATATTTATGAGATCTGGTATGGCAATTCCCCCTATTATTTTTCAAAAGTCAGATGCCAATTCTTCTATTTTTTTCTTCCATGTGAATTTTAAAGTCAATTTGGCAAATTCCATGACAAACATGTATTGGATTTTCATTAGAATTGTATTTAACTTTTAATATGGAGAATTTACAGTATTAGATCGCACCATTCATTAACAACATATATGAAAGCGTGAGTCACCCAGTCACATCTGACTCTTTGCAACCCCATGGACTGTAGCCCACCAGGCTCCTCTGTCCATGGAATTCTCCAGGCAAGAATACTGGAGTAGGCAGACATTCCCTTTTCCAGGAGATCTTTTCAACTCAGGGATCGAACCCAGGTCTCCTGTACTGCAGGCAGATTCTGTATGGCCTGAGTCACCAGGGACACCCAAGCCTTATTTAATTATTTTTATAGTTATTCAACAAAGTTTCAGTTTTAAAATTTCCTGTAAAAGTTTTAGGCTTATTTGTTAAAACTTTTGTAGCTTTTTAAAATTATGAACACTGATCTTTTTAAAAAAATTTATGTATTTTTACTAAGCATAATTTACATATAGTAAAATACACAAATCTTAAAGGTACAACTTACCAAATTTTACCTATTATACATCAGTGTAACCAGCAGATCCAGATATGGAACATCTATATCACTCCAGAAAGTTCCTCAGATTTGTGTCCTTTTGAAGAAAAAGTTAGTTTATCCCCATTCCAAACTGAAGATTATACAAAATCCAATATATTAAAAAAAAAGAAATTTGTCAGGTTGAGAAGAGGAGCCCCCCTCCCACCCGCCCCGCTCCCTACTTGTGCAGAACCCTGAGGGGTGTTGGAGGCCAAGTTTGATAATCCATTCTTCTCCACAACCCCCTCAAAACATATTTTAAAAAATATGTGTTTATATTCACATGAATATTTTGAGGGTGCATGGAATTCTAGACCCAAGCTATCCAATACAATATTTAAATGCAAATTAGTTAAGTTTAAATAAAATTAAATGTTCCCTTCTGCAGTTGCCTTTTCCACATTTTGAATGTTCAGTAGCCATGCGGTGTCACTGTGTTGGACCACACGGGGTAGAAGAGTTCCATTACCACAGAAAGTTCTATGGGGCAGCACTGATCCAGAGAGTTCATTAGCTTCGCAAAAGCATCCATGACCAGAAAATGTTGAGACACTAGGTCAAGTCCGTGAAACTTATCTTTAAGGAGCCAGAAATTTCTCTGGAGAGCCCAAAGCTCATGGTTGTGACAGAGGCTATGGTCTGCCATGAGTAATCTTTTTGCTCCAAAAGTCCAGCCCTAAAAGCCGTTAAAATATATCCAGATTTTATGCTTTAGTGACCATCTCCTCCCTTTTTTCTTAGAGAGGGACATCTGAATTCTAATAATATTTGCCATGAGAAAGGTGTTCTTGGCGCCCCAGAGCCTCTGTGCTCAGTGTGAGGCACAGTGTGAAGTCGGAAGGTGTTGCAGTGACATTGTCCTTTGGTGTGTGGTCGTTCTAGGTGGGCGAGGCGCTCCTGGAAAACGCACCGGGCTCTTGTTGCAGACGGAGAATATCCAGGAGGGCGCAGTCGACTTTAAGGAGAAGTAACACGCTGCAACAGAGCGGACCATCCCTCCGCACCTAGGATTCCTGGGCCACTCGGGTAACGTGGCGCCAGAATCTGCCGCAGGCATCTCAGCCTTACAGAATGCTGGGTGGAATAACAGGGGTCCTGGGAGAATCTAGAGCCAAGACCATCCGGCTCAAACCCTTCTTGTCAACACAAATAGGTCCCGAGACCTGAGATTTTGTCAGTGTCACTTGGTTTAGAGCAGGGGTCTCAAAACTCAGTGGGCATCAGTATCACCTGAGGGGCTGATAGAAAACACAGATTGCTGTGCCTACTCTCAGAGTTTCTGATTCAATAAGTCTCACGTGGGACCTAAAATTTACATTTCTAACAAGTTTCCAACTATACTGATCATCTAGTTCTTTGAGAACTACTGGTTTGGAGTAATGCTTCTCAATCCCGGCTGCCTATGAGAATTGCCTGGGCACTTGAAAGTACCACAGACTAAAACAAAATTCCGAGGGGGGTGTGTGTGGGATGAAGGTTGATCTTTTTGTTCTTGTTGCTGCTATTACCTCCTAAGTGATTATTGATGATAAATAGGACTAGATGTTCTTAATGCAAATCCCATCTTCTCCACTCAAAAAAGATGTGATTTTAAACAAGTTTACTCAACTTCTCTAAGCCTTGGTTTTCTCTTCTACAATATGAGGGTAATACAACCAAGGATGTTGGAATTAAAGGAGAAAAGAACAATCCTCTAAAAACCGTGGCTTCAGGCACTAACACCCGGGCGTGGACTTGGATGAAAAGTTTGAGAGACTCCACAGTTGGCAAAGAATCTAAGGGCCAGTCTATGTCGCATTGCAGGGTGCGTGCTAAGTCGCTTCAGTTGTGTCCTACTCTTTGAGACCTATGGACGTTAGCCCGCCAGGCTCCTCTGTCCATGGGATTCTCCAGCAAGTACTGGAGTGGGTTGCCAAGCTCTCTTCAAGAAAGGAAAGGACGTGTCCGACTCTTACTGTAGCCTATCAGGCTCCTCCATCTATGGGATTTTCCAGGCAAGAGTGCTGGAGTGGATTGCCATTTCCTTCTCCAGGGGATCTTCCCGACCCAGGAATCAAACCCGGGTTTCCCGCATTGCGGGCAGACGTTTTACTATCTGAGCCACCAGGGAAGCCTCTTCAAGAGGATCTTCCCAACCCAGAGATCGAACCCGTGTCTCTTCTGTCTCCCGCATCGGCAGGCGGATTTTTAACCACCTATCCCAAATAGTTTGTAGCGGAGCATTCTGGGCTTTGTAGTAACTTCGTTCGTCGAGTTGTTGCAACCGGCTCTCGCAGTTACACTACATTTCCCAGAAGCCTTCGGGGCCGGTTGTTTGCTTGTCCCTCACCCTGACTTCCGGCGTCGCCAGGATCCAAGGGGCCAATCGGAAGGCTGGGATTGCCGGTTCCCGGCACGCTGATTGGTGCGTTTGTGCAGAGTCGGCGTTCAAATTTTTCAACGGTACTGAATGAGTCCCGCGGCGGGTCTTCGCGGCGGTCGGTTGACAGCGCTGGGCTGAGGTGAGCAGTGAGGAGGGAAGAGGAGCAATTGGGGCGCCCGGCGGTCTTCACCCTAATTTCAAGCGACTGGAGGTCTCCGCGTGCAGGGCGCAGCTCCTGGGACGTGTACTGCGGGGGTGCCGCCCTCACCCGCGGTGCAGGAGCGGAGCTTCCGGCCTCCCTTCCCTTCGCTACAGGATTTCCCCGTGAAGTTCGGCGGACCGGGTCTAGCAGGCTGTGTTAGCAGGTAGAGGCGGAGGCCAGCGTGGGAAATGGAGGAATTAGGGCGAGGCTGTGGGCTAAGGGTAATGACAATTATATTATTACCCAGCACACAGGCAATTAGAGTTTACTGGACTCAGCACTGTGTGTTTTTTCATTTAATTTTCTTCCCAAGCCAGTGAAGTCGGTGCTAGTCTTAGCACTCGTTTATAGGAGGGGAAATGAGGCCCGTAATCTAGATAAATTTCTAGAAATGGGTGATACAGTAGCCCGCCCTCAAGACGTGGCGTTTGGTGGAGGAAAACAGGTGTGGCTACGAAACAACTGCATCTCATAACTATTTTGTAAAATAGAAAGGTAAAGGAAGTGAGAACATAATTGAAGGCGTGTAATTCGACTTAACTTTCTGTTGGGGGATTTAAAATTCATTCGGTTTTATCAGCTCTCCCCCTTTGTGTGCATCACGGGGTATTGCCTTTCTGATTTCCTGTCCTAAAACACTTAACAGATTGGAGTGGAAAGAAAAAGTGAACCAGATTATAATATTGTAGGATTGTTTTTCTCCCTGTTTTCTTCATTGCTGCTGCTGCTGCTAAGTCGCTTCAGTCGTGTCCGGCTCTGTGCGACCCCGTAGACGGCAGCCCACCAGGCTCCTTTGTCCACGGGATTCTCCAGGCAAGAATACTGGAGTGGGTTGTCATTTCCTTCCCCGGTTTTCTTCATTAGTGGTTTCTTTTTCTCACAATTTTCTAGTACTTAGGTACCAAGAACTTCCAATCAGTCCTGCTTAGGACAAGATAGCATCTGAGTGCTCTACAGATTTTGCTTTATGATCATCACTTGGAGTTTGCCCTGATTCAGCCTTACCTTGTCTTGATAATCTATGGCCTGTCTTTGAAATTGTCTCATGAGATGTCAAAATTCGAACTATTTGCTGCAATACTAAGAATATTTTTGTGTTGCAGCCTCAGTGTATCACACCCCCTGTCAAGCCACCCCTAAATCAAACTTGAGTCCCTTTGGTTGGTTGTTTTGGTTTTGTACTGTGGGCGTGTCAATTCAGTATTAGGTTGTCACTCTTGGGATCAAAATTATTGTGACTCCTAGCTCACTTAGCTAATTGATCTTTGAGGTTATTTATACTCTGTGCTCAGATTGGTGTAAGATACTGTGTGTGTACAGTCAAAGGGTTTCTGGTATGCTTGAGGACAAAAGTCCGATTCAAGTTGACAAGTGACAATTAGAACAAGACAAGATAGCATCTGCATATTCTAGTTTTTGTATTGTAAGCACCTGGCAGTTTAGAGGTAAGGGAGATTGTTGAGGCTTAAAACAGGCAAAGGTAGCTTTGGGGAGCAGGGGGGACGCAAACTGCTCTTGATAGAGTTCGGTTAGGAACCAAGGCAGTCTTGGTGCATGGAAACCACCCATTCAATATCTGTTGAATTGGAAAGGCAAGGAGGTGTTACCTTAAATTGACTACAAAATTTCAGGTATGAAAAACTGAGTATATTGAATTAGATTGATAAATTTGTTTAAATCTTCAAGTCATTTAAATAAAATAGTTATTTTGGCCAGCCTTATGCTTAAGTCTGTGCATTCTGACCTTAATAAAGTTACCTTATCCTGTAGCTGCAATTAAGTTTCAATAGGTGACAAGATTAGTGGAAGGGTCCTTTATTTCTTAGGCACCAGGAGAGGGTCAGAGTTCTCCCATATTTCCTATGTGTATTTTTTCTTTAGCCTTTCCCTAATTCTTTTGAAATTGTTGGGGAGGAAAGGAGGAGGAGAGTTTTGTGGGTTTTTTTTTTTTTTTGAAAGTTTTGAGGTGTTTTTTTTTTCCCAAGTCTTTAGTTTATGGCTGAATTGCGTCTTCATTGCGGCACATGTGCTCTTCGTTTTGCTGTGCTCAGGCTTTCTCTAGTTGTGGTGTGCGGGTGTCTTCTCTTGTGGACCTTAAGGCATGCAAGCTTCAGTAGTTGTGGCTTGTAGGCTTAGTTGCTCCATGGCATGTGGCATCCTAGGTCCCGGACCAGGGATTAAACCCATGTCCCCTGCATTGACAGGCAGATTCCCAACCTCTTGACCACCAGGGAAGTCCCCAAGAGGAGAGATTTAAATGTCCTTTGGCAAACAAATTTTCTTTGCCATGGGTAAAGGTAGGAAGCAGAGTTTACTCCAGGGACATTGAACAACCCAATTAATTCTGTGAATAGATCTGTGTTTGAGACAGTTCACCTGCCAAGGTACTTTGTGAAGAAAGTATAGGTAACTGGAAGGGGTTCTGTTTTTGTTTGTTTGCGTAAAGAAACTTGATTGGGGGAAATTAAGGTTAGTGAGAAAGATATAAAATTGTATGTAGGAGCAAACTTTAGAAATTTTTTTAATAAAATGCTGTTTCTCCTTTTTTAAATTTAAAAAGGTAGTAAATTTTTTTCATATACAGTGTGCCTACACTTTGTCCTGATATTTGAATAGGACACACACTAATGACCCCTTGATGTTAGTGTTCCTCAGTTGCAGACTGTGGAGAGGTTGCTTTGAAGTGGAAGTATGTAACAGCAAAAACACAGGGGCATAGCACATATACCCTAAAAAACTTTAAGAACACTTTTACACTAATGAAACAATAATATGTTAAGTTTGGTGTTTGGGGGCATCATGCTATTTAGACCTTAGCTCTCGGAAGTACTCTGGTTTTAAGCATGGTTATCCTTGGTGTTTTATACCACCCCTTCTGTTCTCTGCTAACCTTTTTTGCTACGAAGAACTTAAACCTGTTTCATCATCTTTCTGCTTCTTTCAGATTCTGGAAAAGAAGTATTTTCTGGACTTCAGAATTTCAGAAGAGAGGTGAAAGAGTATATTGCAACTTTGAATAAAGTCTGTAGTCAGGGGTACTGACCAGATTAAACCACAGGTAAGGCTGTGTTCACAGTGTTACATTGAAAAACAAGGGGACTGCTAATAGCTTAAAAATTATTTAAATAATTTTCATTCATCTTTGTAATAACATTTTGGAATAAAATTTATTTAATATGGAAAAGAAAATAATGTCACCCACTATCCTGCTTCTCAGATAAATTATGGCTAGCATTTTGGTAGATCTCCTTCCAATTTGCGGGGGGACTGGGTAACGTATATTTAGTTTCAAGAAATCACGCACTAATAACTATCATTTTTTTCCACTTTATAATTAGGCTATGAAAATTTTGTCATTTCATTAAAATTTTCTGTAACATAATTTTAATGGTTAATATATCATTCCATTATATGGTTCTGCTGTAGTATTTTATACAGTTGAATCACTGATCAAAAAGAATGGATATTTTTATAAGACTTTCGTACGAAACAACAAATTGCCTCATAGGGAAATTGTGCTGATTTACCTATCCACTGACAGTGTACATCACACAAGCACAATTTTACATTTATAAAAAATTTAATATTTAGATTCACGAGGTGCAAAAATCAAAGTAATATAAAAAAATTTAGCATTCAAAATCTTCCAACCCTGTCACTGTCTATCTCACCCCTTGCCACCTCATTGGTAATCACTTTTTGGGGTGTCTGCTTTCCAAGCTGGAGAAGGAAACGGCAGCCCACTCAGTATTCTTGCCTGGAAAATCCCATGGATGGCGGAGCCTGGTAGGCTACCGTCCATGGGGTCGCAAAGAGTCGGACACGACTGAGCAACTTCACTTCACTTCACTCCACTTCACTTCTGCTTTCCAAACCAGACACCTTTTGAGGGATATCATTCTCTGTAAGACTGAGTGAGATTTGACTAGGATTGTAACCTCCTATAGCCCCACTGTCAGCCCTTACAAAGTCTCTTAGCTCCTTACTTTTGGAACATCAGAACACTTTGGTAAAGGTAAAAGTTGTTATTTGGCCTAGAGGTAAATGGCATCTTTGATTTCTATCCAGGTTCTATTAGTCATGTAAGAGTGAATTATGGTTTATAGAGTTCTGTGGATGAATAAAAAAAGTGGAACTGAATTTGTAATCATTCAAAAATGAAATATGAAAGTTTGGAAGGAAAGGGATAGAAAAGTGTGTTTGCTTGAGATTTTTGGACAGTGATGAATTAGAACAAATGTCCTTGTGTCCTGTGCTGACTTCTAAGTGCTTGGACAGTGAGAGATTGTCATTGGATTTTAAATTGACCCAATTTTGGAAGCTTCATAGATCTGTTTCTGTAAACAGATCTGATTTCAACATAGAAGTTAGCAAACAAATGTGGAAACACAAAGTCCATTAACTTCCTTCAGACTTGGTTTGTGACTTTGATTAACAATGAAAATTGCAGCCTGGATTGTGTTGCCATTTGCTGTCTCTTGCTAATCCTATGTATAGGAAAAAAAGAAAAAAAGAATGTAGGTATTTTCTCCCTGGGTAAGATGAAAATAACTCAACTCTAACTTGTGGTAGTGTAACAAGATCTCTTATCCCTTGTGGAAATAGGAGAGGGTGTCCCTGGGGAAATGGCACTGCCTGGGATAGGACCATTTTAACTACACTTCTAATGAGGTCCTGACTTACTCTGTTTATTCTGTTGTATTACCATTTATTTAACTCATGATTTTCCTCCAAAAGAACAAGGCAAGACAGTTCACAAGTAAACTGTGAGGTACTTGAGATCATCTATCACACCAAAGTTTTGGTGTGTTTTGCTCAGGAGCTGCTGGTCTGCTATTTCAGCCTTGCTTAGAATGCATCCTTTTCCAGCTTTCCTCCACCCTACTCTAAACCTGCACCTATTGATTTATAGAGCTTGTCATGGCTGGTTATTTTTGGTTGGAGAGTGAAGAGAGACAGGGAGCCATGGAGGTTAATTTCAGTTTAATGTGGAAATATGTTACATTGCTTCTTTTACAATCTTTCTCAATTGCATGCTTCCCGGTATGTGTTTTCCTTTTCCATTTATTTCTTCTGCTAGAAAAAGTCAGTATTCATCTTTATTTTTTTTTTAATCCTGTTAAGAATTTATTCAGTGAACATTTCTTACTAGATCAATAGAGTAAATTTTTTGATAGCACATCTTTAATTAACAGTCTTTATTGGTTCACTTCAAGTCTGAAAATAAGGTTTTGTTAAGCTACCCTCCCATTTCTCTCTGGTGATTCTAACCTATTCTTTTTTTTTTTTTTTAGTATTTTATTATTTTTTAAAAAATGTAAATTTATTTATTCTAATTGGAGGCTAAATTACTTTACAATATTGTGTTGGTTTTGCCATACATTGACATGAATCCGCCACGGGTGTACACGTGTTCCCCATCCTGAACCCCCCCTCCCACCTCCCTCCTTATAGCATCCCTCTGGGTCATCCCAGTGCACCAGCCCCAAGCACCCTGTATCATACGTCAAACCTGGCCTGGCGATTCATTTCACATATGATATTATACATGTTTCAGTGCTGTTCTTGCAAATCATCCCACCCTCGCCCTCTCCCACAGAGTCCAAAAGACTGTTCTAGACATCTGTGTCTCTTTTGCTGTCTCGCATACAGGGTTGTCGTTACCGTCTTTCTAAATTCCATATATAAGTGTTATTATACTGTATTGGTGTTTTTCTTTCTGGCTTACTTCACTCTGTATAATAGGCTCCAGTTTCATCCACCTCAGTAGAACTGATTTAAATGTATTCTTTTTAATGGCTGAGTAATACTCCATTGTGTATATGTACCACAGCTTTCTTATCCATTCATCTGCTGATGGACATCTAGGTTGCTTCCATGTCCTGGCTATTATAAACAGTGCTGCGATGAACATTGGGGTACATGTGTCTCTTTCAATTCTAGTTTCCTTGGTGTGTATGCCCAGCAGTGGGATTGCTGGGTCGTATGGCAGTTCTATTTCCAGGTTTTTAAGGAATCTCCACACTGTTCTCCATAGTGGCTGTACTAGTTTGCATTCCCACCAACAGTGTAAGAGGGTTCCCTTTTAGTATTCATCTTTAGCCTGCAGAACTCTGCATGTCTGTCTGTATCTTTTATGTATCACTTCCACCAGCAAACCTTCTCTGACCCTCCTTCATCTATTACCCTTTTCTGCACTTCCACAATGCTGTTTGTTTATCCCTCATTACTGCACAGTTCACCCTGTGTCACAATTAACTGTGAGTTCCTTATGGGGAAGGATTATATGTATCTTTTCAGACTTTGTTTTTTTGGAAACAAGAATAAGCTATGTGATATGATGGATGGCACTCAATAGGCAGTTTTAAAAGGAACCTAACTAGTTCATAACGTAGGAGAAGCCTTTCCCTCAGGTCTGTCATAGGATTATTGGTCAGGAAGAGCTATTTCTTCACACAGAATATTTAGTTTTGCAGGAGTCTGAAGCTGTGGTGAATTCAGGTAATTTTGAAATGTGAAGCCGATTCTCTTGCGGCAGCTTGATTTGTGTTGGGGAATGTGGTTGACGCATGTGCTTTTTTTTTTTTTTTCAGTGAAACCTGTTGACAGAAATTCAATCTTGATTAAGGGGTGCAGGAAAGCATCCAGTTCCACCCTGCTTGGGGCTCTCATTTAAACAGTTGGCTTTGGCCTGTTTCATTTCCCACAAGGCTTTTAGTATTTGAAGGTTTTACATCCTAATATTTGTGGGAGAGGCGCTGTAATGAAGCTAGCGGTTGCCAGTAGTTACTTTTGGTTTTGTTCATGTATTTGTGCAGTCACTCTTTATTGAGGAGAGTCAGACTTCTCAATGGATATATATTTATTTGTTCCTTTTTTTTTTTGGTAGTAGGGTAGAGGGGTGTACTAGACTAAAAGATGACTCAAAAGAAGATTTTTTGAAAAAGAGATCATTTTAAAAATTAGTATTTTAGTTTAAAATGTTTAACCTACATAAAAATTAGGCATATTTAGGTTTGAGCCCCCTTTGCCTTTTAACCCGCACTGATCAAATGCAGTCCTAGACTTCAGAGCACATCCCTCCTTCTGATGCTTGAGTAGTCCCTTTTATTTTACTCTGAACTGAGAGATTCAGACAAACCTCCATCTTGTTTATAGCAAAAATTTATATGCAAGAGTACAAACTTAGAAAAAGAGAAATTAAGGGGTGATGTTTTAGTTTATGAGAAGATTCAGCTCCGAGCTTTCTTGGTATACTTAGAATAGGGTTTTTAATTTACCAGGGTGTTCTTTTTGCAAAACTTGTTAAAAATGCTTAATTTTTCTGTAGAGAATAGTTTACTTTTGCATTTGTCTAACAGCCTCCTCATTTTTGAAGGAATATTGATAGGAAAACCCTGTGTATTATAGTGACCTCAGATTTTGTAATCCTATAGACCGAGTCTTATAACTCAGTACTGCTACCTGCCAGTTTGTGATCCTGGAGTAGCTTGGATCCTGGAGGAACTGAGTGAAGTCGCTCAGTCGTGTCCGACTTTTTGTGACCCCCGTGGACTATAGCCTGCCAGGATCCTCCATCTGTGGGATTTTCCAGGCAAGAATACTGAAGTGGGTTGTCATTTCCTTCTCCAGGGGATTTTCCCGACCCAGAGATTGAACCTGGGTCTCCCGCGTTACAGGTGGGCTCTTTACTGTCTGAGCCACCAGGGAGTAGCTGAGTCAGTTCCTTATTTGTAAAACAGTGATGATGATATTTACTTTCTGTTTTGTTAATACAGTTTAAATGAGATAATTTATATGAAGTGCCTAGTAAAGTGCTTGTGCTTGGCCTGTAGTACACAATCAGTATTTGGAAGTTATTATCTAAATAATATTGTCTCTCACTCCTTGACATTTGATATTGATCTACATAAATATCTATCTTTAAGCAGATAGGAGAGGCATTGGATAGTGTGGTGGATAAGGACACTCCCTTTAGGGCTTGTCTGAGTTCAAATCCTGGCTCTGCTATTTATGTGTATGACCATGAACAAATAGTAAATCTCTCTGTGCCTCAGTTTTCTCATCTGTGAAATTAATAATAGTACCCACTTGATAGAATTACTGTGAAAATTTAGTGGAGTTAATACATGAAAACACTACACAGTGTCTGCTTGTCATAAGTATTCAGTAATTAATAGTTATTACTATTTTTAACTTTGCTTTCAAAGTTTTTATTAGGTCAATACACAGGATATTATACAGAAACATTAACAAAGGAAATATTTATCATTTGGGTATGTGAAGTTAGTATCGGGTTTATAGACCATGTAAATGGGAAGCATTATTTCCAAAAATCAAAAGGTTTAACAGTTATTGCTGGATTATAAGAATAATACAAATCCCAGAAAACCTAATGACTTCTGGACTGTCACCATGGATTTCGGGGGATAATAATACTGCTTAACTAGCTCTTTAAACTGCAAAGATATGCATTGAAATAATAGAATACGAAAGTCAATATAGTGAAAAGTGTTCCCCTGACCCAGACCTCTCAGCTTTCTTCCCAGTCCCAAATGCTGTTAACACTTTTGTGTCTTGTGCAATAGTCTATGTATGTATAAAGGTATTCATGAGTATACATTACCTCTTTCCTCTTTAACTTGAATGAGAGCACACACTTGTGCATTTTGCTTTTCTTATTTAATAGTTCTTGGAGCTCATTCTGTAGAAATCACATATGTAACATTATTTAATATTAAAGTTACTTAATATCTCAACATGTGATTGTGCCATAATTTATTCAACTAATCTATTGGTCAAATTCACATATTCAGTTTTTTGGCTTTTACGAACATGCTTTGTGAGTATTCTTATATATGCATAGATACATGTTTATAAGATAAATTTCTACTTTTGGCAAGAACTATCAAAGAAAAATGCAAATTATTTTCCAGAGAGCCTAGCAGTGTAGCTCCATAATTTAAAAAGAAAAAAGGCTGTGAGGGGTTAAATTTGAATTCTTTCCAGGTGGTTTTCAGCAGCATGCTTTGGTGGAATCATGATTTTTAGAAGACTAAGTGGGATTGCTGCATATTACATTCCTGCCTCTTCCCTCCCCCTAGCTTTACTTGTCTTTGTAACATTCCTGCCTGGGAAGTCTTCCCAGTGACCTGGGTTAGGCATTAAGATCATGGGAATCCAAGATTTTCCCATGTCTTCTAGGATGTTTGTTCAAAGAATAGGAAAACTTTCTTCTTACAGCAGAGGAATTTTAGCCACTGTCAGTTGCCTGGAGAATCTTCCAGCAGGGTCCTTTGAGTAGAAATATGGTCAAGGAGAGGAAAGGTATCAGTAGGTCAAAAGGCAGTGATCATATCATAGCACTCAAAATACTTTCTTTCTTGTTTATGGAAAGTAGGTAGGCAGAAAGGTGGAGTGACTTCCCCTTTGTCATATACATCAAGTAATGCCCGGGAGAGGCCTAGAATTCTGTATTTCCATGTTGGGATTGCTTAGTAAGGACCTATATGAAGAGAATTTTATTGTCTGGAGGTAGGTGGTTGCTGATATTTCATCATCACTGATCAGTAGCTCAGTGGTACCTGTTACTCTCGGCCATTTACTCCTGTGTGTATGATGACTGCTGTAGCTCTAGCCATTACATCTGCATTCAGGCGAGAAGCAAGGTAAGGACAAGGGGAGGAGCAAGGGCTGTAGTATATATTAGGAAAGTATGAGTTTTCTTATGAATCCCTCAGCAGATTCCTGCTTTGTTCTTATTGGCCAAACTGTCCCATGGCTACTACTCCAGGCTTGGAAACTTGGTGATCAAGGGGGTGATTTCTGTCTTAGAGCACTTTTTACTGTTTTGATGGTGTTCAATGAAAAATATTTAATCATAGCTTGACTTAAGCCATGTTAACCTCTAATTTTCTTTATGCTTATAGTTCATACTATATGATTTAAATATGTATACCATCTTATCTCTTAAGTCTGATTAATAGTCTTAAAATAAGTCTAGGTGTCCCTGATGGCTCAAATGGTAAAGAATCCACCTGCAATGCAGGAGACCTGGATTTGATTCCTGGGTTGGGAAGATTCCCTGGAGGAGGGCGTAGCAACCCACTCCAGTATTCTTGCCTGGAGAATCTCATGGACAGAGGAGCCTGACAGGCTACAGTCCATGGGGTCATAAGGAGTCTGACACGACTGAGTGACTAAGCTCAGCACATCTTTTAAGTCTGATAGGCCTCCTGTCTAGATTTTGAATTCCTTTGTGTCTGGGACTAAATCTTATACTTTTTGTATGAGACAGTGTCTCATCCTTGAATATTAGTGAGAAAGGAGCTCCAGTATTATCAAGCCCAGATTTATGGCCCCTAGCAAGTATGAGTGAACTGCTAACACATAGCTTACTGAGTTAAATTGAATAATGAAAGTAGAAATGGGGAAGTGTGAAAACTTAAGAATTGAGGATAATAAAGAATCCTCGATTCAGGGTAAAAGACTATGAAGACTGTCTCTACTTGGAAAGAAATACAGTACTGTTTCCTATGCAAATATAGACCATAACTACATTAACATGCTTCTCTAATTCACAGGGTGAGGGCAGATGATGTAGAAAACATATTATACTAAAGTCAGGTGCCTCAGTTCTAGATCACATTCTTCATTTATATAACTTTATGATATTGGGCAAATCTTTTTCAATTTCCCTTACTTTCAGCTTCTTCTTCTAGGATGGGAATAATTGATGCTTTAGAGGATTGTTGAGGGTATTAAAATTGTATGTATTTAGTATTGTTATTTCATGGTGCTTGGCATGTGTAAGCACCTTTGGTACCTTGTTTTTACCATGATCATTAGTAGTAGTGTTGTATGATCCTAGAGGACCTCATTTTGCTTTCTTTAATCTTTATCTATAAACTGAAAAATATAGGTGTTATTTAAAACTCCTCCCAACTCCAAAATGTCATATTTCTACACTAAGTACTTCAATTGGAGCATTGTTACAAAGATACCTGTGGAGGTATAGCTTCAGTGAGTTCATAGGGGAGACCATGGGAGGATGAGGTTCTTTGGTGTGTAGATTGATTTCACCATGTAAACCAAATAGAACAAATTCCTTCTGAATTACCCAAGTCCACTGAGAGAAATTACCCAAGTCCACTGACCAAACCACCGAGCAACAATGAGGTTGCTGCTACTGCTAAGTCACTTCAGTCGTGTCCGACTCTGTGTGACCCCATGGATGGCAGCCCGCCAGGCTCCCCTGTCCCTGGGATTCTCCAGGCAAGAACACTGGAGTGGGTTGCCATTTCCTTGCATGAAAGTGAAAAGTGAAAGTGAAGTCGCTCAGTTGTGCCCGACTCCTAGCGATCCCATGGACTGCAGCCTACTAGGCTCCTCCGTCCATGGGATTTCCCAGGCAAGAGTACTGGAGTGGGGTGCCATTGTTGGGTGGACCTAATCTCATAATTTATCTCAGAGCATAAGTATAGTGGTATAATGTAGAGAAAATGAGTACTGAGGGCTATTAGTACCTGGAAGAGAACTGGCACACCTCTCTGTAATGCAAAGGGATATTACTCTCCTGAGGAACGTTTTCACATTATATGTCAATAGCCAGTGATTCTGTCTTTAAGAATTTGTCTTCAGGGAAGAATTAAGTATATATATACACAGAAACTTAGCTTCATAGATATTCTTCTAGTAGTATCTTTTAAGTGAAAGTATTGGGATAGTCCTAATATAAGGGATAAGTAAATTAGGACACAGTCATTAGTTGCTGATATATCTATATTGACATGGAAGATGCTTGCAATATGTGAAGCAGATTCAAAATGTCAATGATCTCAATGAAAAAAAAAAAGTAAAAGTTAAGTGTGTGTATTTGTTGTGTGTGTAGAGAGAGATTGAGAGAAATTGTGTGGGTGTGTGAAGTAGTATAGCATTGTGGATTTTTATGAAAGCTGTTTTTGTGATCTCATTTAAAAAATGAGCATGTATTTATAAAGGCTTAAAGAAAGTACTTAAATTAGCAAATGTGTATGTAAGTCATTGTAAGTCATTAACTGATGTCTACTTCTCTTCCATGATACAGAATACTTTAAGTCCATGTCATTCCATAATGAAGACAAATGATTCAATGGGTTTTGTAGGGAAATTATTTGCCAAGTGAGTATAGACTTTAGGCTGTTACTTTCAGCTGTTTTTTTAACCACATTGGGTTGGAGTGGGGAGCTGACACGCCTACACAGGTTTCCACAGGACAGAGGACACAGGACACATGACAGCTCTTCTGTACAAAGTATGCAGAAGTAAGGATGGGCCCACATCTTTTTTTTTTAACCTAATCTGCATGTTGTCCCTTTTATGTATTTTTAAAGGTATTTGTCTTTATGCCCAGGAGTAGTATTTTTTACAAAAGTATTTTTAAAGAAGAAACCTGTACTTGGCAAAACACTATTGAGATTTTTTACTATGTATGAGATACTGTTCTGAGCACCTTAATGGATGAGTTATACACAAGTGAGTATAATTCATCCTTGTCTACAGGAACTTAGCATTTACTAGGAGAGAGATCTGCATAGTTAACTAATATAAAATTAGATGGTATAAAAGCACAATGGCTTTGGAGGGGCAACAGTAATGTATGGTAGGTGAAAATTGGGAAAGATTTTAGAGATGATTGAATTGGACTTCGATGAGTAAGATTTTGGTTGGTAGCTATGATGTGTTTCAGAAATTGGGTTATTCAGGGCAAAGAGAAAATGCATTGGATGTGGATGAGACTGGAAATGAGAAAATGGTAGATTGAGGAAAATAAGATAATGAACGTAAAAGACTTAGCACAGTACATGACATTTTATAGGTATTCATTAAATTTGGCCTCTTTCTAATTCCAATATATTTACTTCAAGGAGTGTTAAGTTACTGAAAAAGTAAACTTTACTTTTAGTGTGATTTGAAAAGTAAGGCCTATTGCCCAGGTTATTTTCAGAATTGCATATGTGATTGTAAAAGCAAAATAGGGTACCAGTACCTTAGATAAATGTGCAGTCAAATTTCTGAACCATTTATCTCCTTAGGAAGTGACCTGTTGAGAAAAGTGACACAAACGTTGGAAGTAACCTACTGTTTTGCACCACGGGTGGAACACAATGTCACAAGTCACAACCTCTTATTCCTATGATGCTCCAACGGACTTTATCAATTTTTCATCTTTGACTGATGAGGAAGATACGCAACACATAGATTCCTGGTTTGGTAAGTGTCTGCTTTTCTAGTTGTTTTAAGGGATAGTGACTTGCTTTGTGCTGAGCACCTTTCAGAAGAATGGATTGTAGATAACTAAAACATAAACTCCTTTCTGCACTCAGAGACTTTGTCATCATGATATGATAGAAATAGTTGAAATGTCCACTATTTTGGAAATGGACTATCAGTAGAAATCAAAGTTTTGCAGTTAAAAATGATGAATAGTTAAGCTTTATGAACATATGGTAAAATCCTGGTAAAATCCGGTTGAAGTTAAGTGAAATTCAACTACATGTCTATAGTGAGGGCAGTCACATAAAAACTTGCTTTGTTGTCACTGAGCATAGAGTATAACATTACAGCTGGAATGTTGACAGTGCTACACTCCACCAGTCTTACTCAGATTTCCTCAGTTTCACTTGTACTTATTTTCATGTGTATTAAGTTCTATGTGATTTTATCACCTGCGTTGGTTCATTGATTTACTACCACAGTCTAGATATCAAACTGTTCTAACATCATGAGGATCCTTGTGTTCCCCTTTTAGAACTATACTCATCTCCCTCTTGCTACCTCTCCCCAGCTCTTTTTTTTTTTAATTTATTTTTTATTGAAGGATAATTGTTTTACAGAATTTTCCTGTTTTCTGTCAAATCTCAACATGAATCAGCCATAGGTATACATATATCTTCTCCCTTTTGAACCTACCTCCCATCTCCTTCCCCATCCTACCCTTCTAGGTTGATACAGAGCCCCTGTTTGAGTTTCCTGAGCCATACAGCAAATTCCCTTTGGCTATCTATTTTACATATTGTAATATAAGTTTCCATGTTACTCTTTCCGTACATCTTACCCTCTCCTCCCCTCTCCCCATGTCCATAAGTGTTCTCTGTCTTTATATTACTTTGGGATAGTATGTGAGACCAATGATATGTCATGCTAGTTATTGCTGGGTCTTCTTCATTTTCTTCTTTCTCATTAAGAGAAATCAGTATGTGATGGGGGTAGAAATGAGTCCATTGCAGCTGTACTTAACACTTACAGTGCAGTGTCCAGATGTGATAGCATATGCCATTCTCTTGGAAAAGGACTCTCATGAAATCCAGTGGGTCTGTCGGGTGTATATAGGAGAAAGGGTGGCTAAGAAAGCCTGCTGCCGTACAGAAGGTCTTCTCCATGCCCTTGGTCCACTGAAACCCTGAGGAAATAGCTGGCTGTCTCTCTTTTTCCAAGTTTTTTTCTTGAAAACAGGAAAGGAAATATTAGTACAACATTACTTTTAAGTATACTTTGGAAGAAAAAAATGGATCCTGCTGTTTTTTCAAAATCATCTTAGTTTTAATGTTCAGTTCAGTTCAGTTGCTCAGTTGTGTCTAACTCTTTGAGACCCCATGGACTGCAGCACACCAGGCCTCCCTATCCATCGCCAGCTCCCGGAATTTACTCAAACTCATGTCCATTGAGTCAAGTGATGCCATCCAACCATCTCATCCTCTGTCATCCCCTCCTCCTCCCGCCTTCAGTCTTTCCCAGCATCAGGGTCTTTTCAAATGAGTCAGTTCTTCGCATCAGGTAGCCAAGTATTGGAGTTTCAGCTTCAGCATCAGTCCTTCCAGTGAATATTCAGGACTGATTTCCTTTAGGATAGACTGGTTGGATCTCCTTGCAGTCCAAGGGATTCTCAAAAGTCTTCTTCAACACCACAGTTCAAAAGCATCAGTTCTTTGGCACTCAGTTTTCTTTATCAGATCAGATCAGTCGCTCAGTCGTGTCCGACTCTTTGCAACCCCATGAATCGCAGCACGCCAGGCCTCCCTGTCCATCACCAACTCCCGGAGTTCACTCAGACTCGTGTCCATCGAGTCAGTGATGCCATCCAGCCATTTCATCCTCTGTTGTCCCCTTCTCCTCTTGCCCCCAATCCCTCCCAGCATCAGAGTCTTTTCCAATGAGTCAATTCTTCGCATGAGGTGGCCAAGTACTGGAATTTCAGCTTTAGCATCATTCCTTCCAAAGAAATCCCAGGGCTGATCTCCTTCAGAATGGACTGGTTGGATCTCCTTGCAGTCCAAGGGACTCTCAAGAGTCTTCTCCAACACCACAGTTCAAAAGCATCAATTCTTCGGCGCTCAGCCTTCTTCACAGTCCGACTCTCACATCCATACATGACCACAGGAAAAACCATAGCCTTGACTAGATGAACCTTTGTTGGCAAAGTAATGTCTCTGCTTTTGAATATGCTATCTAGGTTGGTCATAATTTTTCTTCCAAGGAGTGAGCGTCTTTTAATTTCATGAAATCTATACATGAATACTGGAAAAACCATAGCTTTGACTAGACGGACCTTTCTTGGCCAAGTAATGTCTCTGGTTTTTAATATGCTGTCTAGGTTGGTCATAACTTTTATTCCAAGGAGTGAGCGTCTTAATTTCATGGCTGCAGTCACCATCTGCAGTGATTTTGAACCCCAGGAAAATAAAGTCTGTCACTGTTTCCACTGTTTCCCAACTATTTGCCATGAAGTGATGGGACCAGATGCCATGATCTTAGTTTTTTGAATGTTGAGCTTGAAGCCAAGTTTTTCACTCTCCTCTTTCATCAAGAGGCTCTTTAGTTCTTCGATTTCTGCCATAAGGGTGGTGTCATCTGCGTATCTGGGGTTATTGATATTTCTCCCAGCAATCTTGATTCCAGCTTGTGCTTCATCCAGCCCAGCGTTTCTCATGATGTACTCTGCATATAAGTTAAATAAACAGGGTGACAATATATGGCCTTGATGTACTCCTTTCCCTATTTGGAACCAGTCTGTTCCATGTCCGGTTCTAACTGTTGCTTCCTGACCTGCATATAGATTTCTCAGGAGGCAGGTCAGGTGGTCTGGTATTCCTATCTCTTTCAGAATTTTCCAGAGTTTGTTGTGGTCCACACAAGTTCTAATGTATTCCTTTATAATTTTCTTCCAGATAATCACGTCTTGTTACACAGTTGCAGTCAGAGTATACATTCACAGTGGGACTCAGCACATTCCTAAAACTTGTATCAGTAGGCTGTTGATAGAACACACTTTTCACTGCTTGTACTGGCTTTGGTCATGGCAAAACCTAAGATATAATTCCCTGAGAGAACCTACCTCTATTCCATCCTCTTGCACTCCACACTGTCTTAATTGAGGAAGAACCTCAACTCAATTAGACTACAAGATGTCACTTGTAAGCCTTACCAATCTCACTGATTACAGTTTTCTTTAAAAGGAACATGATGTATTTAGGTAGTAGATAAGGCCAGTTTATGATTATATGTTCCTAAATGTGTATCAAGCAAAGATAAAGAGCTATTCACAATGCAGAGTCTGCACTTCTCGTTTTCTGTAATACTTTGTTCAGCGTTACCAGTGTTTTAGTGATAAGTTTTTGCAGTTGCTGTCTCTGTTATATAACCTGTACTTATTTTTTTTAATCACTGAAACTTGGCTGGTACTTGCCAAATGAGTTCGAAGTGTACCAGTAGGAGGCTTTAAGCCTCATTTTAAGTGTATGACACTCTTTTGTTTGCTTCCTTGCTGGTTGTTTAGATGATCATGATTTTACCTTTTCACAGATGAGAAGGCTAATCTGGAGAATAAGTTTCCTGGGAAGGATGGTACAGGAGGGCTTTATCAGGGCAAAACACCTCTGAGGAAGGCTAATCTTCATCGAGATGTCACACCTTTGAGGCCAGGTAAGAAAGAATATCTTAGAAAAAAGCTCCTTGGCAGAATGGTGGAGCAGTATATTAGGAACCCGAGGGACCTGGGGAAATTACCTAAATGATGTATCCCTTTGTTTTTAATTGGTGAAATGGGCTAATTCATTTATTCATTTCATGGTAAGTTGAAAACTAATGATGTGCTATGTTCTTTTCATTTTTCTTTGAGAAATTAAGCTAACATAGAATTTTATTACCAGATATGTAACTATTTTCTTTTTTGACTAGATTTAATGTAACCTAACCTGAGTCTGGCTGGGAAACAAAACAGCAGGAAAGAAGAATGTACTGCTTGATAATTATGCAAGAATTCTTTGAGTCTTGTATCTGATTTTAAAAGATGATTGACATTTAACTAATAGTTACTAAATATACAAAATACTGTCTGTTTGATTAGAACAAAAAGTATTCTTTTAAGAGGTCATAAATCCTCAAAAATGATTGTTTTGAAATAGTAGCTGTATTTAGATATAATTCACATGTCATACAATTCACCTGCTTAAAGTGTATATTTCAGTCTTCTTTCATATGCTTGTGGAATACTTGCGCAATCACCATAATCAGTTTAGAACATTTGAGAGTTAATCTTATGGGTTAATCTGAAACTCGCCCCAATTGCAGCACTAACTAGAGGGCCATATTAGGTAGTCGCTGTATTTTCAGTGAACTTGTTTAGTTTGCAGAGTCTCAGTTGCTAGGCTGACTTTCAAACACAGGTGATATCTTACTGAATTTGGGGTCTGGACAAGTATCCATCTTTCTTGCGTAAGAGGTTATAACCATGTATACATATTTCACTTGAGGTGCTTAGAAGTGTGGAAGATTTTTCTGTTGCTTTGATGGTCTTTGTGCTCTTCTTGAACTGAAAGAGGATGTGATGGTACCTTGTCTGTCTGGACCACTTTCAGTTTAAAATTATTTGTCAGCAGTGAGCCCCAGAGCTGGACGCCTCTGCTTGGCCCATCATGTATCAAAAACCACATACACTGCTTCCACTCGTGCATACCCCTCGACCACAGGGTTTTTGTTCTTTCTTAGTACACATTCTCACCTGTCTCATCAGTGCTAGTCTACCCTTAATCTAACTGAAAAATTCTTATACATCATTCAGTTTCCAACTTAAATATCTTTTTTTCTCTAATTGATTCCCCTTATTTGTGTTCACAAAGCACTTTTCAGAGCCCTGGTTTTTTGGGGGTTTTTTTGGCCTCTCAGCATGTGGGATCTTAGTTCTCCAACCAGGGATCACACCCACTCCCCCTTGCAGTTGAAGCATGGTCTTCACTACTGGACTATCAGGGAAGTCCCTAGACCTCTATTTTAATTTCATCTTTTATTGTGTTGCTAGTACAAATAATTATGATAAATTTTTCTATATTGATCTTTTATCCTACAACCTTCTAAACTCACTTATTAGTTTTAGTACCTTTTTTGTAGATTTCATCAGATTTCTGCCTTAGTGATTATGTCATCTGCAAATAAGCCTTTTGTTTTTCTTGCATATTGCAGTGCCTAGAGCCTTTAATGTAACGTTGAATAGGAGAGAAGTAGACATGCTTGTTTTATTCCTGATTTTAGGGGAAAGCATGCAGGCTTTTACCATTAAGTATAATGTTAACTGTAGTCCTTTTTTTTTTTGGAGCCCTCAGTTCTTATTTTGATTTCAATCCTGATGTAGTTTTTATATAGATGTCCTTTATCAGGTTGAGGAATTTCTCTTCTATTCCTATTTTGCTGATAATGTTTATAGTAATATATGCTAAATTTTCCTAGATGCTTTGTCTGCATATATTAGGATGTTTATATGATTTTCTTCCCTTTCTTTTTAGTTTTTAAATTGCTTAGTTACTCTGCTTTTCCAATTTTAAGCCAGTCTTTGTTTTCTGGAATGAATCCCAATTGGTCAGGATGGTATTTTTCTTTATATATATATTTTAGGTTTAGTTTGTTACATTATTTTGTTGAAAATTTTCTTCATCTGTGTTCATGGGGAATAATCTGTAGTTTTCCTTTCTTGTGATGCATTTGTTTGGTTTTGATAGAGTAAATGTTCACCTTACTATATAAATATACCCTTTTCATATCTCTAGAAGAATTTGTGTAAAATTAATATTATAGAATTCACCATTCAAGCCATCTGGCTCTGCAGTTTTCTTTGCAGAGAGGTTTTTAACTAAAAATTCAATTTCTTTAGCAAATATAGATTATCTGTTTCTTCTTGAATGAGCTTTGGTAGTTTGTCTTTCAAGTAATTTTCAATGTCATCTAAGTTGTTTAATTTATAGGCAAAAAGTTGTCATAATGTTTCCTTATTATCCTTTTGATACTTATAAATTCTGTAGTGATATCACCTCTCTCATTCCCTGTATTAGCAATTTGTGTCGTCTCTCGCTATTTTTCTAATCAGTGTGGCTAAAGATTTAGCAGTGTTATTAATCTTCTCAAAGAGCCAGCTTATCAGAGTTACCAATCTAACACCTCTCCAGTATTCTTGTCTGGAGAATCCCAATGGACAGAGGAGCCTGAGGAGCCTACATTCCATAGGGTCGCAAAGAGTTGGACACGACTAAAGTGACTTAGCACATACACGTATGCATGGCTATTATAGTCTTGCTGATTTTTCTGTCAACTTGTTCCATCAGTTAGGGAGAAGTTTTGAAATTTCAAACTATGATTGTGGATTGTTTATTTCTCCTTAAGTATCTGGTATGAATACAGATGATACAGTATCCCACTTGATTATGGTGTATGATCCTTTTTTGGTTGAGAATTTTTGCATCTATGTTCATCAGTGACATTGACCTTTTTCTGTAGTATCTGTGTCTGGTTTTGATATCAGGGTGATGCTGGCCCCATGGAATGAGTTTGGAAGAGTTCCTTTCTCTGCAGTTTTTTTAAATAGCTTGAGAAGGATAGGTGTTAACTCTTCTAAATGTTTGGTAGAATTTACCTGTGAAGTCATCTGTTTCTGGACTTTTGTTTGTTGGGAGTTTTTTTAAATTAATGATTCAAATTCATTACTAGTAATTGGTTTCTTAATCTTTTCTATTACTTCCTGATTCAGTCTTAGGAGATTGTACATTTCTAGGAATTTTTCCATTTCTTCTAGGTTGTCCATTTTATTGGCATATAGATGTTTGTAATAATCTCCTGTGATCTTTTGTATTTTTGTGGTGTTGCTTGCAGCTTCTCCTTTTCCATTTCTGACTTTATTGATTTGGCCTTTCTCTCTTCTTAATGAGTCTAGCTAAAATGTTTATCAATTTTATCTTTTCAAAGGACCAGCCCTTAGTTTCATTCATCTTTTCTATTTTTCTTTTAGTCACTATTTCATTTATTTCCATTTATTTACTTCTTTCTGTTCTGATCTTTATGGTTTTTTTTTTTTTTTTTTTTTTCGTTCTACTAACTGGGTTTTGTTTGTTCTTTCTCTGGTTGATTTAGGTGTAAGTTTAGGTTGATCGTTTGAGATTTTTCTTGTTTCCTAAGGTAAGCTTGTATTGCTGTAAACTTCCGTCTTAGAACCACTTTTGCTGCATCCCATAGGTTTTGGACTGTTGTGTTTTTCATTTGTCTCCAGGTATTTTTTTGATTTCTTTGATTCCTTCAGTGATCCATTGGTTGTTTAGTAGCATATCGGTTAACCTCCAAGTGTTTTTGTGTTTTTGCAGTTTTTTTCTTGTGGTTGGCTGCTAGTGTTATAGTGTTGTGGTCAGAAAAGATGCTTAATATGATTTCAGTTTTCTGAAATTTACAGAAGTTTGTATTGTGGCGTAGAATGTGATCTGTCCTGGGGAATGTTCCATGTGCACTTGAAAATGATGTGTTTTGCTGCTTTTGAATGAAGTGTTCTCTCTCTATATATCTGGTCTACTGTGTTCTTTAAGGCCAGTGTTTCCTTCCTGAGTTTTCTGTCTGGATAATCTGTCCATTGAGGTAAGTGAGGTGTTAAAGTTCTCTGTTGTTGTGTAACTGTCAGTTTCTCCCTTTATGATTGTTAATATTTGTTTTATATGTTTAGGTGGTCCTATGTTGGGTACATATATATTTATAATTGCTGTATCTTCTTTTTGAATTGATTTCTTGATCATAAGTAATATCCTTTGTCTTTGTAACAGTCTTTGTTTTCAAGTCCATTTTGTCTGATATAATTATTGCTACCCCTGCTTTCCTTTGATTTGTATTTGCATAGAATGCCTTTTACCATCCTCTCACTTCTGTTTGTGTGTGTCTTTAGATCTGAAGTCAGTCTCTTGTAGGCAGCATATATATGGGTCTTGTTTTGTATCCATTCAACTACTTGGTGTCTTTTGATTGGAGCATTTAATCCATTTGCATTTAGACTAATTACTGATATATATCTACTTATTGCCATTTTAATTGTTTGGGTATTGTTTTTATATATCTGCTTTTGTTCCTTTGTTCTCTTCCCTTATGGTTTGATGACTATCTGTAGTTTTATATTTGTATTCCTCTCTTTTTTATGTGTCTGTATATCTATTATAGATTTTTTTTTGGTTTGTGATTACCATGAGGTTTATATATATGTATCTATATCTCCATGATTATTTTATGTTGCTAATCTCATAATTTCAAATGAATTTTAACAGCCCTGAATTTGTACTCTCCTCCCCTTACGATTACTGTCTTTAACATATGCTTACTGAAAAGTCAGTGGATAGCCTTATGGGCAGGCTTCCCTGGTAGCTCAGCTAGTAAAGAATCCACATGCAATGCAGGAGACCCTGGTTTGATTCCTGGGTTGGGAAGATCCCCTGGAGAAGGGATAGGCTACCCACTCCAGTGTTCTTGCCTGGAGAATTCCGTGGACAGAGAAGCCTGGTGGGCTGCAGTCCATGGGGTTGCAAAGAGTTGGACAAACTGAGCGACTCACTCTTTCACTTTCATGATTATTATAAATGCATTTTTTACAGGCAGCATATAGTTAGGTCTTTTTTAAAATTTAATCATCTGTGTCTTTTAATTGGGTAAGATACTATTGAAGCTTTGACATGGCATACTATTTTTTTTTTCTATGTCTTTTTCTCCTCTCGAGAAAGAAAGTTCTTTAGGAAATGAGCTAAATAATTGTTCTCTGGAATAAATATTGTGTGAAATGTGTTTTCTTGGCCTGACTTTTATTCCCTGTCATCTGGTTGAAGTGAACTTGAATCAAGGCTCAATTCATAAGCTGTACTATCAAATGCTATTTTTTCCATGAAGCCTTAACTTGATTGTTTCTTTTTCATTATTCTCAGCACTTTTTTTCTGCTTCTGTTTTATGGTGTCCATAGTAACATCAGAATATTTTGATAAAATATCTCCTTCTTCTTCCCACCCCATACACAGTCCCTTTTCTTAGATGCTACATTTTAAAATTCTTATTGTTTTAAATTTAATTGGCAGTACTCTTGCCTAGAAAATCCCATGGATGGAGGAGCCTGGTAGGCTGCAGTCCATGGGGTCGCGAAGAGTCAGGCACGACTGAGCGACTTCACTTTCACTTTTCACTTTCATGCATTGGAGAAGAAAATGGCAACCCACTCCAGTGTTCTTGCCTGGAGAATCCCAGGGATGGGGGAGCCTGGTGGGCTGCCGTCTATGGGGTTGCACAGAGTCAGACATGACTTAGCAGCAGCAGCAGCAGCAGGGGGTTGTATTTATAATGTCTGGTCATATGATTACTACAGAAATATTTACATTATTTTGATTATGTAAATATTACTCAATGCCAGGTCAGTTACTGTGATGCAGCTACATTTCTTCTTGGTTCTTCTTGGTGTTATTTGTCACAATCCCTTGACCACATAAAGATGATCTTGACATCAGGGTCAGGTAGATTCTTTAAACTTGATCAATTACTTAAAATTTTGTCACATTTGAGCTTGCTACATATTGAACAATGATCCTTGGAAGCTGTACTGCTTTATTCGAGGGCGGCATTATTTTTCTTAGTTTCTTCTTAGTGTCTTGTTCCCTGGGTCTTATGTCCTCTTTCTTGTATTCTTTCATTTGTACTTCATTAGGTAGGGATACGTCCCCAGGGAACTTCCTAAGATAAGGTGCAGGAAGAGAACTTGGAGTTCTCACATGTCTGAAAATGTCATTGTTTCACCTTCGTTTACTATTGAAAGTTGGACTTAATATAGAACTGCAGTTTAAAAGATTTTTTTCTTGATTTCTCTGAAGGCATTGTTCCATTATCTTTTATCTTCCTTTGTTGCTGATGAGAAATTCAGCTTATTCTGTTTTCCTTACTTAGGTGATTTCATTTTTTCACAGAAGCTTTCAGAATTTTTATCTTTTTGAAATGTCAAGAGAGGGACTTTCTTGGTGGTCTGATGGCTAAGACTCTGGTCTCAGTGCAGGATGCCCAGGTTTGATACCTGGTCAGGGAACCAGATTCCACATGTTACAACTAAGAATTCATATGCCACAACTAAAGATCCCACATGCCATGACAAAGATCAGCAATTCCACATGCTGCAACTGAGACTCAGTACAGCCAGATAAATAAATAATGAAACAAAGTGTCATGAGGGGTTTAGGATAGTTTTTTCTGAGGTGCCTTAGACTAGTAAATAGGCAGGGCTCTGGATATTTCATTTCTGCTTCAACTATAAAGTAGCTTTTATAAATTGGTCTTCTGCACAAGATTTCACTGGAACAAAAGGTTCCACTGCTTAGGAGGATACACACACACATATTTCAATCTAGAATTCTGTATTAAGTCATATGTATATATAGACATGTATTTCCTTGGGATTTGAGTATAGACTAGTTTTTGTTCTCTTGCAGTTGATAATACTTACAACAAACAAGCAGAAAAAGAAAATCTGGTGGAAGAGTCCATTCCATCAAATGAATGTCCCTCTACGAAAGTCAAAGAAACCACATCAAGAAATAATCCAGTTCAGCCTCAGAGGTAAGAGGTGTTCAAAAGTGGCGGTTATATTAATAATGTTCAGAGAAGGGTTATGTGTCCCATAGTACATTAGACTTTTCATGTTACCTTATTTAATCTTTATAACATTAATGAGTTGTAGGTAATATACTTACTTTATATAGATAAGGGCTCAGAGGTGCTAAAGTTGCTTGTCCGGGGCAGATTTATTTCAGAGACAGGATTCAAACTGTTTATAAGAAACAGCTAGAATTTTTCCAAAGTGACTGTACCATTTTACATTTCCATAAGCAAGACAGTATGAGAGTATCAGTTGCTCAATATCTTGGCCAACACTTGGTATTATCAGTCTTTTTACTGATACTTCATTGTATTTATAATTTGCATTTTCTTGATGACTAATGATGTTGATCACATTTTCATGTGGTTTCTGGCCATTCATATGTTTACATATATAATTACTAAAGACCTTGATGCTGGGAAAGATTGAGGGCAGGAGGAGAAGGGGACGACAGAGGATGAGATGGTTGGATGGTATCACCGACTCAATGCACATGGGTTTGGGTGGACTCTGGGAGTTGGTGATAGACAGGGAGACCTGGGGTGCTACGGTTCATGGGATCACAAAGAGTCGGACACGACTGAGCAACTGAACTGAACTGATAATTGCTTTTTAAATCTGCCTTCTTGGAGTCTCCCCTATGCCTGAAGATCTTAGTGGTCAGCCAAAACCAAGTAGGGTTTATATTCAGGCTTAAGTTTTCATCCTCTGTGTGGTTCTCTTAACTTCTGGAGTATTGCCTCTAAATTTCCAGCTGCTTTGCTTCAGATGCCTCAAGCTAGTAAGACTTGAGTCGTGTGCTGTCCTACTATATGCACACTGGGTAATGCACTGAATCAAAAAAAATCCAGCAAACTCACCAGTCTTACCTACTGCACTTGTCTTTTAAGGATGGACACCTCACCAGTTTCTGCTTTCTTCACTGGGCATGTTTGGTCTCCCCTAAATACACATTTCCTTCTCCAGAGGATCTTCCCGACCCAGGGATTGAACCCGGGTCTTCCGCATTGTAGGCAGACGCTTTACTGTCTGAGCTACCAGGGAAGTCCAAATACACATAGTTAGCATATATAGTAACAGGAAACTTGTGGAGAGTTTTGGCTTAGATTTTGAGTGACTTGTAGCTCTTTTTCTTCTAGGACTTTCCTCCGAGGTTTCTAGCTCCTGTACTAGCCTGAATTCTGTCTTCTGTTATCTAAAGCCAGTGAGAGTAGTTTTCTGCTGTTGGAGCTGCCACATTTGGGGCATGCCTGCAGGCAAAAAACTCATAACTCTTAACCTTTGTAGTTACTATTCATGGATAAATATTCCTGTTTTCTGCCTGCTTTTGGTCACTTTTCCAGTGCACTCAAATAGTCATATTTTTGTATATTGTGTACATTTTGTAATAATATGCAAGAAGATTTGCATGATAAATATACTGTACATTACTCCATATTTTTGTTTTTATGAGTCCCTTTAGAGATTAATATGAAAATACTTGCAGATGAAAGATATGAAATTTGGGATTTGCTTCAAAATCTAAGATGGGTAGATGAAAAGAAAGTTAACAGTGTGATTGGCTATAAGTTGGTAATTTTTTTTTCTATAAGTTGATAATTTTTAAAGCTGAATGATGAGTACCTATTGGTTCTTTATGTTATTCTCCATTTTTAATATGTTTTAAATTCTTTATGATAAAGATTTTTAAATTAGGTGCTCTATGCACTCATAAAAACTTGAATATATACTAATAAATCTTGAGAGTGTTGAGAAAAATTAAACAACATCTAAATAAATGACAGGACATAGTACATCCATGTTTTATTTGTTCTGGCTATGCTGAGTCTTCTTTGCTGTGCGGGCCTCTCTGATTGCAGCAAGTAGAGGCTGCTGTAGTTGTGGTGCAGGCTTCTCTTGTTGCAGACCCGGGGCTCCAGGCATGTGGGCTTCGGTAGTTGCAGCACGTGGACTCAATAGTTGTGGTTCCTGGCTCTAGAGCACAGGCTCAATAGTTATGGCTCATGAGCCTGTTGCCCTGCAGCATGTGGAATCTTGCCAAGTCAGGGATTGACTGCTTGTCTGCTGCACTGACAGGCAGATTCTTTACCACTGAGACACCAGAGACGCCCCCTTGTTAATGCTTTGAGAGGCTCAATACTATAAATATCAAGTCTCCTTACCTGACCTATAGATTCAATGCTATCTCTACAAAAGTCCCAAAGGTTTTCATTTTGGACAGTGATAAGTTGATGCTAAAAGTTATACAGAAATGCAAAGGTCCAAGAGTAGTCAAAATACTTTTAAAGTATTTTGTAGATAGCAAGTCATATTATAAAGCTACAATAATTAATGCTTTGTATTAATTTGGGTATTGCCCAATGATGAGGCCAATGGAATCATATAGAAGCTTACTCTGTCATATATGGACATATATGGACACAATATATACAAAAGTGGTACTGCATGCCTATGAGGAGAGGATGTTTTTATTTTTCCCCTTCAGTAAACAATGACTGGACAATGGGTAGCCAAATAGAACAAAATGAGAGTTGTCACCTATCTCACTCCATATAAAACAGTCAGTACTAGGTGAATTGTAGATCTAAATGTGAAAACACAGCTCAAGTAAGGAAATACAGGAGAATACCTTCATGACCTTGGAATAGGGAAAGATTTCTTAAATAGAATCCACACAGAAAAGCACTGACATGCTTTTTGGGAAGAAGTGCTTTTTGAACTTACTATCTAATCAAATGATACCATAAAGAGTGAGAAGCCCCACCCCCCACACCCCTCAAAAAAAAGAGTGAGAAGCCAACCCCTAGATTGGCGGGAGATATTTGTAACACTTAAAACCTACAGCGGGCTCATATGCACAGTATATAAAGAATTCCTACTAATCAGAAAAAGATTCACAATGCAGTAGAAAACAACCAAGAGACTTAACTAGTACTTAATGAAAGATGATAACCAAATAGCCAATAAACATGTGAAAAGGTGCTCAATCTCCCTGGGAAAAGCAAACTAAAACCACAGTGAGGCTCTATGATTAATATATACCAATCTGTATGACTGAAATTAAGTCATCTGACAATACCAAGCGTTTAGGAGAATGTAGAGCGATACAGACTCTTATAAATTTGCCAGTGTAAGCATAAGTTGGTAAAAACACCTTGGAAAATAACTTTAGTTAATAAACCAATGTCCTGTGACTTGGCAATCTTACAACAACAATGTGTATATCAGGAGACATATGCGAGAATCAACAGTTGATTGGATAAATAGTGGTATGTTCCTATAATGAATGTTATAGAGCATTGAAAATTCGTGAATTAGAACTCCATGAATAAATGTGGTTGAATCTCACAAACATAATATTGAGACAGAAAGCAAGACAGAAAAAATATATAAAGTTTTTATTTTCTCTTCAAACCAACATACAGTGTTTATGGAATGCATGTCTATATGGTAAAAAAGATAAAGCCTAAGTAGTCATTACTGTAAAAGTCAAGGTAGCACCTGCTGCCAGTGTTTTGTTTCTTAGTCTAGGTGGTGATTTCATGAGTCTTCACTTTATAATCATTAACTTAACTTGGTTTTTGTGTACTTTTTGTTATGTGTTACATATTTTAAGAAAAATTGGGGGTCATGACTAAAAGAGGAGAAAATAAACACTTTAGTAAATTTCTGGGAGATCTTCTAACTTCAAGGCTGACTAGTTCGCTGTATAACAGGGTCAAGTCACCTCATCTTTTTTTTTTACTTTTACTGATATCTTCAAAAGGAAGGAGTTGTACCAGTGCCTTTTTACAAAATTAAATCAACTTTATTGAGGTTTGATTTACAAATACCAGTGCACTTAAAGTACCAACATTTTATGGTGAATTTTCAAAAGCTATCAGTAAGACATTAGATTTTTAGAGTGGAAATAATACCATTTTTTGTAGTTTGTACAAATAGCCTTTGTAGTTTGACGTATTTTCACATTTCTGCAACATATCTAGTAGATGTATTCATTACAGATAAGTTTTGTCAATTCTTCTACCATAGAAGATCTCTCAGACTCTCTGCTAAGAAGAATTTGGAACAGAAAGAAAAGCAGCATGTAAAAATGAAAGCCAAGAGATGTGGTACTCCTGTAATCATCAATGAATTTCCACCCTCCAAAAAAATGAAAGTGTAAGTAGCCACAGCTTCTGTCAGTTGGCATAGATTTTACCCCTGTTTGCTCCTATGGTAATAGCAAGCAGAATACATGGTGCTTGTTCTTATTTTTGTCAGTTAGGAGTACATTTTGTTGAAGGTAATATAGCCAATTTAATTAGAGAAGTTTAAAGAACAGTGATTTATTTGCTTCATAGAATTCTGAAAGTAGTTTGCTGCTAGCTTTGGTTCGATGACATTTCTGAGTCTTAGTGGGGGTTTTTTCCCCCCCATACTTGCTGCTCAAGATGGCTGCTCTGTGTTTCTTAGCTTCTTCCTTGTGCTTGTTGCCTCATTATCACAAGATAGCTTCTCTATCTCTAGGTATCATATCCATGTTTGAGAGAAGAAGGGTCTGGCGAAGAAAGAGGGGTAGCATCCATAATAGGAAAGTAAAATATTTTCCAGTAATGCTTATGTTTATACAGTAGTTGACTGAACTGTAAATTAGATCCCCTCTAGTTGCAGTACAGATTATTGAAGCAAGTACAATACTTTTACCCTCATATGTTGGCTGCCCCAAACAAAATTAGAGTTCTGTTAATAAGAAGTGGAAGTGAAATCGCTCAGTGGTGTCTGACTCTTTGCGACCCCATGGACTGTAGCCTACCAGGCTTCTCCATCCATGGGATTTTCCAGGCAAGAATACCGGAGTGGGTTGCCATTTAAAGTGACATAAATTTTGGAAAGGAAACTATCTTGCATTTGTTCATTTGATGATGAGCAGTTGGAATCTCTTCCCACCTTCCTGAACCATCACCAGACAACTCTTACCTGACTTCTGTTGGTGTTCTCAAAGTTTGCTTGTTGTAGCTGTTGTTATATATAAATTGATGATACTGTTGAAAGAACCTTGGCTGTTGAAGTATGGCTGTTGTCCTAAAGAATGAGAAAACTTAAGCCATGTGTAGTAGTAGATCTGGGGAGGAGATTGAGATATTTGTATGCTGTAGGGGATTGAGATATTTTTTGTCCTTTTCAACTCAAGTTCTCACAATAAAAAGAAGTTGGAAGAAGAGGAAGAAGGCAATGCTTGTCAAGATATTTCTGAAAAGAATGAATCTTCCCCAGAAAAAGCCAAGGGCAGACATACTGCGCCTTGTATCCCACCTGTAAGGTATGATACTTTCCTGAATTTCAGCTTTAGAGTCAGAGTAAAATTACAAATGTGTACAACTACAGTCTGTTTGAAGCACATGGAGCCTGGGAAACTGTAAAGGCTGTCACCATGGTAAGGTACATTGTTTATGTCCTAGTGGGTGCTTGAGTTTTATACATTGAAAAAAAACAAACTATTAAATGTAAAAGAAATAGAAAAAAGTTAGTAAAAGTTCTTGTTCAGTCGCTCAGTCATGTCTGACTCTTTGCAACCCTGTGAACTGCAGCTTGCCAGGCTTCCCTGTCCTTCACAGTCTCCTGGAGCTTGCCCAAACTCATGTCTGTTGAATCAGTGATTCCATCCAACCCTCTCATCCTCTGTTGTGTCCTCCTCCTGCCTTCAGTCTTTCCCAGCGTCAGGGTCTTTCCTCTGAGTCCTCTCTTCACATCACGTGATCAATTACCTAAATTGAACAGTATTTACTTTGTCAAGCTCCATTCTGGACTTTACTCAAGTAAAATACCTATTTTTACAGTCAGTATTTAAGCAGTCTTTGGATTTTGCTTTATTCACTCACTATGAAACTCTTATTTTCTGTACTGCTACAAAATCTTCACATTTATCTTTCCTTTTGGTTGATGGTTTACATTCTTTATATTAATTGGAAAATTTCCTGTTAAAAATGCTGTTTCAAATTTTTCACTGTTACAAGGAATCAGTGAACATCTTTATAGAGAGATTCTTTTCTTTGAGTAGTCTCCTCAAGATAAGGAAAGAGAAATTCCTTGGTCTATGAGTATGATCCTTTTTATGGCTATTGATATTGTCAGTTTTATTTCTGAAATAAATGTGTGAATTTTTAGTGCCATCAACTTTGAATATTTTTATTTCCTTGTAGTCTCACCTGTATTGAATTTTCTACTTTAAAATTGTATCAAATTTCACTGATATAATGTTGATGGCATCAAATTATTTTAATTTTTATTTGTTTGCTAACAGGATTGTATTACTGTTGCTGTAAACATCTTTTCCAGAGTTGTTTCCTTTTTATTTATCTGTAAGTGGTCTTAGTGATGTTTCATTACTAAGAATGACTACTTTATTATTGTTTTTTCTTAAGAATGGCTACTTTAAATTGAACTTATGCTATGTCAATTATTTCAGAAACTGGTTTTTAATAGTCACAAGTATTCTGTGAAAATGAATATTTGTATTACCCATTTAAACTGGGGAACACTGAGGTTCATAGAGGTTAAATAGTTTTCTCAAGATCACATAGGAAGGAAATGAAACAACAGGGTTGTGATTTGAACTCTGGTTGGCTCTACTCCAAAGGCTTTTCTCTTTATCATAGTATATATTTTATGTATATTAACCTTTTGCTGTGTTTATTGAAAATATTACTACTGGTTTTTTAGTTTTTCTTGTGTCATGAAAATTAATCATTATACAGTCAAATTTGTGGATATTTTGTAAAATCCTCTGTAGTCTATTTTAACTTTTTTTCTGAAAATTTTTCAATATTTTGGAATAAATTTTGCATCTTTTTTTTTATAGTGTTATCTAGGTTAGTATTGATTTCTTGGATAATACTTTTTGGTTTTGATGGTTATTTTATCCCAGGTTGAAAATCTAATCTATATAATGGCTTTAGATTTTTTTTTTTTTACCATTGAATCTCTTTCTCCTCTCCTCTCTCATCTCCTTTACTTATTTGCCCTTTAGGCAGAAGATTCTAAAAAGTACTGAGGAGCAAGAGTTGGAGAAGAGAATGAAAATGCAGCAGGAAGTGGTAGAGATGCGGAAAAGGAATGAAGAATTCAAAAAGTTTGCTCTTGCAGGAGCAGGTCAGTTTGGTTCTGATTGAGTCTGATTTATGAGGTGGTGCTTCTCATAACCTTGGTAGTTTTTAAAGTCTCAAAAGCAAAAATGTCTTTCTTGGTCAGTAGTCAGCGTAAAAAGATGTGTTTATTTAGGAGGCTGGACATGGGTGCCATTCATATCCCAATGATCATTCCCTAGAATGTTTTATGTACATTGGTCCTTTCTTAGAGCATGTTGTCATTCCTCTCCATCTCTAACTGTAGAAGTCACACCCATCTTTTTTTTTTTGACACCCATCTTTTGAGGTCTTTTCCATGAGTTCTTACCTCATTTTCCCAAGTAGAATTAATCTCTTCCTCTTTTTTCCTCCTAATTCTTTTTCTTTGTATTAGAAAAAGAAGGAACTAGGATTAAGACAGAAGATAGAGCAGTTGGACAGACCAATTTTTTTTTCCCCCCTATTTTATCCTAAGCAGAGGAGAAGAAAGTTGAGTGAATCTACTTGTAGCTGGGGAGGAAAGTATGACTGGGGGAGCTGAAAGGATCAGAGTTCTTTTTTGCTTTAGCATAATTATATTGGTGAAGTCAAAGCTGTAAAGCTCTGGTTACTGGGTTGAAAAGCATCTTTGGAGTTTATGGGGTCTCCCTTTTAGAGATGCTTAGTTAAGTTTGTTTCTAAAGTCATTTCATAGCTTTTCTTGTCAAAAGTATTCCAGTTTCTCTGTGTCTCCAGAGCTATGAATACACCTGGGAGATGGGATTCTTCTCCCCTCTGCTACCTTATTACAATTTGCATCTGACTGAAGGCCCTCAAACTCGATAGTACTAAATGAATAAGGCACATATTTTGGTGTCCTTGAGGACTGTTTCAAATTGGGTTATATGCAGAGAGTAAATAAAGTTAGATCCATGGTAATAGAAATACCAAAAGGACTGACTAAAAAGGGACTTACTGTATGTATGTTCTGTATTATTAGTGTTACCTGTATGTTTTACTGTACTTTTTACTCAGGACAACCTGTGAAGAAATCAGTGAGCCAGGTAACCAAAGCAGTTGACTTCCACTTCCGCACAGATGAGCGGGTCAAACAGCATCCTAAAAACCAGGAGGAGTATAAGGAAGTGAACTTTACATCGGAACTGCGAAAGCATCCTCCATCTCCTGTAAGTTGACTGACTAAGTTAATATTCTTGTTAGTTATTCAGCGAAGATTCTGGTGTAGTATTTATGGTCACTGTTTATAATGTAATTGAGAGAAGCATGTGTCTTTCAGTTACAATATATCTAAATCCTCACTTTGCCCCCTGTTAGCTGTGTGATCTTGAATAAATCACTTTCTCTGGGAAGCATCTTATCAAATTACTATGAAAACTGAATTGAGAATGTACATAAAACACATAGAATTACATGTGGCAAATTGTAGGTACAGGTTTGTATGGCTTGTGCTATTAAACATTTGTTTAAAAAAATCTTGTGTCTGCAAAGTTTTGTGCAAACTACAATGGGTTTATGGGAAAAGTCAAGTTGGGGCAGACCACTCAAATCCTATACCGTTTTGTTACCAGAGCGCTAACAAAAGCAGTAATAATCCTAAATTAAAAATCTAGCACTAAGAATTTCTACCTGCATTTGCAGTCACCATCATCATTATTTTTTTTTTTTTTAAGTAGGTTAATCTCTTTTTAAAAAATTAGTTTTTGGTTGCACTGGGCCTTTATCATTGTGTGTGGGCTTTATCTAGTTGTGGCGAGCAGGGGTTACTCTTTGTTGTGGTGCATGAGCTGCTCGTTGCAGTGGCTTCTCTTGTTACAGAGCACAGGCTCTAGGCATACGGGCTTCAGTAGCTGCAGTACATGAGCTCAGTAGCTGGGGCTCTTGGGCCCTAGTGTGCACAGGTTTCAGTAGTTGTGGTTGCTCCACAACGTGTGAAATCTTCCTGGGCCAGGGATCAAACCCAGGTTCCCTGCATTGGCAGGAAGACTCTTACCCACTGTACCACCAGGGAAATCCACCAGCATTACTTGTTTAAGTCAGTCCTTTGCAGACTTAAATTGGAGTTGTGATTCTTCTTTGAGATGTAGGTCCTTGAGTTTTACTTCCAGTCAGAAACTAATTTTATAAAAATTAGTGACCCAAGGAGTAGGCTTCTTCATTAGTCAGTTTTGGGGTAGGATATGAGAAGATAATTTGATTCAGGTAGCTGCCTGAGCTGATCCAGAAGCCCAGTTAAAATTTTTAAATGACTCAGGGTAGGATACCTATACAGCTTTTTTCCCCTTCTAATTCTAAGAAAACTCACTCTTGATTGCTTCAAAACATGAGCATGCTTGGAAAAATCACCTTATGTACAGAATAGACAATTTGTTAAGTGCTGGATGCTTTCTCCCCCTTTTTAAAAGATGGGAGTATACAGATTATAACCCTTGCTCAAGGACCGACAACTTAAGAAGAAGAATCATCTTGGCTTTCCATGGATTCTTTTCCTTTTGATCTTCTGTGCTGAGTTTGAGGCTTGAGGTGGATCTGAGCTCTTCCATAACATTTCATTTAGGGAATGAATTCTTTCTTTTCAGGCCCGAGTGACTAAGGGATGCACCATTGTTATGCCTTTCAACCTGTCACAAGGAAAGAAAAGAACATTTGATGAGACGGCTTCTACATATGTTCCCCTTGCACAGCAGGTTGAAGCATTCCATAAACGAACCCCTACCAGATACCACTTGAGGAACAGGAAGGATGATATTAGTAAGTTTCTTTCTAGTATCATACTTGGCTGGAGCCTCCCCTAGAATTCCCTTTGCTTGCATCTCAGGTACAAATTTGTCTTTAGTTGAAATCCTAGTTTTTGAACTAAAGCCTGGCATATGTTGTATGCAGACAACAAATGTACCCATAGTTGAACATTTCTCAAACCACCTAGCTATCTGTCCACTCATACCCATCAACCACCTTGATCCTCCTGGTCAGTAATTGGCTGAGGGGAATTAAGGTAACATGAGATGTCATGACACATCAAGGCTGTCTTTGCCATGTGTCAAGGTGCACACTTACCTACAGAAAATGAAAGCTTTCTATTCACTTACTGTTGTGTGCTTTTTGTTCATTGGTTCAATAAATGTTGACTGCTACAAAGCAGATACTCTGTGTGATGTAGGCAGTATAGAAGTGAGCAAAACAGACTTGGTGCTCAACATCAAGTTTGTAATTCAGTGAGAGAGATAAACAGGTCATCACAGATTATTGTGAGTTCTGTGAATGTGGAAGGAAATACAAGAATCAAAGGAAGTGCAAGATAGGGAGAGCAGGTCTGTGTGCTGAGAAGTCCAGGCAGGGAAATACAGGAGAGAAAAGGGATAACCAATGGTTAAGACCCTGTACAGGTAGGAGAGGGATACTTAGCACAGGTAGGGTGATTGTTCTTTGAAAGGGGAGTAGAAGAGAGGAATGAGTGCAAATGTTGGTTAGATTGTAGATTTGGTGGTGAACCGACGAAAGGAAGCTAATCTGACAGTGTGTATCTTTATGAAAATAACTCCTAAAAGAAGTTTGAGTATTGGAGGTGTGGTGTAAACTAGTTGTCAACCGTGTAGGGTAGTATTCTGGATAAAGCAAACTCTGGTTGTTTGACTTTGAAGGTTTCTGAATTTTTCCTGCCTTTGCCTAGGCACTGTTTAGTGCTATTCTAGGCAGCCAGATGAGTTAGTTCCTTTAAGGACAGCATTTCCTAATGTTACATGTTCTATTAGCCATTTGTCAAATTTTATATCATGAAAATAATCTTTTTTATTCTAATGGAAATGTAAGTATTAACCATGACTTTCCAAATATATGTGACTCTTTAATTAGAGTCTGGTATTCTGCTCTTAGAATCTTGATCCTAGCAAATAGAAAGAAAAATTATTTTCTGTGATTTTTATTTAAAATTTTGGACTATTATAGCTCAATAATAGTTATATGTATACTTGAAGCCTGGCTTATTTCTAAAATAAGTAGATTTGTTTTCCATCTCCAATTGTTAGGTGGTAAGGTCTAAATTAGAAAATTCATTCTGGGTAATTATGAAAATTGACAAGATTGCTTCTGGCCAGGTAAATAGTATTTTCTGTGAATGGTGATGGTGATCTTAATATTTTCTGTGAATGGTGCTGGTGATCTTAATATTGATGCTTTGACATAGCTTTTTTTTTTTTTTTTACTTTTTTCATTTGACTTTCTGTGGGAGATAGTCTTGATGTTTTGATATAGATGCTTTTAAGGAGTTCATAATACTGGAAATTGTTACTTGGTCTTCAGAAATGCCTTATTTTAAATCTTATTTGTCAATAACATGCAAAATAGTTGGCACTGTCAGTAGAAAGGCAGTGCAGGCCTCGGCAGTGAAAAGAAATCCATCAGACACAAATGGATTTTAGATTCAGAAGATGACAGCAGAGTTTACCCACAGGCTACCTTTATCATCACCTCTCAACAAAGAGTGATAGGGGAGAAGGGACTGAATGTTTCTCAGACTGACTGTTGTGATCTGAGCTGAGCTGAGTGTGAGGGGCCAGCCACCTGTGGCTTAGCATCTGGGCTGCCTAGCTGAATCAGCACCTACAGGTAAACGGGGTCTTAGCTAGGTGAATGTCTGTGCTCTTGGTTTACAGTGCCATTACCCTCCAAATCTGTGGTCAGAATATGCAGAGACCCACAGACTCCTGTGCTGCAAACCAAGCATCGTACAAGGCCTGTGACCTGCAAGAGTGCAGCGGATCTGGAGGCCGAGGAGCTTGAGAAGCAGCAACAGTAAGTTCCACTGGCAGTATTTGAGGAAGAGTTCCAAAAACCTGCCTGCTTCCTTTTCACTTCTGTAAGGGGGACAGTTACTGTTTTTCTTGCCTTGGAAATTATGGTATTTGAGCTACAGGCTCTGCCTTGCCTCTGTGATGAAAGGATTGAAAGTGGGAGTAGGGAGCTGTCCTGGAGTGTAAACTGGTAAAAAAAAAAAATAATCAGAGGTTGGGGTGGGAGAATTTACGATTCCAATAAAGAGGGCCCTTTGAAGTTTAGATAAATCTCACCCTTTTATGGCTACCCAAGGGATTGTTACAACTCTTACCAGTGGAGAGAACTGGAATTTAATGGGAGTTAAGTCTGGGGGTTGTCTCCTGTGGCCTTCTTTCTCCCTTGTACTTCCTTTGAGAAGAGGGAGTTTCTTTTCTCAAAAGAAGTTCAAGAGAAACCCCAATCTTTAGGGTGGTGGGGATGTTAGACTGTCTTGTTTTTTCTTTGCTCTCGAGGCAGGGATAATGGCTATGGAGAGAGTTGAATTTTTGTTGCACATGATGGATAATCATAATGATTAATTTTTTTTTTTTTTCCTGGTTTTGGCCTACTTTGTTGTTTAGTTTTCATTTTATTAAAAAAATCTTTTTTTGTGGTTATCACTTAAATTCTCGCCTTACAGATACAAATTCAAAGCACAGGAACTTGATCCCAGAATTCTTGAAGGTGGGCCCATCTTGCCTAAGAAACCGCCTGTGAAGCCACCTACTCAGCCTGTTGGCTTTGATTTAGAAATTGAGAAAAGGATCCAGGAGCGGGAGTCAAAGAAGAAACTGGAAGAGGAACACTATGAATTTCATTCCAGGCCCTGCCCTACTAAGATCTTGGAAGATGTTGTGGTGAGAGCGGGGAGGCCCTGCGGACTAGTAGAAGTGTTGTGTTCACCACCACGTGTCCCCCAGTCACACATGTTTGGATACTGTGATCAGGACATCGTATTAGGCGCTCTGGGTGAAAAAGAGTCATGGCAGAGGTGGATTTTGCTCTTAGGAAACTTGAAGTCCAGTATGGGATCATAAAGTAGCCAGTGGCAGAGCTGGGATATGAATTTAGGTAATGTGGTTCAAAGGTCCATGCTCTTGTATTAAAATAGGAGGTACCTTTTAAAATGAAAGCTTCTTAGGAAAATGTGTGATTATTTTTTAGAAAGCTGTCTACATCCTACCTAAATATCACCAGTATGACCTGAACTCCATTTTTAGAAACACTGATGGAGGAAATTGGTTTGGCAGTTTGTTGTTCTTTGGAAATGTTGTGGTGAAGTGGTAAGTGGGGATGGGTGGCTAGAGTTCATTAGGAGTTAAGTGAGATCATAGAGTAGTATTGTACTGGGTAATGTGTTGTTGAGAGTTCTGGATAAACGGATCAGCAAAACACTAGGTGAGTAAGTAAGAACCTACTGAACTGATATGGTATGCTGTAGGGTAGTCATTGCCACGTCACCTGGGTCTCAGAGTCCTCTGGGATTTTGTTACATAAACAGATTCCTGGGCCCCACCCCTGGAGTTTCGATTGTCAGGTGCAGCATAGATTAGAGAGCCCCGATGAAGACCTTAGCGTCTGACACAGAGTATGCAGTTGTGCTGTTAATAGTAATAACTGTTGCATGCTTACATTGTGCAGCGTTTTATGTAATTATCTTATTGATTTCTCATAACAACTCTTAAGAAATAGGTTCTCTTTTTATCCCTACTTTTCAGATTAGCCAAGAGATGCTAAGAGGTGTCTAGTATGCAGAACCAGGATTTGAACCGTCATCTCCTTAAACACTGTGTTTCTCTACCTCACAATGCTGTTATCATTGTTTATTCTGACAAGTGCAATTTGGAGTTTGTTTTCAGCTCTTTCCCTACTGAAATTTCCAGGGACGTCAACTTTTGGATTCTAGAGAAAACAAAGCATAGAAGGAGTCATAGATACATTTATTCCTTCTGTTCTCTTCATTTTTTAGAAAAGGGGGGCTTTCTTTGAAGGAAGAACATGGCTTGCCCATAGAAACATTTTTAAAAGTTGATGGCAGAACTGAAGTTAGGTGTCTTAACTTTTAGTGCTGGACTCGTAAAGCAAAAAAAATGCCTCCAGAGCCTGAGTGCAGCTGTCTGTCTGCGACTGTTGTCTCCATCTGTGTCCCCTCGATGCTGAAGCTCTCTTTCCTGTGTCCTTACAGCGTTTCTTGCGCTCTCCCACTTGTTGATAGGTGGCAAGGAGACAACGGGGCTGATGAGAGATGGGCTTGGGCAGCAGTGGGCCTTGAGGCAGGGATGAGAAAAGGGCTTTTGGGGCTGAGGTGGAGTGATGAAAGCCTTGAGCTCCAGGGTGTGAAATGTGAACTTGGTGCCGACATCCAGTGGGGAGCTGGGGCTCCACAGAGGTGGATATGATATCAGTGAGGCCAGTGAGTAATTTTAGCAGTGATATTTTAGGGACTTGGGGACACCAGCAGGCTTTAAAAATTTTTTTTTTCATAGTCCCTGAGATAACATTGCTTCATGGTAATTTCCTAATTGCTCTGGGACAGGCCTGATAACTTGTCCCAGGGCACTTAGGGGCAATCTGCCTTAGGGAGACGTGCTCACCCCTTACATCCCATCCCGGGCTGCTTTTCCTAAATGTGTCTTTTATCCATCCACGTTGCCCACTTATACCGATTTATCAGCTCTTTAGAAATACCCTCCCTCAGCTTCCTTTCAGAGCTTCCCCATTGCTTCAGCTACATATTCTGTTGGGTTTCTTCAGAGCACTTGTGAAAATCAAAAAATACTTGGTTTGTTACTCTTTCATTGTCTTTTCTTTCCTCCACTAGAATGTGAGCTCCCAGATAGCAAGGACCATGTCTGTCTGTATTGTTCACTCCTGCTTCCCCAACATCTAAGCATAGCATAGGCACTGGGGTATTGAACAACTGTGTGAGAGACCATACAAGCTGAAACCCATCAGCCTGTGTTAGACACTGGGAATTCGAATGAAATCAGACACAGCCTTCATCCTCAAAGCTTTCACAGTCTAGAAGAGCAGATTGGCATGTAGACAAATAAGGACAGTAATACTAATCAACATTTGTTCCCTGAACAATTACTACTACTTGTAGGTGCTGTAGAGGAATGCAAATGGCAGTATCTCTACCCTCAAGGAGCTTATAACTAAAAACAATTTTAAAACAGTAAAACAAGAAGCTTTCTGTGTTTCTAGAAACCTAGTTTCTTTATCTCTATTTCTGAATGAGCCCCTATTGGCTTTGATTGCAGTGGAGATGGGTATGGATAAATAGTTGCTGCAAAGTTGATTTTCATAAATCACCTTTCCTTCTCCCTCAAGTAATATGAGGATTGATCCCACTCATATAAATATCTCTTTCCTGGCTTACTTATTAGGGATTTCTTTTAAAATGCACATTTCTCTGCTGGGAGGATGCAGACAGAGGGGAAAAGTAGGAAATGAGGAATTATTTTAGAACTAAATGAGTTCTCAGATATTTATTTCAATTATTTTTATGAAAAGAAAAAAAAAAAAAAAAACAAGGACACATTATACAGATTAGAATGAAAGCTGGGCTAGATAAGACCTCTGACTTCTTGTTCAGTGTTCTTTCCATTTCCACCTGTCCTGGCTGTGTTCAAGCTCCAGGCTAGTGTCCACCTGTCCAGGATGTAGAACAAGAGACTTTTGTTGTTTTCTGGTAAGCATTAGATGAAAACCCATTTCATAAACTTTTGTCAGTCTGGTTATAAGTTCTGTAGTAAATTTTACTATATTAGCGATTCTGATTTGCTTTGGAAAGTGTGTGACAACTTTTCACAGCAGATTGAAGCTCCCCTTTACAGTAGTCACCTTGAGAGAGTACGTATTCTTTTCAAAGGTTGATAGTGTGTACAAAACATTTTGGAAAAGCCACTTGTCTTGGATGTTGTAGCAGTTTTTTGGATCTCTTCAACAATACCAGGTCTTGATACTTTAAAGATAATTAGCTTTTAGGAGTTGGTCTAAAGTCATTCAGAACTAAAACTTCAGAGTAGTCCAAAGTAATAAAGCTGGAAACAATATTGCTTAATTAAAACTGAACAGTGAGCAACTGCCTTGCACGGCCCTAAAACTGGCTTTGAAGGCCACTCCAAGAAAGACATTCCAAACATGTTTGGAGCAGTTGCAGCATTGTTGGGATTAAGAAGTCTTCCAAGGTATAAATTAGAGTCCAAGAGTCTTCAAGGTATAAATTCTGTTATTCATGCTTACAGTATTCATTCAACAAACATTTACTGAATGCCTGATACTTGCCAAGATCTGTGTTAGGTATTAGGGACTGATGGAATAACAGTCCCTACTCTCAAAGCACTCATAGCAGGAGGAGATGAATATCTTAAATCAACAAGGGCAATGAAGGGTTGTTTTTTTTTTTTAATAAATTTATTTATTGTTGCTGTGCACAGGCTTTCTCTAGTTGATGTGAATGGGGGCTCTTCTCTAGCGGTGCACGGGCTCTGGGGAGCTCTGGTTCATCACTAGTTGTGGCCTATAGGCTTAGTTACCCAGTGGCATGTGGGATCATCCCAGACCAGGGATCAAACCTGTGTCCCCTGCATTGGCAGGTGGATTCTCAACCACTGGACGACCAGGGAGGTCCTGCAATGAAGTTTTTGTATGTACCATAATAAACTATGTACAAGGGAGAGTGGGGTCAGTAGGTTCAGGGAGTCATCTACTGACGGGTTTTATAAAAGAGGAGATGCTTTAGTGGAGGCTTGAAAAGAAAGATTAGATACTTCCTAGCAGCTGGAGCATTTCAGAGAGAGCATAGGCAAAGGTATTGAGATGAGAACCAGTGTTAAATTTTGGCAGTTGCCAGTAGTTCATTGTGGCTAGAAGGTGATGTCTAAAGAGGGACAGGAGACATGCCTGGAGAGTCAGTCAGGGTACCAAATTATGAAGCATCTTGTCCTTCACGCTGGAGAAGGCAGTGGCACCCCACTCCAGTACTCTTGCCTGGAAAATCCCATGGACGGAGGAGCCTGGTAGGCTGCAGTCCATGGGGTCGCTGAGAGTGGGACACGACCGAGCAACTTCACTTTCACTTTTCACTTTCATGCATTGGAGAAGGAAATGGCAACCCACTCCAGTGTTCTTGCCTGGAGAATCCCAGGGACGGGGCAGCCTGGTGGGCTGCTGTCTATGGGGTCGCACAGAGTCGGACACGACTGAAGCGACTTCAGCAGCAGCAGCAGCAATGTCTACTTAGAACAGTATAACATATTCCTTAGCATGAAGGACTGCTGCTGCTAAGTCACTTCAGTCGTGTCCGACTCTGTGCGACCCCATAGACGGCAGCCCACCAGGCTCCCCCGTCCCTGGGATTCTCCAGGCAAGAACACTGGAGTGGGTTGCCATTTCCTTCTCCAATGCATGAAAGTGAAAAGTGAAAGTGAAGTTGCTCGGTCGTGTCCAACTCTCAGCGACCCCATGGACTGCAGCCTACCAGGCTCCTCCGTCCATGGGATTTTCCAGGCAAGAGTACTGGAGTGGGGTGCCACTGCCTTCTCTGAAGTAAACATTAGGAGCCATAAAAAGAATTTTAAATCAGGAAGTAAGATGATCAGATCTTTTGACTGTATAAGAAGATGGACTCGCAGAATGAGATGAGAAGCTGAAAGTTGTTAGTGGGCTAGTGGAACGGTACAGGCAATAGACAGTGTGGCCTATGGCATAACAATGAAGAGTTAGAGAAGTGGAATAGAGAGCTGATGGGGGAAGCATATGGATGTGGGTGTAACAAATAAGGAGTTACTGAGGATGTCTTTAAGATATTTAAGAAATTGATCTGGTCATACACTATATGCAGAACAACAGCCCTAGAGATTGCCAGATTCATGATAGAGGGTAAACTCTAGCAGAGTTAGAAAATTCTTCTGGAACAGCTTTCTAAAATATGTTCGTTTGAATCACGTGCATGGTATGATGATACACATAATTCAGTCAGAAAGGATTTGAAATGTTGGCAGTGTTTTGGAATCACAAAGCAGGAAAATCTTCGAAGGAGTTGAATGTATAAGAATTAAGGAATATAGAGATTAAATGCCTCTTTTAATCTGCTCCCAAAGAGATGTGAGAGTTGATAGTTTGGTGTTCTTTTCAAATTTTATTTTCTATGGTTAGATTAATTATATATATATATTTTGTTTTATTTTTAGTGTATATGCAGGTATCTTTTGATTTGACTTATTAAATTTTTTTTTTGGAGTATAGTTGATTTACAGTGTGTTAGTTTCAGATGTACAGCAAAGTGATTCTGTTATATACATACACATATAGTCATTTTTTTCAGATTCTTTTCTCATATAGGTTATTTTAGAATATCGAATAGAGTTCTCTGTGCTATATAGTAGGTCCTTGTTGATTTTCTGTTTTGTATACAGTGGTGTGTGTGTGTTAATCCCAAGCTCCTAATTTATCCCTGCCCACCCCCCATCCCCCTTGGCCCTATTTCCCCTTTGGTAACCATAAGTTTATTTTTGAGATCTGTGAGTCTGTTTCTGTTTGTGAATAAGTTCATTTATATTATTTAAAAATTTTTGATTCCACATATGAGTGATACCATATATTTGTCTTTCTACATGTACATTTTAAAAACACAAAATATTTTTTGTTTCAGCCACTTGTCCCTCCTTTCTCAATATTATGAATACTGTTCTATGTCAGTAATAAAGATTTATTTTATTCTTTTTGATGACTGTATAATATTCTATTGTGTGGATATGCACCACAGTTTAAGAAAGGATTTAACCAGTTGTTTTTATTCTTTTTAAAAATGTTATATTGAAATATACCTAAAAACTAAACTAGAGGTCAAATATTAGGGTGTAATATTGGGTGAAAGAGAATGACCATTTAAAGGTTTAATAGCCAATTCCTAAAGATTGTACCAGCTTATGTCCTATACCTCACCCAACTGTATGTGACTGCCAGCTTCTCGTCACATGCCAACCAACACTGGTATTAATTAGTCTTTAAAGTGTATTACTCAGTCTTTTAGATGAAAAATGCCTGATTATAGTTTCTAAAATTCTTGAGATTTAGCCTCTTGTGTATCTTTGTTAACTTCTTGCTCTTTGTCCAGTTATTTGGCAAACAGAAATTAAGCTAGACCTTGCCCAGTGCTTTTTTCCATTCACCTTTTGAGGGTACGTGTGTGCGTGCTAAGTCGCATCAGTTGTGTCCGACTCTGTGCGACCCCAGAGACGGCAGCCCACCAGGCTCCCCCATCCCTGGGATTCTCCAGGCAAGAACACTGGAGTGGGTTGCCATTTCCTTCTCCAGTGCATGAAAGTGAAAAGGGAAAGTGAAGTCGCTCAGTCGTGTCCGACTCTCAGCGACCCCATGGACTGCAGCCTACCAGGCTCCTCCAACCATGGGGTTTTCCAGGCAAGAGCACTGGAGTGGGGTGCCGTTGTAACATTTTAAAATATAAATTTTTATTGTAGAGCTGTATGTGAAATAGGTTTAGGAGAATGGACCATATTCTGTCCCTAGTTAACATTTGGAAATCCTTTTTGATTTTGTTTTTAAGGGATTGGGGTATAAAAGGGAGAGAAGCAATAAAATATTGACGTTAGTTTATTTTGTGGTGTTTTTCAAAAATACCAAAAAATATTTTGATGAGTTTTATTTTTTATTGAATATACAACTCAAACTATGTTTTTTGGTGATCTTCTATCATGTTAATACACCTTTGGAATACTAATACATACCAGTGTTAGGTGGATAAATAACAACTAGCCTTTTTTGATTTCTGATACATGAACTTCTAAGAAAGGTATTAATTTCATCACATAACCTAGTTGAGATTGTTCTGGGATATCTAATTGAGTTGCTTACTCCCTTCAGGGTGTTCCTGAAAAGAAAGAGCTTCCAATCACTGTTCCAAAGTCACCAGCCTTTGCTCTGAAGAACAGAATCAGAATGCCCACCAAAGAAGATGAGGTGATTCCCTAGGATGGGATCTCTATTCCTTCTGCATAATCAATTTAAGCATTGCGTGCATGCTAAGTCACTTCAGTTGTGTCCGACTCTGTGATCCTATGGACTGTAGCCCACCAGGCTCCTCTGTTCATGGGTCTCCAGGCAGGAATACTGGAGAGGGTTGCCATGCCCTTCTCCAAATCTAAATGTTACTCTTTCTTAAACATAGAGGAATTCAAAGGCAGTCATTCTTGCCTGAAGTTGTCTTAACAATGGGTATGAATGATTGGTCATCTATTTTTGCTCTTCCAAGAACAAAGTAGTAAGTGTATGAGGCTCTTTGCCAACAAAGGTCTGTCTAGTCAAAGCTATGGTTTTTCCAGTAGTCATATACGGATGTGAGACTTGGACCATAAAGAAAGCTAAGTGCTGAAGAATTAATGCTTTAGAATTACGGTGCTGGAGAAGACTCTTAAAAGTCCCTTAGACAGCAAGGAGTTCAAGCCAGTTAGTCCTAAAGGAAATCAACCCTGAATATTCATTGGAAGGACTGATGTTGAAGTGGAAACTCTGATACTTTGGCCATCTGATACAAAGAGCTGATACATTGGACAAGACCCTGATGCTGGGAGATTGAGGGCAGGAGGAAAAGGGGGCAACAGAGGATGATATAGTTGGACGGCATCACCAACTCAATGGACATGAATCTTAGCAAACTCTGGGGCACAGTGAAGGACAGGGAACCCTGGTGTGCTGCAGTCCATGGGGTCTCAAAGAGTTGGACATGGCTTAGCAACTGAATGACAATGATGAGTCATTTTGGCTTTTAGTGGTAACTGGTTGTAACAAGTTATGTTTGTTTCCATTGGATTGAAAAATCAGTCTTTTTTTAAGACCTATACTCTATTTTGCCTGAGCTATTGTCATCATTCAGTGAAGGATTTTTAAAATTCACACTAAGTAGTAACATCTGCTCTATCCTATCTCCATTGACCCAAAGGGTAAAGAGGTGACTATGTGGTGATGGTTCATGAAGCTGGAATATATAAACTGTCATTGATCAGGCTAGTTTCTTATTACATCTCCCTTTTTATCTATAAATATCCAGAGTTAGGGTAATTTTATAGCATATCTCAAGCATAAACCTTTTTATAGATTCATTTGAAACTAGAATACACAGTAATCTTATGTTACCAGCTTGAACCCAGTCAACTTACTTGGTCCTATTCTGGGTTTGGCAACTGGAAATACTCCCAGTCACATGTTTTAGCGGAGTCTGGAGGCTGGGTCAAAAAAGAGGCCAGGATATATGCTTGGTTAGTACTTTTCTTCTGTTCTTCATTTTACTCACACTGTTTGAGCTCATTTAGTTTTTCCAACCTTCCTGTGAAAAATTTTAGATCCTTTAAAAGTAATTGTGTTAGTTTATCAAATGCTTTCACGTTGATCATACCCCTGTGAGTTAATAAATGACTTAGGTTGGTGAGTTGGTAGGTATCCCTCTTTGATAGAAAAGGAAGCTAAGACACCTGAGAGGTTGAGTGACTTGCCTTAATGACTTCTTTCATATATTGTCTTCTGACTTCCCATTCAGAGGAGGCGAGAGAGTGAGAAATCTTGTCTCTAAACTGCAATTTTTTCCCTTAGGAAGAGGAGGAGCCAGTAGTGATAAGAGCTCAACCTGTGCCATATTTTGGAATGCCTTTTAAGCCCCAGATCCCAGTGGGGAGAACTGTGGAAGTATGCCCTTTTTCTTTTGATTCCCGGGACAAAGAACGTCAGTTACAGAAAGAGAAGAAAATAAAAGAACTCCAGAAAGGAGAGGTGGGTGTTCCATTTCTATAAGTAGCATAATATTAATACTAGTCTTTAATCCCTCAAAGGTAATCTTTTATTTTGCACTTTTTAAAAAGTATATTTATTTGGCTGCATCGGGTCTTAGTTGCGCCTTGCGGGATCTTCATCGCAACACATGGACGCTCTAGTTGTGGGTCATGGGCCCCAGAGCATGTGGGCTCTCTAGTTGCCCCATGACATGGAAGGCATTTCTTAACCACTGGACCCCCAGGGGAGTTCCTTTTGTTGTACTTTTAACTGTATAATCACTAACTTCCTTTGATTTCTCTAAGAACCTTATGAAGTATAAATAGGGCAAATAATTTAAATAACCATTCTGGAAGTTAAGCACAAGGAAGTTAAGTGACTTGCCCAGGAGCATGCTGGTAGTTATTGGCAAAATTGGGAGGAAAACCTCAATTTCCTTTTGAGCTTATTAGTTTTCTGTACCGTGCTGGTTTGAAAAACTTGCCTTTCATATTTTTCAGATTCATCCAAATATTCTGGAGCAGCTGTGGCTTTCTGACTAGAAAGGCCTTATCTTAAATCTTACATTTTCTTTTCTATTAGGTGCCCAAGTTCAAGGCACATCCTTTGCCTCACTTTGACACCATTAACCTGCCAGAAAAGAAGGTGAAGAATACCACCCAGGTTGAGCCATTCTGCTTGGAGACAGACAGAAGAGGTGCCCTGAAGGCACAGACTTGGAAGCACCAGGTGGGGATGGGGAAAGCAGTTAAAATGTGAATTGCTTGACTGTTGGTTTGTTGCAGTAGGTAGACCCGCTACACCAGGCTTCATCTGGGAACTAACATACCAGATTGTTTTAGGGACTCTTACTGTAGTCAGGGGGTCAGAAAACTTTTTCTATAAAATACCATATATTAAGTATTATAGATTGTATAGGTTACATATAGTCTCTGTCACATGTTGTGTATTTCAACCCTTTAAAAATATAAAGACCATCTTTAGCCTAAGGGCTGTACAAAAAGACATTGCAAGCTGGATTTGGTCTATAAGCTAAAGTTTGTAAGTGATCATCTGGAGAATGTGAGAGCTGATAGACTGTTTTCGTGACAGGAGATTCTTAAAGATCTTATTTATTTCATCTACTAGACTTGTTCATTAAATATTCACTTTTTTCTGTTGGTGCTTTAATAAGCAACTGTGTGATAAAAATAAATTCTCAATAGAGTATGTTTTCTCAACATAGTGTGCTATTTGCTCTTTATAGATGATAGGTGATTTAAAATAGTTAATCGGTTGTTGGCCGGTTTAGTTGGGATCTAATTCTGCCTTGTCTGGAAAAAAAATCTGAATCCTTAAGTTTGTCAGTATTAATATTATCTCTTATTTTGGAATCTGTCCAAAAGGGGCTCAGGCTTGATCTTTATAGAAAGTCACCCCTATTGAAGCCCAAGAGATATGATTGATTAAGTTACTAAGTCTAGGCCCCTTGTTGGTGCTGTTCTCTAGAACTTAGGGCTGTTGCTTTGAAAGCAATCATGACATAGAATGTTGGGGGTATTTTCCAAAATAAAAAGATTTTTTTTAGTTTTTCAGACTTACATAAAAGAAAGAATAGTATAATGAACTTCCATGAACCTGGCACCGTGTTTTCTAGTGCTCAAAACATGGAAAATCTTACTTCATCTAACTTTTTACCTACTCATCTCTATACTGGATATTTCTGCCTACACAAGATTATTTTGAAGCAAATCCTAGGTGCTATCTCATTTTATTCAAAAATACTTCAATGTGTAACTTTAAAATGCAAGGATTAAAAGAATTTCATAACTCCAGTGCTATTATCACACTTAAAAAGATTAACAGTAATTTCTTAATAGTGACAAATAGCATTCATATATCCCCTGTCTCTCATTTTTAAAACAGTTGAATTGTTCAAATCAGGATCGAGAAAAGGTCCATATTTTATATTGGTTTGATAAATCTCTAAATCCCTTTTCACCTATAGGCCGCTCTATGTGCATTTTGTACGTTGAATAAATGGGATTGTTTGTCCTATCTAGGTTTTACAATCTGGATTTTGGTCATTGTGTTCCCATGGTATTGATTAATAATCACCTGCTGTCTTTATAGATGAAACAGTTCAGAAACATTTGAACTTGAGTAATTGAGGTGGTAGTTATGGAGAGTTGGTGGTTGCTTGGCTGACAGATTTTCTTTCTTATAGCTGGACGAAGAACTAAAACAGCAGAAAGAAGCAGCTTGCTTCAAGGCTCGTCCAAACACTGTCATCTCCCAGGAGCCCTTTGTTCCTAAGCGAGAGAAAAAATCCGTTATCGGTAGTATTTTATGTGTTCTTGAGGGATTGGGGAAGAATTGTGAGACTTCCTAGAATTGAGTTGTGTCAGTACAGTGCTGTGTCAACCAGAAGCATTTGTGTGTAGAGATCTAGCGTTTCTTCCTTAGATCTTTGTTGAATGTAGAAGAACAGCGTCTGGGTGGAGGCAGCTGGCATTTCAACAATTTTACTTCCCAGCTCAGAGAGTAGCAAGTAAGGAGGGAAGAGCCAGGACTTCTTTCTGGACTTCACCCTAAAGCTAGTCTTAGATAGAAAACATTTGATTCCTTTAAGAACTGAGCTGCATTTCTAGTAAAGTGGGATTCTTCTCCTAAATCTGTCTCACAGTCACTATGTAGTTTTGAGCAAGCCACTATCTGTATGGGTCTTAAGTAGATGATTTATAGGGGTCCTTACAACCCTGAAAACTTGAGGACTTTTTGTATGTGGTATGCTTCACCTTTCTTCCCCTTGGGCCTCCTTTGAGCTCCGCCTTTCTGTTGCCACGCATCTCTGTACACTTGCTGGGTCTGTGGGGCTAGGGTTCCGCAAGTTATGCTTGTGCACCAATATTTTCTCTGTTTCTGTACTCAGAGGGCCTTTCTGGTTCTCTAGTTCAGGAACCTTTTCAGCTGGCGACAGAGAAGAGAGCCAAGGAGCGGCAGGAGCTGGAGAAAAGAATGGCTGAGGTGGAGGCCCTGAAAGCCCAGCAGCTAGAGGAAGCCAGGCAGCAGGAGGAAGAGCAGCAGAAGGAGGAATTAGCCAGACTACGGAAAGAACTGGTAACTGGGCACCCTACGTGCTGACTAACCCATGATTGCATCTGTTTTGTTTATCTGTACCTTGCCTTGTTCCAGAAGGGATCTAAGGCGGCCTCCAAGGATGCATCGAAGATGAGAAGTCACACAAACCAAGGGTGGTGACAAAGTTGACAAGTGAACGAGGCTGAAGATGTGTATATTGTGATCCATGGATCTCCTAAGTTTATACCATAGTTTTGGCCCTTTATGGGAACCAACCTGTCAGTTGCAAAACTTATCATGGTCGAGAGCTGTACATATCTTTGATCCTAGATTCAGTCAGAATTTCTTCCTGAAGAGAACATCACATGCTATGCCAGTGCACAGTAACACATTTGTAGGACTTTAAAAAATACATACTTTTGGTTGTGCTGGGTCTTCATTGCTGTGTGCAGGCTTCTCATCATGGCGGCATCTCTTGTTGCAGAGCACAGGCTCTGGGCCCATGGGCTTCAGTAGTTGTGCTCCACGGCATGTGGAATCTTCCCAGACAAGGGATCAAACCTGTGTCCCCTGCATTGGCAGGGGGACTTCTATCCACTGTACCACCAAGGAAGTCTCAGGACTCTTTATTTAACTTATTTTTATTATTGCCTTAAGGCTTAAGGAATAATAAGGAAACCAATGTGTTTTACAATTAGAATATATAGGTAAGGAAGGGCATGGGAATTGTGGACAAGTGTATTTTCATTTTCCTCGTAATACTTGATTCAGATTCCTTGGAGATATAGTGCATATCAGTCCAGGTGATGTTCCATGCTATCACTAGATAATGACTTAAATATTAATTATCCAAAAAGAAAGCTTAATTCACCTTAAGGACCCTTTCACTAAAACAGTAGCAAGCCACATGAACTGCATTAATGAGGAACATTTTAGATGGAACTTCAAATGCTTAATGTAATAAAAGGATGACTGTGGAAATACATGTTATTGAGATTCTGTCGAAAATAGCTAAGCCAGCAGTTGATATAGCTGTTGGTAGAGGTGACAATGCCAAGGAAGACTCTAGAGACAAACTATTAAAGGGAATAGCTTCTTGACAAAACCAAGCTACCATTTGCTGATTAGATGAAAAAATACATATATGTAATCCTCAGTCCAGATACACTCAGAAAGCCAGCCTCAAATGTTTTGACTTTTCTTCATTGCTTGAGTCCTGCCTCTTGTGTTTATCCATATTGTAGAGCTCTTTAGTAATCTGGTTTGATTCAGGGTTAAGAACGGATGGGACCATGCCTTCTCCCAGCAACACTTCCTAGTTTTTTGTTTGCTTGTTTGTTTGCTTTAAAGTCCATACTTTAGGTGAATATTAAGACTCAGTAAGCTTAAGATTGTACTCTGACAGATTCTTAAGGTGTAACTCCCCTCTGATGTAATTGAGTACACCCCCATTGTACCCCAGTACTGAACAGTCAGACTGGAGATAGGTGCACTCTGAGGAGTCCAGCAAGACCAGAATAGAAATCTACTTGGGGGACGTCCCTGGTGGTCCAGTCCCCTCCAATGCAGGGGGTGAGGGGTCAGTTCCTGGTTGGGGAGCTAAGATCCGGCATGCCTCATGGCCAAAAAACCAGAGCATGAAAAACAGAAGCAACATTGTAACAAATTCAAAAAATGGTCCACATTAAAAAAAAAAAAAAAAAAAACTTTAGAATAATAGAAATGAAATCTACTTGGGCTCCAGAGCTCTTAATGCTTTGCTGCTAGACTGTGTTGCCTTTTTCCCCCTTCTCTTAATTAGTGACTGGGATGTGCAATACTATACAAAAAGGTTCTCAAGAAAAATAAAAACACCTGTAAGTGTAGTTCTCTAACCTCCTTATCAATGGGAATTACATTTTTCTCTGCAGGTGCACAAAGCAAATCCAATACGAAGATACCAGGGTGTGGAAGTCAAGTCCAGTGACCAGCCCCTGACCGTGCCCGTCTCACCCAAGTTCTCTACCCGATTCCACTGCTAAACTTGGCTTTGAGCTGCAGACACCATCTGGGAACCTGAGCTGCTTTTTCCATCAAACCAGGAGCCACCTTTGTCATGGGGGCATAGAGAGAATCCATTTCTCCAGGCTTTTTCCTACCCATGCCTTACAGAGCATGCCTGACAAGTGTGGACTCCCGATTTCATTGAGAGTTGTTTTCCTATATTATTGTGGCTAATAATGAGACTCAACTCATGTATGTCTCAACCAGACTCTTTGGAACCATCAGTATGATGGTTGACCTTCAGTATGGACCTTAATTCTGACTAGAATTTAAGCCTCTGTATCAGCGCAGTGTAATTTCTATTGCCCTTATCTCACCTCTTTTTTTCTATTTTAATCATAAAATAAACATAGTTAAATACTGATAGATTTAAGTCATGGATTAAATGGAACCATCAGATTCTTTCTTCTTCTCTATGAAAAATGAAGTTAGAGTTAAGGAGCCCATCACTATGAGTGGGGAAGCCTCATGAACTGCCTGACGAGGAAGAGACTTGACTGACCAGAACCTCAAAGTGGCCATCAGCTGGCTTCAGGCAGGTCTGCTATTCAGGCAAATTCTTCCCTTGTTGGTGCCTATGATAACGGAACGCTGAGCAGTACATGTGTTAAGTCTTCCAGTGACCGGGACTGGAATAAAATTTGTTTTTCCCCTCCCTCCCCCCAGCCCCAATTTTTTGTTATTTGATGTTTCTACATCTGTTGAGCCCCTTTAGAGGTCACATCTTATTGGGGAAGTGGTTACTTTGAGAGAAGAGTCCAGGAGCTTTTTAAAGTATAGGTCTGTCCTTAAAGCAAAGTGCTCTTTTCTGTCCTATGTCAGAATTCTTCCATTGTTTGAACTCCCTCCTAGGAACAACTCTGGAAAACTGTTATTCCTTCAAAACGGACTGTGCCTTCTTCTCCAAATGTGTTTTTTCTCATCTGGTAAACTCTTCCTTATGAAATCTTTCTCATAAATCTTTCCTTGACCTTGACCATCTCGTCCGGTAAGGATGATAACTTCTTTGTGCCTCCCAGATGTTTCTTAATGTATATATCTCTAGTAGAACAGGTAAACCACTGAGTTTCTTGGACTTGTTTACAAACTAGTAGAGATGTAGATAACTAAAATTGTTATTCCTTGAAGATAAAAATTAGGGTAATCATATCCGTGGTCCTTGTATTCTGTTGGCACAGAATTTGCTAGGTTCATGCGAAATAGTTTATTTTCTTTTAGACTTGATATCGTTTATGAACTCTTACTCTGTACCAGTCTTAATTCTGTGCCACGAGTTAAAGGCTGTAGCCATATTCTGCCGAGGCCAGTCAGTCCTAAGCAGTATATATGATGTTGGATCTATTTTATATTCCTTTTGTTTATTCATTCGGTGAGCATTATCTACAGTCCATTGCAGATTTAGTGATGGGCAACAAAGTGACGTGTGATTTGCAGATCCCTGCGTCTCCTGAAGGCCCACAGACTGATACAAAGGGCAGTTCTTTTGCTTATTTCCTAGAGATATGTGGTGTAAGTTCCATAACAACTTGTGTAGTTCCTGTACGAAAGATTGATTTGGTGCTAGTTATATATATGTTGGCATTGTTTTAGTCTCTGGGCATATAAGCAATGAACAGAAATAGAAGACCTTGACTTTATGGAGGTTGCCTTTTAGAAGGGAGACAGACAATAAACAAGTAACTGTCCTCTTCTGTCAGGTGATAAATGTTTCTCTGACTGACTGCTATGTGGAAAATAGACTGAGATGGGGATGTGGGGGGCATGTGAGATTGAACAGGAAGGAGAGGAGGTTCTTGCTGTTGTCCAGGTGAGAAATGGTAGTGGCTTGGGCTAGAGCTGTAGCAGTGGAGGTGATGAGAAATGGTTGGATTCTCAATGGATTTTGAAGCTGTAACTGACAAGACTTGCTGACTGACTGGACTTGGAGAGGGAGAGAGGGTAGAGAAGGGCATTCAGGTATCAGCCTGAAACAGAGATAGAGTTCTCCAGGCCTTGTGCTGTGAAAAATCAGTTCTACCCCAGCCCTTGTATCTCTTGTGGATTCTCAGGGGGTGAGGAGGACTTCCATTTGTTTCTTGTCACCTCTCTGGTTTTTCTACCTCTGTTCATATATTTGGTCCCCTGTCTGTGTTTGTTCTTTTCGACTTTTCTCCTTCCCGTGTATCAGCAGTTCTCTCAACAGTTCGCTATCGTTCGTAGAGTACCATCTAAAACCATTGTTTCATATATTTTGTCCATTTATTGTTTCAGTTTCAGATAGAAGAATAAATCTGGCCCTCAGGTTGAGAATTTTAGAGTATTATCAAGAATTGCGGACCTATGGGATTTTTCACCCCATTTGCTCCAGCCTGGATTACCCGCTGTGGACATACCCACATCAGGGTGGTAATGTGTGACAGCCTTAGAGACAACAAGGAGGGATTATATTACTTCAGAGCAAATAGCTTTTCAAATTAAGATGGCCTTGCTTCCCAAAATTTCTGGGTGGCTGTCTATCTCTTCTCAGCATCTCTTCTCTGTCTAGTATTGAATCCTTTCTTTTGGACCACCTCATGTGACCTTCATTTTTCTAGTAAAGGCTCCCATTTTCCCTGAAAATCAAACTGCTTTTATTTTACAGAGAAATTCGGGTTCTGTTTTATCCTTCAAGACTTGTCCAAGAGGGAGCTTTGCTTTTAATACTCAAGCTACCCTGGAATTTTCCTAAACAAAGAACTGGACCTCTAATAGGAATTTACTGAATTCTTCTGAGAACTCTGGTGGCCATACTTGGCTTGGCAGTTTTGTAAAACTTGTAGCCCATGTGTACATGCAGATTATTGGAATTCCCACACCTTCTGGGAAGGACTCTTGTTTTCAGTGTTGTTTTGACTTGGTCATGGTTCCCTATTACTTACATAGTGTTTTATACTAATTAATACAAAATTATTGTTCACTCTTAATTTGATCATTTTGTCCTTGTGTAATTGCTTTATTGCCATTTTGACTCCTGTTTCATTCCTTACCAGTTCTTTTCCACAGAATTTTGTCCTTGGAAAGTGGAGCTTAAGTGGTAGACAGGCTGCAGTGGCATTTGCTCCAACATTTAATAGAGATAAGTCTTGTACACAAATAGACGTCATACAAGATAGGATGTGACTGAGTAACAGGAGACAGAAAAAATGCTGCAGGAATTTAGAAATTCTTGTTTGAGGTGAGATTGCCGTTCTTAAAGATGTCTCTTTTTTAAGTAAAAATTATGAAAGTAGTACAGTCATCCCTCAGTATCCACAAGGGATTGGTTCCAGGACCTGTGGATACCAAAATCCACAGATGCTCAAGTCTCCTATGAAGTGGATGTAACCTATGTACATCCTCCCATGTACTTGAAATCATCCCTAGATTACTTACAGTACCTAATACAATGTAAATGGTTGTAAATACAATGTAAATGGTATGTAAAAAGTTGTCCCTATACAGTAAATTCAAGTTTTGTTTTCTGGAACTTCTGGAAATTTTTTTTTTTTTTTTTTTAATTTTTGATCTGTGATTGGTTGAATCTGCAGATATGGAACTTATAGTTACAGAGGGCTGACTGGACTGCCTTTTGGAAACAAAAAGGTACAAACTGTGTAAAACGTGACAGTCTCCCTTACTGTCCCTCCTCCCGCTCCCCGAGAGTTACCCATTATTAACAGTTGTTTATTCTTCCAGAATGTTTTTTATATACACACAGAGTCACAGAGCATTTTTTTAATAATAAGATGATAGCATTATGCATTTGCCTTTAATTTATTCTTTGAAGGTCACATTAATCAAAATTCAAAAGCTGCGAAGGTGTTTTAGTTCCCCACTCCAGGTATAGGTGGTACTCCAGGTTTGTTTCCTTGCAGAGATGGCTTCAGCATGGATGTATTCCTACCTGCTCTCTCTTATTTTCCCACACATAGTATCATAATTTACACTCTGCACCTTGCTCTTTTCATATGTATTTTGCATTGGGTGATGTGACTACCTTGGGCATTGTGCTAGCTTTCTCCCTGACGAAAGTATGAACCTTCTTAGGAGAATCTAGTGTGATGAGGAGGCACACCTGGAGTGGGGTCTAGTTCTGTGTGACATCCTGGCCAAGTGACCTGATGTCCCAAGGGCTTGAGGTCAGGTCAGCAACACCTGCCCTTTTAGCTCTTCATGGCTTCGCTGAAACCTTGACGGCTTATTGGCCTGAGTATCTGGTTAAACCTGTGTATCCTCTCTGGTAAATCTTGATATGCTTCCTTTTCAGTCCCTTCTGAGTCTTGCCTGCTGGGGAAGTTCCTCATTGCTGAGAGTAGCAGTTAAAAAAGCTGTCAGCCACGTGGCTGGGCTCCTGTTTCTGCACAGGCAGGCTGAGTAACAACTTGGTGGTGTGGATCCAGGTAGAAACTGGCCAGCATTCTGAATCTGCCTTGCAGCCTGCTGGGATGCTCAGTTTAGACAACATATAAAGTTTCCTGGATACAGGACAAACCCAGGCCTATGGAAAGAGCAGGAAGGTTAAAGTGTGTGGTACTTTGAACAGTGACGAGGGCGTAACCAGGGAGCTGACGTGTTTGCTTCAATGCCAAGAATTCCAGGACAATTTGTTATTCAACCAAAGCCTGTGTAGTTGCTACAAAAAAGAAGCCTGGGGACATATCTTTTCCTTGTTTTTGTCTTCCTACATATCCATTCTCTTTTCTAGTGCTGTGGTAAAGATTGCTGACATCAAAAACAATGTCTGATGCTGTTTGCTATTCTCTTTCTCACAAGAGAATAAGAGGCAGGGCTCTGGTCAAAACATGGCTCTTATGTGCTGAAAGTATCAGCTTCTTGAAAGGGCTTGACAAATGCTAACATACTCCAAGAAACCATGGTTGGAAGGGCTTAGGAAAATCCTAGGTTTTATCAGGAATTATTTTGCCAGATTAAGCCTAGCCTGAGGGCATCAATTACCTTCTTTCTTTTTCTTAAAATTTTATTAAATGGGAAATAAAAACTGACCTGTCTGATGTGCCAAAACCCAAGTAGTTATGGGACTAGTATCCCAGAACCTCACAGGCAGGTGTGTGAAAGGGTTAAGAATGGTTCATCAGCTTGTTTCAGCACTGGCAGTATTCTGGAGAAGGAAATGGCATCCCACTCCAGTATTTTTGCCTGGAGAATTCGTGGACAGAGGAGCCTGGCAGGCTACAGTCTACGGGGTCCAAGAGTGGACACAGCTAAGTGACTAAGCACACACACAGTGTTCTCAGGGCTTCTTTCAGGAGCCAAGGTGGGTGTTTTTCAGTGGGTCAAATATATAGTCAGTGGTTATAAATTGTTATTTGAAAAGCATTTGGGGGCAGCATTACCAAGTTTGCTGGTAAGGAGGGATGAAAAGTCTGAGTCTGACCTGACACTGACATATTCCACTCACAGTGTTCCAGTATACTCTCTTACATACTCTTTGAATTTGCTCTATGCAAAAATCTCAGCTGGATTTTGCAGTGTTTTTAAAATTGGGATTTATTGTTAATTATATACAGTTCAGAAAATACCTGGTAATGGCAGAAGAAAAAAATCCATGGTCCCATCACCCATGTTGAACACTGGTGTTTCTATGTATAATCTTCTCTTATAAAAATTTTTTTCTACATTGTAGTGGTTTTCTGTTTATATGTATTTTTTGTATTCTGATTTTTTTTTTCAGCGTAGTAACTCAAATATTTTTCCTGTATTACTGCATACTCTATAAATACCAATCGTAATAGCAGCATGCTGTTCCATTGTCTTGAGTTTACTTCTCCCCATTGAAAATATTTGTTTTGCAAAAGATTTTTCTAGGCTATTTGTAAGACAGATTTCTTTGTCCCCCCAATGTATTTTATCTGTCTCTAAAATTTAAATGGCTGTTTCAAACCACTTAGTCAATCTTTGTAATTAAAATGTTCAAAGGAAATATAAGTCCCTCCCAAAAACATAGTTAATGACATCATTCTGGCACACACGTTTGCAAATTGGAAAGCTCCTTTTGGCTGACATGCCCATGTTACTGGCCCTGGTGCCAGTGAAAAAGTTTATTGGCCCTTAGCAAAGCCTTTCTCAAGAGAATTCTAGTTATGCTATTTTAAAGTTTTGGAACTCTGTGTCTTAAGACAGATTTACCCAGTAGATTGTCTCAAAGCTGTTGAGATTTGTCTTAGGACCGCCTTTGTCTTTCTTAACTAGCTGGGCTATGAGGTGTCTTTTAGGAAGAGTAGAGGCAGGGAATATAATCTCTCTTCTGGCACAGGCACACTGGGTGACCTTTAAAAAGGCATTCTGCTGTTCTGGACCTCAGTTTCCACATTACTTCAGTTTCCATATCGTCAAAGAGGAGATTGAATTAGAAAGAAAAATAAGGTTCTTCCCAGCTTGAATATTTTCAGATTTTTTTCCTAGGCAATTTGTTTTAATCACAATAGCCCTGCTTTCACATTTATATTTTTCTATAGTCAGCTGCTCAGTCACTGCAAGAGGGCTCTTCTAGCAAGCTCCCTGCCCCTAGATTTCATTTGGACTTCAGTGAAGTATGTTGGAGACCAGTGCACTAACTCGTTGAGGACTTTCCAAGGGTTGTTCTGGAAGCGGAAATCTAGCCCAGATCACACCAGGGGACTAATCTCTGAATAATGTCCTCTGACACACGCACATATTTTCTGATGTTTCTCTTGACCTTGGAACTGGTTAGAGACAGCACAGAATGCTCAATGAATTCTAACAGACTACAACAAGGAAGTCCCTCCCACCCTTGGCTTTTCCAAGATGTAAGCCTCTTGAATTGTTAGAGGCAGTTTAAGGATATCACCTTGCCTTGCTGCTCTTCTATTTCTCTCTGCTGCAATTCAGTTTTTATAATGTTTGTGATCAAAGGGACCTTGGATGGATTTGAGATAATTGTCACAGAATTCTGGAGGAGTACAAAATTGTTTAGTGGAGTGAATCCTAGATTGGGGATTGGGAGAGCAGCTTCTGGTTTTGTGGTCTTGAGCATATCATTTGCATTTTGTGGGTCTCAGTTCTCCATCTTAGAAGTTTAAAACAGCGTTTCTAGAAAGGACCTTTTCTCCGGTTCCATGAATGAGAATTCGCTCCTAGCTAGAAAATGACCAGAAAGCACTCTGGGCTGTCCTAGTGACTGGCACATTGGGCACTCATTCATCCCTGTGTTGGCCAGTGTGATTCAGTGTGACCCTGCTTGGGTTGTATATTCAATATTAATTGTCAGTATGTGTCATCAGAGGCCCCTGCAGTTTACCCAAAGGTAGCAGCCTGACAGGACAGGGCCAGCAGCTACTAGTCAGCCATAAGCAAGAGAGGCAAGGAAGTTTAGTCGAGCTTGTAGAATCCCATTCTCACTGGTCCGGAGGTTGATGTCTACACTGTAGCCTCTGTGACTCTTATTTGCACATTAGCCATTTTCTCTCTTGTAATTTGTTACTACAATTATAGAAAACTAATACGTGAAGCAACATAGCAGGTAGGAGTTGGGAGGGGTTGTCAGTATCTTCCCACCTTCACTAAACAACTTTTTGTTCATCTCCCTAGCTATACCTGGTGGGCTGCCGTCTTGGGTTGCACAGAGTTGGACACAACTGAAGCGGCTTAGCAGCAGCAGCAGCAGCAGCTATACTGACCACAGGGTCTTTGTGTTTTCCTCACACACATACCAAAACACTCCTCACAGCCCCAGGAAAATGGGTAGGAATTGGCAGGCTTGAAAGCTCAGCCACTAGAGTTGGGGAACTTTTCTTTAGGGTGGTGGTCCTCAGGCTGGTCTGGAGACCAGCAGATCAGCATCACTGGTACTACAAATGCAAATTCTCCAGCCCCTGAATTAGACACTATGGACATGGAGCCCAGCACTGTGTTTTAACAAGCCCTGCAGAGAGCTGTGAGGTACCCCCAAGGGTGAGGACCGCTGTGTCAGGAGATGTCCTAGTGGACAACAGGACTCCCAACTCAATGCTCCCTATGAATCAGGAAATCTGCAGCCATTCTCTCCTGTGACCCTCAGTATCCAGGCCAAACCTAGAGCCCATGTGGACAGCAGGAACATGCCTCCCCTCTGAGCTCCCTGGAGAGTCACATTTGTGCAGCCTGTTCATGTTACCCAGGAGAGCTGCTGAGTTTGTTTATCTCCTTAGCCAAGGCTCCATTACCAGAATAAAGATGGAAGAATGCTTTTCCATATGTCCTTCCAACAAGTCATAAGACAGATGAGGAAAACTGAGGCTCTGAGTTTAAGTTACTATCCCAAAGTCACACTGCTGGTAAGTGGCAGAGTCAGAATTTGACCCAGGTCTGTGCCCTCAAGTGCCTTTTGCACCACACCAGTTACATCCCATGAGAGGATGGATGGACATTTTCAGGAGCTCCTGGAGGACAGGGCCTAGCTCTTTTGGGAGCCGAGTGACACTTGATCAAGAGCCCCATGGGTGAAGAAGAGATTGTTTCTATCACCCACCATGGCCAGCAACTGAGGACTTTGGAGCAAGCTTGTGGGCTGGAGCCCTCATTGAACTCTTGATGTTGCTTGTGGGAACCTCCTGCTACGCTTCCCAGAGGCTGGGAGCAGGCGGGGTTCTCTCTCCTCAGTTTCACCCAGCAGGCGTCTCCTCAGACCAAGCCGGATGCTTGCGTTCCTGTCCGGGATGCGGCAGCTGCCGGTCAATTAAGTCACAAGCCTCAGCAGACCTGAATGATAGCCAGAGTGGTCAAAGTGCCAAGTGAGTGCAGCCAGAAGGTGCTTTGTCCCAGGCCACTCACCCTTTATTTGAAACCCCCATTACCATCCCAGGTGCGACCCTCTTCTCCCAGCAGTCTCTCAGAGCTCATCACGCACCCCCTGGCTCATGTGGTAACCCAGTTCAGCAGACGGGCCTGGAGAGTTATAAATAGCTCGGGTAGGCCAGGAAGCCAACCGGTGCACCAGGACAGAACATGCATTCCCCGCTTTTGGAGCCATTTCCTGGGATCGTGTGCCGGGAGTGACTCTTATTGCAGATAAACTGATTCCTCTCCTCTCCAGGGTCTGCACTCTGCCCTTGAGTCTTGCTTCTTTCTGTTTGTGTTTGTCCCCCTGCCCCCACAGGCCCTGCCTTTGGAAGGTGGTGCTTCCAAGTCTACTTCTGGGACATTTCCTGTTCTTGGAACAGCTGCACCAGCCTGGGGTACCCTCCTGCTACATGATCCTATAGGGAGGTATCCAGTGGCCATGGGCAGTTTTCAGATGACCTTGTTCCTCTGACGTCATTAGATGGCTATTTTTGGCTTTGCTGTTTGTGCTGTAGAGAAATTGGGCTGGGATGGGCGAGAGGGAGAAAGCATGAAAGAGGGTTCGGTCTCGGTTTCTCATCGTCCCAGGGCCCTACCAAAGTAGGAGCATTTATACTTCAACATTCACAGAGCACCTACTGAATGTCAGGCCCTGCAGCTACCAAGTTGTGACATAATCTAAGTATTCTTCACTCGCCCACAAATTCACTGTTCAGCAGGCGTTTACTTGGTGGTGCGGAACAGTGACGATGAGTGAGGGCTCCGAGCCTGATGGCTTGGGTTTGAATTCTAGTCCCAGTGGAATCCCACATCTGAAACCTTGGGCAAACCTCTCTGTGACTCAGTTTCCTCTTGGAAACAGGACTGATAATAGTATCTACCTCATAACGTTACCATGAAGATTAGAGGAGTTCACATCTGCGTCTGGCACAGGGTAAATGCACAATAAATATTAGGGGCTATTACTATTAACAACAGAAGCACCACTGTTTGTACTGAGTCCTTGGGATATAAGGTTGACTGACATGGTCCTGATCTGTTCTGAGCTGGCACCTGATCCCTAGAGCCCCAGGTACTGGGGCAGTACACGCAGCCAATACAAGTCAGAAGGGAATACCTGCTGTGTGTACTGTGAGACCCTAGCTTGTGGGAGCATTCCAGGAAAACAGGTGAAGTTCTTGCCCTGGGAGAGCCTCAGAGCAGTGGTTTTTAACTCTGACAGCACATCAGAATCTTCTAGGCAGGTTTGAAAAATAACACTCTGAGCCCCACCTCCAAATGTGCTGCTTCAGTGGTTTGAGCTCAAGAGGGGCTCAGACTTTAGAAGTCATGAAAGTTCTCCAGACTTTCCCACGTGCATCAGGGTTGAGAATACAGCCCAGGCTAGAAGGTTGTGTGTCCTGGGAGTACCCTGCCGACTACCTCAGGACTGCCTCAAAGGTGGCCCTCTGACTCGTGGGTTCTCAAATTTCAGGAGTGCATGAACGCCCCCTGAAATGCTGGTTATAAAGACTGATTCCTGGGGCTCCATTTGAAGGAGGCTTCATTTTAAACAAACTCTAGGGCCTAGGCACTGAGAAAGCCTGCCACAGCCATACCTTCAGCTGAGAAGTCACTTGTGGTCCTCAGTCCCCAAAACTGTACCTCTGAGACCCCACGGTGTTTTACATCTCATGTGTAGCTCTAACCATTTTCTGTCTTGAGTTGTAGAAATCTGTATATTGATATCTTGAATTATTTATCGCCTAAGAGTTACGAATAGTCATTTCAAAATGTCTCAAAATCCAGACAAAGCATAAAAATAATCTCTCCTCCCACACCTGCATGTATATATGTGTGCTGCCAAGTCGCTTCAGTTGTGTCCGACTCTGTGCAACCCCATGGACTGCAGCCTACCAGGCTTCTCCGTCCATGGGATTCTCCAGCAAGAACACTGGAGTGGGTGTATATATGTGTATATGCATACATATCCCCCCAGATATTTTCTCTACAAATATTTTTAGCAACAAAAAGAACCCACTTCATGAAGAATTTTGCAGTCTTTTTTTCCCAAAAAAATGTACTATATGGTGATTCTGGAGCTTTTCCTCACCTTCATCTCTGTGTCCCCATAGTGACCAATTTAGTTCTTGCCACAGAGTAGGGCTTCCCTGGTGGCTCAGATGGTAAAGAATCTGCCTACAATGCAGGAGACCTGGATTCCATTCCTGGGTCAGGAAGATCCCCTGGAGGAGGGCATGACAACCCACTCCAGTATTCTTGCCCTGGAGTATCCTAGGACAGAGGAGCCTGGGGGGCTAAGGTCCATGGGGTCTCAAAGAGTCTGATAGGACTGAGTGACTGACACTTTCACAGAGTAGAGCACTTAGTAATAATCTTGGCAATAAAATTCTACAGTTCTGGGTTGAACAATGAGTGTCATTTAAACTTCCAGAGAAATCTACATCTAGTTGGTCACACAATGTCCATAGATCTCTGCTTACCCTCCTTGGAGGAAAGGACTTGGGTCTGTGGTAAGGACAGCAGCCTTACTTACCAGGACTGTCCCTGGGGCTGAGAGGTACTGCCAAAGCCCCAGGCTCAGGGACCCAAGATGGGAGAGGGCAGAAGAAAACAGCCCTTAGTTGCTCCCATATCAGGACTGGAGGGAAAGTCGTGAGGAGAGTTGGCTGCGCTCTTTGGAGTCAGAAAGGTCGTTGCTCAACTCCCTGGATTTTCCATCACAGCCCAGCAGGCAGAGGGTCAGGCCGGGAAATGTCTCCTCTGAGCCGGTCCTTTTAAAGCCTCTTGGCTAAATCTGTTTCCTCCAGGAGCCAGGGAAGCCAGTGCCCAAGTGGAGTTAACCCCTCCACACCCAAGGAATTCTCCCAGGGATGGTTGAGCCTGGGAGCCCAGGCTTCTGGAATGCAGAGCCTTCCAGGGCAAGAGGCCTAAGGAGCCGTGAACTCTGGCTGGAGAAACCTTCTCTCTGGCCTTGTTAAATCCAGCAGGCATAATTGCATCCTCCTGACCTTAATTCCCCTGGCGGGTTTAATTGGCCCTGGCATTGCCCCACTTCCTGTCCTGCCGCTGTAGAGGCGGGGGTGGGGGGTGGGGGTGCATGGCTGCACAGCTGGTGCAGGGTGGGAAGGCCCCTTCTAAAGGGTGGGCAGGGGCTCTGGCAGCCCCGAGGCAGGTGGAGGAGGTTTCCCCAGCCCTGTGCCTCCCAGGCAGCAGCTGGCCAAGCTGAGCTCAGCTCCGGCGGGTGGACAGGCGAGCAAGCTGCAGGCAACCCCGTGGATCCAGAAGCAGGCCAGGCTCTCGTCTCAGTAGGAGTGAGTGTGGAGAACCCTCCAGGGACAGATGAGCCTCCACCTGGGGGGTCCACGTGATGGAGACCCTACAGGGCAGCAGGCGCTGGGCCAACCACTCTACATCCCCGTGCTTGCTAAATGCTCCCAGCCATCCGTGGGAGAGAAGCAATGGGACAGAGTAGTTATGAGCTGGGCGTTGTGTTAGCTGGTTCAAACCCAACCCTGTGACTTTGCCCTGTGACCCAGTTTTCCTGTCACATCTGTGAAATGGGGATGAAACAGCTGATGTTTATATAGCACTTAAGTACCCACGCGCTGTTCTAATGCTTTATGTACATACTTCCCCTATGATGAAGGGGCTCGTCCTATAAATGAAAGACAAGAGAAAGCATTTGCCCGAGATTTACAGTCATTAATCTGAGAGCGTCACTGCCCAACCTCCTCAGCCACTGCTCAGCAGGACTGTGGTAAGGATGGAATGAGGACGGGGCCTGGCCCACTTGGTAAGAGTTATTATTTGGGAATCGTAACAGTAACAAATGTAGCAATGAAAGCCCCTTATGTTGTCCCAGCCTGGATTTTGGTCTCAAAAGGTGGCTGTGGATCTGAATCTGGGTGATTCGTAGTTCTTCAATAGCTGTGTGACTGTAGGGACAAACCTCTTACCCTCTCTCAGCATCAGTTTCCTCATCGTTAAGAGAGTCTAGCACTTGGCACCTAGAGTCCCTTGTGAAGATCCAACAAACTGAGCAAAGCCCCTGGCAGAGCCCTTAGTGGCCCTTCACGGGCACTCACTCAATAACGATCAGTACTGATGACCACGGTCATAATGAGAAGACATCAGCAAGGGCCATCATGATAGAGTAATCCCACGAACGTGGTCCAGAGCCTTGGACCCAGTTACTCATCAGGCACTGGTTGGCAAGTGCATTTTGTACCGGGGACACGTGTGAGCATCATACAGCCCCCTGCCCTCGAGGGGCTCTCGGACAGTGTCATTGGTGGGATCAGCCCAGAACTGGAAGGAGCAAGAGGAAGGAGTCCAGCATTTCGAGCTAAACCAGAACATGCTGTGGGGACAACCAAATAGAAGGCCAGGGGTCCATATTATAGGCACAGACAAGAAGATTTCAACCTTCAGAATGTTAGGAGGCCCATAAAACTGGTACCCGGCAGGGAGCCAGGGTGAGACACAGTCTGGGAAATTTTAGGCAAGAAAGAGAACTCTGAGCCATAAATAAGAACATTTCTGGCCCAGCTCCCTTCCTTGAAGAGTGATTTTTGGCAAGTTACTCTTTGGATTCTGCCGTCTTCACCTAGAAGACAGGTTGAGATCCTTCACAGAGTTATTATCAAGGTGATGTTTTAAGACAGTATGGATAAAGCTAATAGGAGGCACTAAAAAAATGGGATTTCCCATCTTTTCTGAGAGCCTGGGTTCAGATTCCAGCTCAGCCCCTTCCAAGCCCAATGGCTCTGGGTCAGCTGCTTAACTTCTCTGTGCTTCAATTCCACCATCTGTAATGGTACCTACCTCACTGAAGATTCCAAAGATCTGGTTCCGAAGATCACATGAGTGAACCTACACAGGAGCCCTTGGAACAAGGGTCAACACACGTGGCGAGTACTGTATAGCTGCTAGTATTTTTGCTTCCTAGAAAAGTCAGGCTGTCAGCTAGGAAGGAGAGGAATGGAATAGGGGAGGCCAGGTCAGAAGAGGAGGACAGACTGAATAAAAGGCAGCAAGCTGGGGAAGGGGCTCCAGCTCTGGTGTTTGCTAGCCTTCAACTGACAACCCCGACACTTTCTCACCTAAGAAAACATCATTCATTTTGAATAGTAATCTGTTCACATAATTTTAGGTTCAAATAAAAAAGTAGAAGAGTATGCAGTGACATCTTTCTCCCACCTCTGGCTCCCAGTTTCTTAGCCTGTCAAAGAAAACTTCATGCTTGTAAAGGGAAATTGTATATATTAGATATATTGCTGCTGCTGCTAAGTGGCTTCAGTTGTGTCCAACTCTGTGCGACCCCAGAGACGGCAGCCCACCAGGCTCCCCCGTCCCTGGGATTCTCCAGGCAAGAACACTGGAGTGGGTTGCCATTTCCTTCTTCAATGCATGAAAGTAAAAAGTGAACGTGAAGTCGCTCAGTCGTGTCCGACTCTTCACGACCCCATGGACTTCAGCCTACCAGGCTCCTCCATCCATGGGATTTTCCAGGCAAGAGTACTGGAGTGGGGTGCCATTGCCTTCTCTGATTAGATATGTTATGCTCACTATTATAAATTTTACCCCCTTTTGCACAAATGATAGCACCCTCTACATGCTGTTCTGCATGTTGCTTTTCGTCCCCCCATTTTGTAGGTTGCTTCTTGTCAGTTCACTCACAGCTTCTTCCATCTTTTTTACAGCTACACAATTTCCTACTGTTCAGATGTTCTGTATTCTCAAGCCATTTCCCCCTTCCCTGTCTCAATGGAGGGCAAGAGTTGCTTCCTCTATTGGATCATTGGAGGACCTGGGCCCTGCAGTGGGGTTGGAATGACTGGATGGGTCACCACAGTCAGGACCTGAACCCAGTCCTGAATCCACTCCAGAACTATTTCCAACGCACTCAGCTTGGGGCTAGTACTCAAGGTGGCCTGCAGAGAAGCTCTGGGCACAACGCCTGGGTGATGGAAGGCCCTTTGGATCATACCTCTCCCCATCCCATCTCTGCTTGAACACCTTGGGCTGGAGTGGTCCCTGGGTCACCACTGTGGAGGAGGATCCTTGGAAAAGATTCTCCACCAGCCAGCTCCCCCACTCTCCAGTGGGCCATTGGAAAGCCCTGTATCAGCTCAGGGGAGCAAAAACACTGACCATCTCTCACAGCTGTTTGGAACAGCATCCATCTCCCCAAGAGCCCAGGAAAAAGACATTTCAAAAGAAACGGCTTTCAGGCCCATAGGCAAGTTGAGCAAGCGCCCCCGAGACCTTTTCTTAATCAAAGATGCTCCACGCTGGTCTGGAGGCCAGGTGCAAGGCTTGTGGACACAGAGCTGGGTGCTGGGGTCAGGGTTACTATGCCTGGGCCTGTGTGGTTCCAACCAGGCTCCGGGGAACCCCAAGAGATGTTGGCAGAGCCAGAGCCTGGCCTGAGCATAGTCTTGCCCTTCAGCCCTGTCTGAGAGCTCCCTCATCTACCTTGTCCCAAGTCAGAGATACCAGGCAAAGTCTGGGAGAAGGCTGCTCCCCCGGGGCCCCAGGTGCCCCCTCCTGCTTTCTCTTCCTGCTTGTTCCAACACCACTCTCCCCTCGGTCGGTCCACGGGAAGAATGCTGTGTCCTCTGAATGGGGGCCAAGAGTGACAGGTGGTGGCAGTCAGAGTTGCATGGCCCCTGGTGTAAGAGATCCTCTCCCCCGTCCCCGCCTCCTCTGCCTGCACCCCTGCCTCCGCCTCTGCCCACCAGGCGCCGGCCTTACAACTGCCCAGGACGGCTCCCGGGCAGCCGCTGTGAGACAGACGGACACCAGGTCGCCCCTCTCCACTCCAGGTGCCTCTGTCCCCTCCGCCGGCTAGCCCCCGCCTCCTCTCAGCCAGACAGGAGGAGGCATCCAGCAGCCCGACACACCTTTCTCTTCTTTCTGCAGCTGGAAAGACTTGAGTTAGACAAGCAGAAGCACACGCCTCCCTACCTCATGGCGACGGAAAACGGAGCAGTGGAGCTGGAAATCCCAAGCTCATCAACAGGTGCCAAGCGGGGGCCAGAGGTGGAGGGAGGAGCTTGGGAAGGGGTGTTTGAATCCAGAGCTGGGCCGGTGCTCTGGATTTGAAGTGGGAGTTCTGTGCCCAAGGCTTCTTTGTGTGGCACGTGGAGGACCCAAAAATCAGAATTATCTCTGGATAGGGTAGGACTGGGTCAAGGGCCCACGGGAAGCCTTCCCCAGAGAGACCGGGAAAATGTGAAGTTCCCGTGGATGAGGTCTGAACACTCAGAGCAAGTGTTGGGGGGTGGGCTCAAGGCCCACCAGGGGCCCAGAGCCCTGCACCCAGGGCCTCTGAGGCCCGGACAGCTCATATTGGGAGCCCACGGAATGGCCCCAGAAGTTCAGCGGGACAAGTGCTTGTAAACTGTGGCCTGGGTAGGAACCTGGGCCCAGAACCGGTCCCTGGCCAGCCTGGCTGGGGAAGGAAGGGTAGGAGGGTGGATCCTGACTGGTGTTTCACCTTCTTTGCAGACACGGCACCAAAGGGTGCAGCAGGCGAAGGACCCCCAGCTGCAGAGAAAGACCCTGGGCCCCCAGATCCACAGAAGGATCCTGGGCCCCCAGATCCAGAGAAGGATGCCGGTCCCCCAAACCCAGAGAAAGAACTTGAGTCCCCAGACCCAAAGAAAGAACCTGATCCCAACTCGACGAAAGATACTGAAGCCCCGGCCCCAGAGAAAGGGGACGGGGCCTCGGCCCAACCCTCAGCCAGCAGCCAGGGCCCTGAGGGAGAAGGAGGCCTGCAGGGAGAGCCTGCGGAGGGCTCAGCTGGGCAGCCGGCAGCCCTGCCCCAGGAGACAGCGACAGCCGAGGCCAGCGTCAAAAAGCCCGAGGCTGAGCAGGGGACCCCGGGCAGCCAGGACCCTGGAGAAGCCAAGGAGCAAAAGAAGGTAGCAGAGGGCCAAGCACCGAGCAAGAAGGGCTCACCCGCCTTTATGCACAGCCCCAGCTGCCCCGCCGCCATCTCGAGGTGAACGGCTCCTGCCTGGGAGTGGGGAGGGGTCTGCGTTACTGTCTGTCTCGGGCAATGTCACTACATGCAGTGCAGCTCCCTCTGTCCTAGGCATTGGCCTGACCGCCTGGTCTTCCTGCAGAGATCAGAACTCTGTGATAGTTCACAGAAGCCTGGAGTGTCAGGCAGCAGAGGACCTCAAAGACCCCTTCTCCAGGCATCTGGAGTCCAGAGCCCCCCTAACCCCATGGACTTGGATCTCACCAAGGGCAGGACTGAGATGTCAGGAGGAAAAGAAAACTCATCTTCTTAATACAGTTATTGGTATAATCTGAAAATATGACTAATAATCAGGCTGATAGATCATTACTAATACTCTTGAAGTGAAAAGTGAAGTGAAAGTGAAAGTCACTCAGTTGTGTCTGACTCTGCAGCCCCATGGACTATACCACCCATGGAATTCCCCAGGCCAGAACACTGGAGTGGGTAGCCTTTGCCTTCTCCATGGGACCTTTCCAACCCAGGGATTGAACCCTGGTCTCCTGCATTGCAGACAGATTCTTTACCACCTGCGCCACAAGGGAAGCCCAAGAATACTGGAGTGGGTAGCCTTTCCCTTCTCCATGGGACCTTCCCAACCCAGGAATTGAACCGGGGTGTCCTGTACTGCAGACGGATTCTTTACCAACTGAGCTATCAGGGAAGCCCACTATACTCTTAGAGCTGTAATACAGCACCAGTCTCAAGGTGCAATTCGTTAGCTTTACCTGAATGCCAATGATATAAGTGAGGTTATTAATGATATATTTATTGTAAACCACAATAATAACACTTACCATACCAGTTTGAACTACGTGGTAATATAAATAAGTATCATTAATACGTTATCTATTGTATCACCAAAATTTTATGAATCAAGAGCTACATAACCTCCCTAATTGTCACTACCTAATGATTAACCAAATCAGCAATCCTATTAACAGTTGTTAATGATCTCTTAGTGCATTGATACTCAAAATAGCAACACAGACATGGGAATTCTCTGGTGGTCCAGTGGTTAGGGCTCTGCACTTCCACTGCAGGGGGCATGGGTTGGTCGTTGGTCGGGGAACTAAGATCCTGTATGTCGCATGGCATAGCGGGGAAGAAACCACCACCACCACCACAGACATTTACGGTGTTATTAACATCCCCGGATTTTATATGAAGTGAATTTGGATTCACCATCCCACGTGTTTGGGTGGGGGCAAGGCTGTATCATCTCTAGATTGCAGACTAAGTTTTGGGAGGCCTGCCGGGGTAGGGGGAGCTGTGGCTGCTGAGGGTGTCACCCATCTGTGTTCTCACGTTTCAGCCTTGAGAAGCCACTGGCCGAGAAGCCCCTAGATGAGACATTAGAGCTCATCTTTGAAGGGGTGCCTGTGACCCCTGGCCCCACAGAAACTGAGCCAGCCAAGGTAGCAGAAGGAGAGAAGAACCTCCCGGGAGGCAGCCAGAAGGAAGGAGAAGAGAAGGCTGCAGGCCATGCTGGCCAGGCTGGGATGCAAGGGGACACCTCGAGGGGGATCGAATTCCAGGCCGTTCCCTCGGAGAGATCGGAGGTGGGGCAGGCCCTCAGTCCCACAGCCAAGGAGGAGGACTGCTTCCAGATTTTGGGTAAGCCGGGGCTGCCCTGGAGCCCAGGGAGGAGGGAAGGGGCTCTCCGTGTCTCCCCCGTCTCCTCACTTAGAGCACTAAACCCTTCTGAGCCACCTCACCCAGGGTGATACATCAAAGTGTCATCCAACCCACGGAAGTCTGAGTTCCTAGTCCCCTTCAAGAGACGGGGAAATGGGACTCAGGAAAGGGAGCACCCCAAATCCACAGCTAGAACAGGATATGAACCTGACTCCAGAGCTCTCTTGTTTACTTTCTTCTACATTGGCTAAAATTGAGTAAAAAAAAAAAAAATCAGACATGTTGGAGCACCACCAGTTCTCTGGACGGTGGGGTTTGATGTTACTCTGTAAAAGGGCTCAAATGCCCTTTTTAACTGCATCCTGGACGGGTAGGGAGGGTCATGGGAGCCACAGAGGGTTGTGAACTGAGGAGCACAGGTGTGTGTGTGTGGAGGGGGGAGGGAGGCGGTGACCAAGGAAGCTGGGCACATGAGATGGGCAGGACCGGAGTGGCCTCAAGTGCTGATGGTTTATTCAGCGAGCAGAAGGGAGCCATTGAGCATGAGCAAGCTTGGCCAGTAGGTGAATAGGGAAAGGGCCCGGGCAAGGGTGCAGCAGGCCTGGGGGGTGGGGTGAGATGGGGTCAGGAGAGCCCAGAGTGTCCTGACAACCCCCCTCCTCCAGGCCGAGGTGGCCTGGGAGACCTGCCAGTCTGCCTGGTGAGCGGCATAGTGCCACCCAGACAGGGTGGGAGGGCCTGGCGGCTGGGCGGCAGCCAGGAGCCCTGCCTCCTCCCCTTAGCAGCGGCACAGACCTCCAGGGCCACTCAGCCCAGCAATCACATCCTCGAGGGACGGACCTGAACAACCTCCAAGGGCCGTCTGATTTATCACCAGCCGGCTTCCCCTGCGGCCTCTTGCTATTTATAAAGAGGTTTCCATTCCGGGTGACTCAGCCTGTCGGCGTCCAGGGCCTGCTGTTCCCCGTATTGTCACTAGGTGGCAGCAAGTCTCTACCAAATAGCTCCATCCCCGGCTCCTCCCCGCCCACCCCTGCTCCTGGGCCAGGGCCGGGGGATACCCATTCCACAGGTGGTGAGAGCTTGTGGTGTTATTAGAGGGGATGGTAGGCAGGTCCTATCCTCGACTCCTTCAGACACAGTAACGCCTATCTGGCATGGCGCTCCACCATTATAGTTGAAAGTGAAAGTAGCTCAGTCCTGCCAAACCCAACTCTTTTCAACCCCGTGGACCGTAGCCCATCAGGCTCCTCAGTCCATGGAATTCTCCAGGCCAGACTACTGGAGTGCGTTGCCATTCCCTTCTCCAAGGGATCTTTCCGACCCAGAGATTGAACCCTGGTCTCCTGCATTGCAGACAGATTCTTTGAGCCACCAGGGAGCTCACAGTTGCGAACCCCCCACCCCCACCCCCACCCCCGCCCCGCTCCGCCCTTTTTTTAAATGGAAATGAAAAACTTTGGGATGGAGTCCTCATACCTTATAATGTGGGAGGGTCTGAGGAGTCCAATCAGCCATCCCCACTGTTGTGCCTGGAGAAGCTGAGCCCCACTCTGACAGAGGCAGAGGCCTTCCAAGGAGGGTGAGTGTTGGTTGCATAGCTGACATTGGAAACTGGGCCCCGAGCCCCTAGCCCCTAGCCCCTATCCTGGAGCCAACTGTCTCCCAGGTATCACTTGGTGAACGCCCCTGGATGGGGCCCAGGCCAGGCAGGAGGGCATGGTGCCAGGATGAGTCCTTAGCAGCCCCAGCACTGACCGAAATGGCTCTGCTCTGCTCCACAGATGACTGCCCACCGCCCCCAGCCCCCTTCCCCCACCGCATTGTGGAGCTGAGGCCCGGGAACATCAACAGTCAATTCAGTCTGAACTCCAAGGAGGCGCTGGGCGGGTGAGAACTGGGGCCCCGAGCCCCTGGCCCACGGGCGGGAGAGCGTGAAGTCCCCAGGCCTTACATCTGCCCCATGGGAGGCCCAGACATTCCGATCAGACGTGAGCCTCATGGTCACGATTGCTTCCATGTGGTCTCATGTGTCTGTGTGCAGGCTGTCACATGGCTGGTGTGTCAGTCACTCACACAAACACACCATTGGTCATTAGGTGTTTCCCATAGGAAGCACCTAATACTGTCTTGTCTGTCTCAGTTTGGAGTACCACACTGACCCCTTCAAGATGATCCTCTGTTTTGTTAGAAGTCCTGAAGTTCCCTCCCCCGGGGCCTGGTGCCCTTGCCTGCCTGTGAGGTGCCCATCAGGGGCTGTCCTTTGATGAGCCTACCCTTCCTGAGCCTGTGGTTTGTGCATGTCAGCCGTGGTCTCTGCAGTAGAGCTCACGTTTGGGGAGGGTACTGGAGCTGGCTGGGATTTCCCCATCTCACAGGGAACAGAGCACAGGCCCTCCACACTTGGCCTTTGCAACTCCCTTACTCTCAGCCTCTTCTCTCTCCAGCGGCAAGTTTGGAGCGGTCTGTACCTGCACAGAGAAGGCCACAGGCCTCAAGCTGGCAGCCAAGGTCATCAAGAAACAGACACCCAAAGACAAGGTAGTGCAGTCTGGCTGTGGGGAAGGGGAGGGGATCCTTGGAGCGGGTGCCTCTCACCTCCCGCCACCCACACGTCTGCACCAGGGGCCGGGGGTGAGAAGCTTGGTGCTCCAAAGACATCACACAGATCAACAGATAGACAGGCGGACAGTCCTGCCATAGGGGCCTGATGCCCCTGACCATAAACTTCACCCCACAGTTGGTGAATTTATCTTGGGGACTTCCCCTTCAAGCCCTCTGGTTCAGGTCAGTAAGGGCTGATGCGCACAGGCTCTGGGCCAGATGCTGTGCTGTGCACTGGACGTCCCCGAGGGAAGCCAGGTGGTCCCTGCCCCCCAAGAACAGCAAGGGAAACAGGCTTCAACACCAGCCCGGGCCTGGTTCAGAGCAGAGTTCGTTCAAGGAGTGAATGAATGAATGAAGCATAGACTCATATGGAGTAAGGGAGTTGGGTATGTGAGGAGGTGATGGCAACCTAGCAGCCTGGCATGGTGAAAGCTATATAACTCAGGAAAGCTCAGGCGGAAGGGTGGGGAGAGGAGTTCTCACAGTGGAGTCTCCCAACTCACCCGCAGGTCAGCAAAGGGTCTCCTGAATGAAGGCTTTGAAGAAGGAGGAGCTGTTTTCCAATGGGGAAGGCAGGGGAGAGATTTTCAGACAGAGGGGACTGTGGATAGAAAGGCCTGAGGATCAGAAACGGCAGGTGGGAACCCTTGAGTCAAGATCAAGACCAGGGGAGCAGAGACAGCACATGCAGAGGCCTGGAGCCCAGAAGGAGCAGGAGAAGCAGCTCCAGAGGAGTGCTGGGAAGTCAGAAAGATTTTCTTCGTGACTCTTTCTCTGTTGCTTCCACTTAATGGGGCTTGGGTCCCAGGCCTCTATCATGGACCTGGCTCAGTGGAGATGCTCAAATGTGATGTGTAAATTAATTGGAGTCAGCTATTGATTGGTTAATATTGGGTACTTTTTCTGTGCTGTGCACTGTGCCAGGTGCTAGGGAAATGGCATCGAACAAGTCCTAACATGCTAGAGAGGGGGAACAGACAACTAAAACCAAACCGAAACATAAAAAGTGTGGTGTCCGGAGCCGAGACAGTGTTAAGAAGACAAGTAAAGCCAGGAAGGAACAGGGTGTGTGGAGCTGCTCAGATAGGATCAGGTGACCTTAGGCTTCTCTGAGGAAGTGGCGTGGAAGGTGAGATATTCCAAGGAATGGAATAATGGAAAATGGAACAGTTCAGGCAGTGATCCAGTGCTCTGGGGGAACAGATCTAGGGAGAGACCTGATCTGTAACATTTGCCAGTTTCCTTGGTGTAAATATTCCTACTGTGGTTGATTTCAAGCTACGGATGTGACCACTGGCTGGCAGACTTTCTGAAAGTGACAAATAATGGCAGCTGAAACTAGGAAGGCAGTGATGGGGGAGCTGAGAAATGATTGGATTTGTAATCTACTTTGGAGGTGGAGTCAAAGGATTTACTGATTGGTTGGATGAGGGGGTGTGAGGAAGCAAGAAGAAGAGAGAAACCCTGGAAAGCTCCTAACTTTCTGTACACTGGGGTTAAAAATGACGGCCTTTTGCTGATGGACATGCTGCGGGCAACTCAACTGTGGGGAAAGGGTAGTATCAAGGGTTTAATTTTGGACATGAGAGATTTGAGATGCCTATTAGGCATCCAAGGGGGAGGGACTGGTGTCTGGAGTTCAAAGGAGCACTTGGGGGTGGAGATATGTATTTGGGAATCAGTCACATCTGGATGGAATTTCCAGTCATGGGACTTGAGAATGCCCTGGGAGACAGTGTAGAGCAGGGAGGGCTGAGCGGGAAGGATGGGGCCCAGGATTCAGCCAGCAGGAGGCAAAGAACCAGCAAAGCAAAGGAAAGATGTCCCAACAGAAATGACTGTGTGGTAAGGACACAGGCTGGAGGGTTGGGAGAGAGATGGGAGGTGAGGAGACCAGCGAGGAGGGGGAGGGCAGTGGTCCAGGCTAGGCCCACCCCGAAGAGGGTGGAGGGCAGGGAATCATGATGCTCAGATGGTAACCCTGATGCTCCTGGTCCCCAGGAAATGGTGTTGCTGGAGATTGAGGTTATGAACCAGCTGAACCACCGCAACCTGATCCAGCTTTATGCGGCCATCGAGACCCCGCATGAGATCGTCCTCTTCATGGAGTAGTGAGTGTCGGCAGCAGGGTGGGGGCCTGGGGTTGGGGGGGAGCAGAAGGCAGCAGGCCCAGAGGCAAGCCTGTAGAGGGGTCTGTGCACACAGCATCGAGGGTGGCGAGCTCTTCGAGAGGATTGTGGATGAGGACTACCAGCTGACTGAGGTGGACACCATGGTGTTTGTCAGGCAGATCTGCGATGGCATCCTCTTCATGCACAAGATGAGAGTTCTGCATCTGGACCTCAAGGTACTAGGGGTGGGCGGCCTCCTGGGAGGGGTTGGGGTGGCATCGGACCACCTGAGATCATTGCTGCAGCCAACCATCCCTCCATCCCCCATGACTCCTTCTCCTCCTCCATCCAGTCCTTCCAGCTGTAAGAGTCAAAACAGGGGGCACATCAGAGAGCAAGAAAGACTTGGTCCCAGTCCTCTCCTAGTCTGGAGTTGTTGTAGTATTTGTTGAAAGGGTCTCTTGCCGTTCTGTGAGCCCCACATATAACACTAGCTGATCAGTGTTGCAGGAGCACCTGCCTCTGTGTAGGCCCCTGATGGGCACTGCTAATGTTTGTTCACTTATCCCACAAACATGTGTTGAGGGCCCACTAGATGCCAGGCAGTGTTGGTGGTGGAGACCCACTGGTGAACAAAATAGATAAAAACGCCTGCCCTCGTGGAGCTTATGTTCTAAAAGGGGAATCAGGAAGATGCATCAGTAAGTATAGTGTTGGGCTTCCCTGGTGGCTCAGCGGTAAAGAATCTGCCTGCCAAGCAGGAGACCCGGGTTCAATCCCTGGGTTGGGAAGATCCCCTGGAGAAGGGAATGGCAACCCACTCCAGTATTCTTGCCTGGAGAATCCCATGGACAGAGGAGCCTGGCGGGTTACAGGCCCTGGGGTCACAAAGAGTGGGACACGACTTAGCGACTAAAACAAGAGCAAAGTGTAGTGCACGGGGCAGGCACTAACAAGAGTGTGTGCTGAGAGAATGTTTATGTTCTTCTTGCTCGATACCTTGCACATAGCAGGTGAGGGAAAGCAAACACTGGGTTGGCAAAAAAGTTTGGGTTTTTCCCTAAGATTTTATGAATCCCTCCAAGTCTGATCAGCTGGCCGTGGCCGTGATGTGGAGTGGGCAGGGGCCCCATGAGTGCCAGGTAGCCCCATCTTTACGGCAGGCGTTAATGTTTGTGGGATCAATGGGAAGGCTAGTGGAGAAGATGAAATCTGAACACTGAGGCGGGTGAACGCCCGTCGGCAAAGTGGACAGTACTTTCATTCATTCATTTGGTAAATACATACTGAGCACCTGCTTCTGTGCCTCTGTGCACAGAGCACAGTGCTGGGCGTGGTTGTTGCCCTCTGGATGGTGAGGACATGACCCTATCCCCTGGAGCCTGAGAGGTCAGTGGTAGAATCAGACGTAATAACTCGATGAATAGATCGTTTTATTTTTTGTTAACATTTTTCTTGATTTTTATTTTTGACTCAACCTGCAGGGTCTTGGATCCCCCATCAGGGATCAAACCCATGCCCCCTGCAGTGGAAGCGCCAAGTCTTAACCATAGGACTGCCAGGGAAGTCGCTTAGATCAATTTAAACCACTAAAAGCATTATGAAAAAGTGCGTGAGTGTAACAGGGAGACATACAAGGTGGAACTGAAGAAGAAGGTAAAGGCCGGAGCATTCAAGGTCCGATACAGGAGATGCTGCCGGTGCTGTTGTGGACTAACCCCTCCGCTGTGCTTACTAGGGGTCAGAGGCACTCAAGGTGTGTCTAGAGTGTGTGACAGCCCTTTGGGTCAGGTGTGCTGTTATCATTGCCACTGACAAGTGAGGGAGCGAGGAGGGTAAGGGAATGGGTTTCAAAGGGGCCATTCTGACAGCAGGGAATTTAGGAGGTGGTCATAATAAGCCAGGAGAGATGATGGGGCTGGAACCCATAGCAGTGGGGGAGGAATGGGAAGTGGTCAGATGATGGACACATTCTGAAAATAGAGTCAGCCGGATTTCTGATGGTTTGGATGTGGGAGGGCAGAAGGAATGGAAAGAGTGCAGGTGCCTCCCGAGTTTCTGGGCAGAACTCAAGCCTGCATGACGGCAGTGGAGGCTGCCCTTCTCTGGTCCTTGGGGTAGAGCAGGGTCCCTGATTAAAATGCAGTGTCCTGGGAAGAAGTTCAACTTAAATCTCTGTGTCCTAAATGTGATTTTTTTTTCAGGATAGCAATAAGTTTTTCATCAGTAAAGGGTTTCATGGTCGAGTAGGCTAGGTGAACCGCAGCCTGAAGCCCCTTCCCAGGGTCCCAGCTGCAGGGCTTTTCAGGAAGTCCCCTGTCCTCGTCCTCCAAAAGGAGATCTGGATCTGTCTGGTTTCCCCTGCCAATTGTGTCCATGGAGCCTTTATTTTTTTAATAATTTTTTTTTCTCTTTTTTAAAATTTTCTTTTGGCTGTGCTGGGTCTTCATCGCTGTGTTTGGGCTTTCTCTAGTTGCGGTGATCAGGGGTCACTGTCTAGTTACGGTGTGAGGGCTTCTCATTGCGGTGGCTTCTCTTGTTGTGGAACCAGGCTCTAGGTGCATGGGTTTTAGTAGTTGTGGCTCATGGGCTCCAGAACATGGGCTCATTAATTGAGACACATAGGCTCAGTTGCTCCAAGGCGTGTGGGATCTTCCAGGACTAGAGGTCCTTGCATTGCAAGGACCACTGGACCACCAGGGAAGCCCTCCTTGGGGCCTTTGCATCCTCCCCGTGTTTCAGTGGAGCACTGTTGGGCTGTTGAAGTCACTAGAATCCTGCTCTGAGTGCAGCAGTGTGAAAGGACCTTCAGAAAGCCTCCTGTTTGGGGCCTCAGATCAGATACCACAAAGCCCAGATGAAGAACAGAATCCTGTTCTTCAGAACCCATCTGGGTCAGGAGGTGGAGGCCCTGGGGAACTGGAAGACTCCTGCCCATCTCAGCGGTCAGCACCAAGTTCCTCCAAGCCGTGTGTGGCCATATGGCCAGGGCTTCCAGTGTTTCAGGGGGTGCTGAAAATCAGGGTTCTTGTGCAAAACCTGCCTTTTAGCCATCATTAACGACTTACAACGTTTCTGCCCCACAACCTCGGATGAGTCCTGTGTCCTTGTGTTACACGAGGAGGAGATGGAGGCCCAGCGCAGGAGGGGTTAGCCCTTCAGTGACCTCACATGCTCACCTGTGCTTGGGGTGCCGGATTCCAGGAGTCTTGGCTGAGCACCTACTGGGTGCTTTGTTAGATGCTGAGGGTGGGGAGCAGGGACGCCTAGAGAAGAGCCCCTCTCAGGCCTCCAGATCCCTCTCTGTGTCTGGAACAGGTAGATCTGAGGGTCTCTGATGGGGGGCTATCCACTCTGGCAGCCTGGGCCTCTGGTCCAGGGAGCCTGGGACTTGGATGGACTGGGATGGGGAGGGAGGGTGAGCTGGGTCAGAGGTCAGTCCAGGCCACCCCCTTCTCCTCAGCCAGAGAACATCCTTTGCGTCAACACCACGGGCCATTTGGTGAAGATCATTGACTTCGGCCTGGCACGGAGGTACCACCTTGGGTGGGCAGGGTGGGTGGGACCAAGGGAAGGTGGGAAGGTGTCTGGGAATGGGCTGGGAGTTGTGCTCTGAGCTCTTGGCCTGACCTCTAGGTATAACCCCAACGAGAAGCTGAAGGTGAATTTTGGGACCCCAGAGTTCCTATCCCCTGAGGTGGTGAATTACGACCAAATCTCCGATAAGACAGACATGTGGAGCCTGGGGGTCATCACCTATATGCTGTGAGTGTTGATGGGTTTGGGGCATATGGGTGGGCAGCTGAGGCCAAGATCACTTCCACCTCCCCACTCCCTCAGTTGAGGTTTACTGGGCATTGGGGGTGCACTCATCATTCCTCTTCTTCACGGTAACCCTGGGAAGCTGGGATGATTATGGCCATTTTACAGATGAGAAGAGTGAGGCTCAGAGAGGGGAAGTGACTTGCCCAAGGTCACCCACCCAGATTCAAACCCAGGTCTGTCCCACTTGAGCAGCTGGGGTCTTTTCAGCTCACGGTGCTGCTTCTCAGGATCTGTTGCATCCCCAACCCAATCTTACCTCCCTGCCTCCTACCATCGCCTCCTTCCAGCCTGAGTGGTCTCTCCCCCTTCCTGGGAGACGATGACACAGAGACCCTGAACAACGTTCTATCAAGCAACTGGTACTTTGACGAGGAAACCTTTGAGGCCGTGTCAGACGAGGCCAAAGACTTCGTCTCCAACCTCATCGTCAAGGACCAGCGGTGAGGCTCACCCCCCAGGACATGAACCCCATGTGTGCAAAGTCCAGTGCATGTGTTGTGCCTGGTGGGAACTGGGCTGGGAGGCCGGCTCCCAGGCCTGCCGCCTCCTCTCACCATGCCACCCCCTCTCCACAGGGCCCGGATGAGCGCTGCCCAGTGCCTCGCCCACCCCTGGCTCAACAACCTGGCAGAGAAGGCCAAGCGCTGTAACCGCCGCCTCAAGTCCCAGATCTTGCTTAAGAAATACCTCATGAAGAGGCGCTGGAAGGTACCGCTGGACTGAGGCGGGGAGGAGAGAGGGATACGGGGTGGGAAGGGCACTGGCCCCATTAGCCCCGTCTTGGCTGGTTCGGTCTGGAAAACAGAACTGGCTTTTCTCTCTTTGTCCTGGACTGGCTCCTGCCCTGGGTGGTGGCCCTCCACTCACCCCCTCCACCCTGGGGAGGGGCATCCTTTTATGGCCTGGGCTCAGGAAAAGGTCTCTGATCCCCATGTCAGGCTTCTTCCCTTCATTTCATAAATACTTCTTGACCATCTACCACCTCTGGGCATTGGGGACACAGCAATGGATTTCAGTCTTCGTGAACTTACTTTTGTTAGAGGATGGGGAGTTATTAAAAGTAATTCCTTTTAATAGGAAGGCTTTTTTTTTTAAGGAAGGGCTCTTTTGGCTCAGACAAAGAATCTGCCTGCAATGCAGACGACCCAGGTTCGATCCCTGAAGAACCCCTGGAGAAGGGAATGGCAACCCACTCCAGTAATCTTGCCTGGAGAATTCCATGGACAGAGGAGCCTGGTGGGCTACAGTCCTTGGGGTCACAAAGAGTCGGACATGACTGAGCGACTAACACTTACACTTATTAGGAAAAAATAAGAATGGTCAGAAAAAAAAAAAAAAGAATGGTCAGGAGTGCTGGGGAGAGGCTGTGCTTCTACATAGGGTGGCCAGGGAGGGCACACTTAGAAGGAGCCTGTGAACAAAAACCTGAGGAGATGAGGGCTGAGTCAGGCTGGTATGGAGGGGGAGTGGCCCCAGGCAGTGGGAACAGCGGGCGTAAAGGCCCTGAGGCAGGAGCACGGTTGTGGAGTGTGAGGAACAGGTAGGAGGCCAGTTCCTCTGAGTGGAATAAGCAAGCGGCAGGAGAGGTGTCCGAGAGGATGGGGAGGCAGGGCGTGGAGAGACTCAGCCACGGTGAGGGGCTTTTTCTTGGAATGAAATAGGAACCAGGGGACTGCTTCCCAGGTGGGTAGCGCTAATGGGAAAGAACCTGCCGGCCAACGCAGGAGACATAAGAGATGCGGGTTCGATCCCTGGGTCGGGAAGATCCCCTGGAGGAGGGCATGGAAACCCACTCCAGTATTCTTGCTTGGAGAATTCCACGGACAGAGGAGCCTGGCGGGCTACAGCCCCTGGGGTCACACAAAGTCGGACACGACTAAGCGACTTAGCATGCACACACAGACCGCCATGAGGGGAGCGGTACTCAGGTTTGCTGACGGGTCTGTTGAGTGAGGCAGGGCGTCCTGGAGGCTGTGGTGTCACGGCGCCTCCTGTGGCCATTTTGTGCACTGCAGCCTCCCTGGCCAGGGGCCCTCCTGGGACGAAGGGGATCTTGGGAGACTCACAGCCTGTCCTACAGCTTTCCCCCTGCCCCGCTGCTGACCGGGACCCCTCTCCCTCATCCCTCAGAAAAACTTCATTGCTGTCAGCGCTGCCAACCGCTTCAAGAAGATCAGCAGCTCGGGGGCACTCATGGCTCTGGGGGTCTGAGCCCGGGGGAGCAGCTGAGGCCTGGACGCAGCCGTGCAGTGGCCAGGGCTGAGGCCACACAGCCCAGAAGGCCGGAGCAGACGGGCCAGATCGCCGGGCCAGGCTGGCCAGGATGAGGCTGCGCCAGGCTGGGAGGCTCGGGGCTCCCACGCCCCCGCGCGGTGACTGCTTCCCCGACGTGAGCCGCCTCAGGTGTGGCCTGACTCCATCCTGCTAGCGCCTCCCCAGACAGGGCTCTGGCCCCCAGCACAGCCCGGACGCCAGGGGCCCTGTTGTTCCCGCCTGGCTCCCCTTCTTGGAACTGCTGCTCTGGTGACCCCTGCTTGACCTCACCTGGGGCATCCCTGGCCTGGGCTTGTTCCTAGCTAGAGTGGGAGGGCTGGGGGTCCTGGCATGTGGGGCTTCTGCAGTTGTGGGTGGGAGGCCTCGGTGGGGGAGGATGGCAGACGGCCGGTTTCTAAGGCGCAGCTGCCCGGGGAGACAGAGCAGGCTTTGTGAAGGAGGGCCTCCGTGTCCCCACCCGCATGTCTCCCCACTCCCAACAGATAAGGCTTAGCACACACCATCTGGTGCAGGGCCCGGCCCCCGCCCACCTTCCTTGCGACCACCAACATACAGGAACTCTGTGTGAGAGAGAAGACGCCCAGCCCAGGCCTGGGTGGAGGGGGAGGGGAGAGGCCTGGGGGATAGGGGAGACCACCCCCGAGCTTGCCTGAAGGCCAAGCCAGCCTAACCCAGCCACTCCGGCCCCCATTCCAGGGGTCACCCACGGCCTCAGAGGATGGTGTCAGCAGGCCCAGAGGAGTGGGAAGGCTGTCGGGCAGCCCCCAACCTGCTCTCAGCTTGTGCCATGTAAATAAATGTACAGGTTGGAAGTGGCCCCCTCCCTCTATGTGTGTGCATCTGGGTGAAGTCACAGCTGGCCACCGTTCACGGAGCGCTGCCATGGGCCAGTCACTTCAGCAGCGCTACGAGTATGGTGTGATGCTTACTGATGCAGCCTCAGGAGCCAGACTACCCAGTGCTTGATCTGGGCAAGGGGCTGCCCGCTTGGTACCTTAGTGTGCTCATCTGTGAGAGGCCACAGCACCAGCCAACATTTATACGGGACTACTATGTGTCTGGGCTTCCCAGGTAGCTCAGCTGGTAAAGAATCCACCTGCAACGCAGGAGACCCCAGTTCAATTCCTGGGTCAGGAAGATCCCCTGGAGAAAGAATAGGCTACCCCTCCAGTATTCTTGGGCTTCCCTGGTGGCTCAGACAGCAAAGAATCGGCGTGTAATGCGGGAGACCTGGATTCGATCCCTGGGTCAGGAAGATCCCCTGGAGGAGGGCATGGCAACCCACTCCAATATTCTTGCCTGGAGAATCCCCATGGACAGAGGAGCCTGGTGGGCTACAGTCCGTGGGGTCACAAAGAGTCAGATGTGGCTAAGCACAGCACAGCACTGTGTGTCTGGCTCTATTTAAGGGCTTGTATGTCTGTTAACTCATTTATAAGGTTACGAGATATATATTATTCATATTATACAGAGGGGGGATACTGAGGCTTAGAGAGAAGAAGGAACTTGAAGGCTTTTCAACAAGTCAGAAGCTGGGGCTTGAAATGGACTATTCCACCTCCCACACCCTCCCACCTGCCCACTTGTGGGCAAGGCTCTGCCCACAAGTCCTCCCTGCTTCTCACCAGAACAAGGTATAGGCAGATAGCAGAGTCTCCAAGTGGAGCCAGGAGTTCGGGCCTGCAGCGATGGGCGTTCCCTGGGAGGCCTAGGGAGCGAGCTGTTCTCCAGGCTCATCCACGGGCGTCAGCCCTGCTCATCCCAAGCCTCTGCTGGAGGGAGCAGCCTAGACGGCAAGAGAGCTTAATGCTAATAGGGTACAGCCTTTCTGGCTGTGAGGACAATTGAGTAAATTGAGGCCTAAGCGGGACTTCAGCAGGAATGGCAATAACAGCAGCTCCTATGCACTGAGCTCCGAGAGGGGCACGGCCCAGACCCAGCTCTGTGTGTTCCGTGACTCTGGTCCCAGCGACCCCGCATGGTGGGCAGCTGTATTACGTTCATTTCTCTTGATGGAGCAGCCAAGCCTCAGGGAGGCGATGCCATTTGCTCAGGGTCACACGGCTAGCCCATGGCAGAGCCAGGGTTTGTACCCAGACAGTCTGGGACCAGAGCCCCCACTCTGAACCACTGCACTATCTGCCTCTGCGAAATCTTGGATGGAGACCTTGACCGCTCAGCCTTCCAGCCCCTGCTTCCATGAACACTGGCCAGGAGGGCAAGGCCAGGTCCTCACCAGACCCTGCCCTGTTCCAGCAGATGGGTGCGGAGTTCCCCTGCCACAGGTGCCACGTGGGACAGGATCGGGGGGCTCTGGGCTCTGGGCTCTGAGCCTGCTGGGCTTGCACTCAGGGCTCGGGGAGGGGGGGCGGCGCCTGGGGGAGCCTGGCTTAGGCTCTTGGTGGGAGATGTGTAATGGGCAGGGACCCTAGGGCCTTGGATCCCTTGCCTGCCTGTCTGCCCGCCACCTGCTAGCTGGGCCAGGCCTGTGGTTTCCTCCGCATTCTCTCAGCCGTGCTGGCCCCCACCCAGGCTGAGCCTCGGCCACACAGCATGATGATGAGGAATGAGTCACCGCCATAGTGGAGGGGTAAGGAAATGAGGTCCAGCCAGCACCGAGATCCAGGGCTGGGATCCAGCTGGGGAAACCAAGGCCAAAATAGCAGGCTGCTCAGCAGGGACAGGAGAAGCTGGGACTAGAACCCAGGACCCCAACTTCCAGCCCAGGCCTCATCTCCCCCTCTATGAAACAAAGGACAAAGGACAAAGTTTCGGAGGACAGCTTCAGCACCACTGTCCTCTGCCACCCCAAGGGCCATGGTGACAATCGAGAGATGGGACGGGGGGCTCAGTCACCATATTTCACAGGTGAGGAAACAGGTTCAGAGAAACTGATCTGCATGAGGCCACACAGCGAATGAACGTGTCCGGATAAGGAAGCCCACCCAGAGCCGTGGAACATGGCTGGTCACTGCCTCTCCTGTCTCTATTCCCTCCAGGGAGCACGCCTTACAAAGCTCTTTTTGATTCATCGGGTGCCTCTTTTGGGTTTCCCCTGGTCCCTGGAGGTAAAGGATATGGACTCGACAATATGGAAACAATGAAGGGGGGCGGTTCAGAGAGCTTTTGCTCCTCCAGGGCCATGGAGCACACTCAGGAGAAGGCTGGGGTGGCAGTCCTTGGTGTGGGACTGAACCTCTGCCCGTCTGAGGCTGGGATCCAGCCCCGTGGCCTTCACTAGTGCTCCCATCCCCAGCAGCCTCAGAGCTGCCCTAATGGAGGGAGTGGAGCCAGAGCCAGGCCCAGAGCTCGGGGCTGGGGCTGGGGTTCTGCAAGTCCCGGGCAGCAGACCCTGCCCCTTGCTTGGCGTGCCCTGCCCACCCCACTGCCTGTGTTGTGGGCTCCCCCTGCACAGTGCCCATCATGATGCTAATGCTATAATCTTCTCTGCAAGGAGCTCTGTTGCCCCATGGGGCCAGAGCCACCAGCTGCTCCTGCACACCATCGTAGGCAAACCCCTGCCCCTACCGTGGACTCTGAAGGGTTAACACCCTCAACAGGACAGCTCCTCCCGACTGGTCCCAGCTCTTTGGTCCCAGAGAGCGGAGCAGAGAGCAGCGTTCTCCAAGACTATTTCCTGCCTCTGGGCCTTGGCCAGGCCCACAGTGACCACCCCCATGGGTCTGAGGCCACATCTGGTTTGGATTACTCCAGGGCTGGTGACGCTGCCTTTTCCTGTCGGCATTCAGTGGCCTTGAATTCCACCAGCCACCTTGGACCCAGCAGGGCAGCTGTGGGAAAAGATTCAGCCAGTGACAGGGCCGCCCCGAGGGTGTGGAGCAGCCAGGGCTGTCCTAAGGGATGTGCCCACCTGGACCAAGCATCCATTTGTGCAGCTGCCCCCGCACCTGTTCCTTCCTTCACTCTAATGGGTGTTATTTACTGAGCACCAGGCACCGTACCAAGTGATTCCCACTTGTGCAGTCACTTCATCCCACGCCGTGAGTGTGTATTCACTTTATCCCATCCCGTGAGTGTGTATTTCAGCAGTTCAGGGATGAGGAAACTGAGGCACAAGGAGCTGACGGACAAGTGCATGGATTCCCAGCCAGTACGTAGTAGGGTGAGGATGCAAAGCAGGTGGCCTGACTTCAGACACATCCTATCACTTCACTGCAATTTCTTGAGACCCTTTTCTGGGCCTGGCCTTAAACCAGAGCCTGGAGAAGAATTAGTCATGGCCTTGGTCTTTGGGGAGTTCACAGTCTCTGGAACCCCTGGGGTGGGAGGTTGGGGATTGTAGTGAAGCTAGAAGGGCGTGGAAGAAGACACTTGCTTCCATTCTCTCCTCTCCAGTGGGAGTGACAGCCAAGCTGAGAGCAAACACAGAGCAGGCCTTTTCCAGACAGAGTGAGGCGGGTTGTTCCGGGCAGCTCCAAAGACTTGGAACTGAGAACAAGCTAGTCTCGAAGCATCCCAGGGGGCTTTTGCAGACGAGGAAGCAAGAAATAAGTCTGGAGAAGTTAGCAGGAGCCTCAAATGCCAGGCTGAACCCCAGCCATAGGGAACCATGGAAGGGTTTCAAATGAAAGAGGGACATGATCAGATCTGTGATTTAGAAGGATTGCTGCAGTCCGGGACATCACTGAGTGGGAGAGAGAGACTGGAGGCAGGGAGAGGCCAGAGGGAGGTTGGGGCATGACTGCTTGAGGGGGCTGTAAGGACTGTGGGGACAAGAAGATGGAACTGCAGACAGGCAGAATGGGGTTCACGTGGACCTGTGCACCCTCTCTCAGCCTCAGTTTCCTGTCTGTAAAATGGGATGATAGTACCTGCCTCCCAGGGTCAAAGCAAAAGTGACCTGAGATGTACAGATCAAGCACCTGGCCAGGCTGCTGAGGTGATGTGTGTTCCACAATGCTCTCCAGTCCCTACTCTGTTCCAGACACTATTCCAGGTGTAGAGGACAAGCAACCAATAGACAAAAACTCCTGGCCTCATGGAACTTCCTTCTTGGGAAACAGACACTGGGCAGCAATAACGAACTTAAAATGAGTTGGTGAGGTGGATGGGGGACGTGGTGGTCAGGGAGTGAGTCCTGTGGGTGTTCGTGGAAGACTGGTCCAGGCAGAAGACGAGCAAGTGCAAAGCCTGTTTGGAGTGAGGGTGGGAGAGAGTGCAAGAGGAACCAAAGCCAGATCATACAGGCCTTTGAGAGCTTGGCCTCTGGCTCTGACCAGGAGCCCCTGGAGGATTCTCTGAGATTTAATCCACGGCAAATGGATTTATCCATTTATCCCCTCAGCACACCTTTACTGAGGGCCTGTTACATGCCAGTCAGTGGGTTGGAGAAGTGGATAAAGTGGATAAGGCAGACCCAACCCCTGGCCCCAGAGGCTTATGACACTAAGGCAGGGATGTAAGAAAAAGTGAATACACACAGAGATGCATAATTCCACATTACAATAGACGCCAGGTGGAGGAAACACATGGGATGCAAAGATGGGGGAAAAAAAATCTAGAGACATCCATTCAAATCAAGCGGTGAGGGGAGCCTTCTCCCAGGAAGTGATATTCAACTTGGGCTCTGGATGCTAAGAAGTCAGCCACAGGGAGTGAGCTCTTCAGGCGGAGGGAACAGCGAGTGCAAAGGCTTAGAGGAGTCAGCTGCCTTCACTCACTCGGGAGAGTCAGCCTCCTCTTGGTCTCCCAGAGAGATCAGGGCACCCTGAGGACTGTGGTCTGGAGGAGGCAGCCTTTCCGGGGGTCAAAGGCAGGGTTCTGGCTTTGGGAACTTTGACTGTGGGACTAAATGAGCCTCTGGTCTGTTTTTAGCCCAGAACCACTTCCTTTAGCCCCACCAGCTACCTCCCTGAGTCACCACCCAGTTACCAGCAGGGCGGGAACGGGGGATTAGGCACCTCAGGATCTGGACCTTCAGGGACAGTTTTGCCAGTGAAAGGGGCGGAGAGGCCTGGGCCGAGGGTACAAGGCCCTCCGGCGGGCCCTTTCGTGTTCTGCTAGTTGACGGACCGTGTAATGTGAGTTTCAGGTGTCCAGTTTCATTCATGTTGACTGAGTACACATATTGTGCAAGATGAGATTTTCCCATATACCAGTCCTTGAGCATTGAAATCTTGCTCCATTTTACAGATGAAGAAACTAGTACTCAGAGAGCTGACTCTACTTGTTCAAGGTCACACAGCAAGGAAGTGAAGACGCCAGGAATTGAATCCAAAGCTTCATCTCATAACAATCTCTCCTTTCGCTACACCTCCCCCCACCACCTCCACAGTAGCTAGAGCCTCCCCTGGGGGGTAAACCAGGTTAAGAAGACAAGCCCCAGAACCCACGTATTTATTTTGCTTAAACACATACATTGCTGTTTCCATGGGCCAGACCCTGTTCAAAGCACTTTGCAAATATTAATTCATGTAATCCTAGCAAGAATCCCATGGAGGTTGGCACTGTTAGTAAATCCACATTTTTCAGATGAGGGAAACCCAGAGAGGGGAAGCAACTTGCTCAAGATCACACAGCTGGGAAGGGAAAACTGGGACCTGAAGCCAGACAGCTGGGGTCCAGAGCCCTTGCTCTTAGCTGCCATACCTACTGCCTCTGGCAGCCTGGCCTCTTAGGAGTGATGGGAGGGGATGTCTTGGCTGGGGCTTGGATTCCTGGGTTTCTACACTCCCAGTAGGCGGACGTGCCAGGCTAGCCGACACAGCCTCCCCCGTCCTCCTCATCACTGTGGTGGCCCCAGAGGGCCCATGCTCTAAGGGAGAGGGTCTCCCCACCCTGGCCCAGGCGCTGTCTGGGGTGTGGGAAGGAGCCTGGAACTCTGGGCAGTGGAATGCTGTAAACCAGGGAAGGAAGCGGGTGGGCGGAGAGGCGAGGGGAGATAAGATGTGGAGGGTGGAGAAGCAGCTGAGGAAGGCCCAGCCCTGTGGGTGGGGGCAGCCTCCCTGGAGGCAGAGAGAGCAGAGACCAAAGGACCAGCAGGTGAAGAACTTCCTGACAGCCCTTCAGAGCTGCCAAACTTGGGTGGGAAGAGGCCAGCTCTGAAGGCACCCCACGTGATACGCACTGCCTGGTGTGGAGGGGATTCAGAAATGGGGCGGGAAACGCCCTTTCAGCTCTGATAGTCCAAGAATCTGAGTCTGGAATATTCTGAAGTACCACTGGTTCTACCGTTTTAGATTTGATTTAGCCTGACTCTACAAGGCCACTCAGCACCCTTTTGCACTCTGACCTGCTGAGGAGAAGGAGTGGAGGTTGGGAGCCCCTCCTGGAGACAGACCAGCCTCCAGTGTGGAGAATCAGAAGGAGAGGCTCCTGTCCTGCTAAGAGCTATACAGTTAAGGCAGCAGAGGGGTACTCCTGCCCTGCTGTGTGGCCCTGGGCACATCACTTACCTTCTCTGGCCTTGGTCTCTCCATCTGTGCTGAGGTTCTTTCTCTGGGTCGGCCCAGCTTAGGCATTCCAAGTCTCTGCCGAGCACGGTCCTTCCCGTCAGGTGGGGGTGGCTAGGCAGGAGCCGGAGGGTGTCTGTTGGTCACGGAAAGTATGTGAGGGCAGGAGGCCCAGTGGGTGGGGTCCCCGGGCTGGGCAGCAGGCAGGCAGAGGGTAACGTGAGACCATGGTGTCTGGTCTTCCTGGTCCAGCGCCTCTGGGAGGGGATCCCTTCCAGTTTGTCCCCCAAGTCAGCCCCACCCTGGGATTTGGGTTCAAAGAGTCAGGCTGTGCCTTCCTGACTGCAACCCCCTCACCGGGCAAAAGGAATGAAATCAGGGCCCAGAGAGATGGGCACCGGTCCAGGCTCACATGGCAAGTCCAAGGCAGGCTCTGAGCCCAGGGTCCTGCTTAGGCACTGGGGCTGAGGGGCCCATCTTCACTTCTGGACTCTTTGAGGGGACCTGAGAGGGACATGGAGGGGGCTTGCCTAGCTCTGGGTGTGGCTGACCCCTTTGCCTGTTCCCCTACCACAAATTGGGGGCAGGGGGTGCAGTTTCTTCTCCCCAAGCCCCCACCCCAGTTAGATGCTAAACCTCCTCCAGGGGTGGGTGGAGCAGGATGCCGAGGCTTGGGCTCTCCTCCCATTGGGCCGGCCTCCCCATCCTCCTACTAGCTCCAGGACACAGGCTGGGAAGGGACTGGGGTCACCAGGTCTCCACAGGAATGCACCACAGGGAACAGCGCCCTGCAGCGGCGTCTTTCTCTGATCCAGCTGAGATAGGACCCCCGCGCCCTGAATCTATCCCTGTCTCTGAGCATCTCTCTGTCTCCTCTCTCTCACACACACACCCTGAGTCATACTGACCCACACAGGCACACCCCGCGGTGTGAACCTCTCCTCGCCCTGCCCTGCACTCGTGGGCTCCATCCTGTCCCCTTTGGGCCACAAGGCCGCCCGAATGGGACGGGACGTCCCCCTACTGCTCCATGGGTTCCAGGCTGGGGCCCAGCACACACGGTGGGGAGGGTCCTCATACTGGCCAGGCATTTTTCCACCCCCTTCTGGCCCCACGGAGCCCCCCACCCTGCAGGTCCCCCCTCCACCCCAGCTCTGGAGTCTGTGGGAACCAGACAGCTGGGGCCGTCCAGCCGGGCTCGCTTCCTCCCAGGCCTCAGGGGACTGGCTGAGGGAGGAGGGAGCCGCAGAGACTGAAGCCAGCGTGGCCGCCTGCCCAAGAGGGGGGTTTCTGGAGGGAACTGGGCTGCCTGCCTGATGAAGGGGTCTCTAGCCTCCTGGGTATCATTTTGTGGGACCCAAGAGCCTCCAGCAAAGAATCCTTGGCTCCTGTCTTCTCTCCCTACACCCATGATCCAGACAGGGGACTGAGGTCCCAGAAGAAAGGCATCTGCTTCAGCAAGCCTGGTGTTGGAGGGTGTGGGAACAGTGAGGTTTCAGGTCCCTAAGTCTGTTCCTCTGATGGGGGACATGAATATACCCACTTCTCCTGCTTCCACCCAAGGGGGCAGCTGAAGAAGGTCAAAGGTCAGGGCTCAGTCTCTTCTGAGCTGTACCCTGGATAGCCACCCCCTCCCACCAAGAGGGAAATGTTTTCTTAAAGAGACACCAGGAGACTTCAGAGAGCTGTTGGCTCAGGGAGGTCTCCCAGTCACGTGGGAAATCCAGACAAGGGAAGTGTGCCTGCCTTTTGAGCCTTGGGCTCCCTGCCTGTGTTAGGGGTGAGGGGTGGCTTTTTAGACCTGGCACGCCAGGCTTCATAAAATGCCCCCCTCCCTCTGAGGGGGTCACTCTATGTGCCACCCTGCAGCCTCACTCAAACTGCAAGTTAGGATTGGTTGTGGGGTGGGGGGGGAGGGGCAGGTAGAACCACACAGACCTGGTTTGGATTTCTTCTCTGCCACTCATTTTCCATTTGGAGCCAGAGCTAGTGAGCCCCGAATTCTTTAGGCCTCAAGTTTCCACCACTGTAAAATGGGGATAACATTCTGTACCACACAGATAGATAGATATATATGAGAAGATATATATGAGCCCAGGACAGTATAAAGACCACAAATGGTCACAGGTATTGTGGCTGCTCATCATGAGGGAGCCAAGTTACAGACTTTGGGGCTGGAGGGTCAGCCACTCAGTGCCGCCCAGCCCCAACCCTGCTGGGCATCTCTCCTGATTACATCCCTCCTCTCTCTCTCTCCCACTCCCTGCTCCCCTTTCCTCTGCCTTCCTGGGAAACCCCCTGAGAAAGTCCCCAGCAGTAGAGAGCCTCATGTGGGACATTTCTATCCGGGGTCCCCTGCCCCTGCCATTCAACCCCACAACCACACCCACTCCACATGGAACCAGGCGTCCTGGTATTCAGCTGCCAACCATCCAGCAGACTGACCCTCATCATCACACTGGCTTTATTGGCCCTGAGAGCCACAGAGTAAATCCCCAGGGGGCCCTGCTTCCCCTCACCCCCAAGTCTGTCCAGAGGCCCTAGGGCTGGCTGAGTGTTCACCGCTGCAATCTTGGCTTCCTGTCCCAGCTGTCGTGGGCTTGCCAGGCCCGCATCCTTTGAGAGCTCCCCAGATCTCAGAGTCAGCCTCAACCTGGAGGGCGTAGTTGGCAGGGGCTATGCAGGGACGGCCTGAGGCTGGCTGGCCTTCACTCAAAGAAGAACATTCCTGGCGTCCGGTACAGGCAGGGGGTCAGCCCCAGTGGGTAGCTGGAGCTTCCCTGGACAGGGAAGCTGCCTGCAACCCAGGTTTCCTTGGGGTCAGCTGGCAGGGGCAGCGGGGCCCGGAGGGAGGCTGGAGGGGTGGATGGTGCAGGGGAGGGGGCTGCTGAGGCCAAGAGGTGCTCCAGTCCTGGGTCAGTCCCCATGCAGAAATTCAGCGCCTGCAGCCGGCACTGGTAGCTGCTCCCGATGGTGGCCTCGGGGGTCAAGATGGGTGCAGGAGCCTTGCTAAACCCCTCAGCCTCAGAGAAGCTGGTGGGAAAGCCAAAAGCAGGGCACGAGGAAGACGAGGTGGCCACAGGGAGCTCCCCTGGGCCTGCAGCCTTGGGCGTGGGCATCTCCTTGGCCTCTGAGGGTGTCTGAGGCCTGGCATCGGTGGTGGCCGGGCACATGCTGGCTGGCAAGGCCCCCACCAGACCCCCATAGCTTAGGCCCTTGGGTTCCAGTGGCTCCGGCGGGAACGGGCACTGTCTGCTAGCGGTGACGTTGGGGGCTCCTGGGTCCTGGCTGGTGGCTCGGAGGGGTCCACGGCGCGCTTTGGTGGGGCCCTTGGCGCCCTCAGCACCTGCCCGTCGGGTGAAGCGCCGCCGGCGGCGCAGAAAGCTGCCATGCTCAAACATGTCATGGCAGTCGGGGTCCAGCGTCCAGTAGCTGCCCTTGCCCGGCTTGCGGTCATCGCGGGGCACCTTGACAAAGCATTCGTTGAGTGACAGGTTGTGGCGGATACTGTTCTGCCATCCCGGCCGGTTGTGGCGGTAGAAGGCGAAGCGGCCCATGATGTAGCGGTAGATGCCGCTGAGTGTGGCCCGCTGCCCTGGAGAGTTCTGGATGGCCATGGCGATCAGGGCGATGTAGCTGTAAGGAGGCTTGGTTGGCTCGGCCGCAGGGGCCAGGGGCCCGGGCGGGGGCGGCTGTTGCATGCTGGCCGGGCTGGCCGGGCTGCCGGAACCGCAGAGGCCAGGCACGGTGTCCAGGGCTGGTGTCCGGCACAGCCTGCCCAGGCTGGTTAAAAGGCCCACTGGCCCAGCCTCCCAGCCTGGAAAGGCAAAAAGGGGTGGGCCCGCCAGGCTGCCCTCCCTTCCTCCCGCGCTCCCCTCCCCCCAGGCCCAAGAGGGGCGGGCAGGAGGGGCCAGGATTGGGAAGCTGTGAGCAGCTGCCCAGGGTGAGGAGACATGGGAGGGAAGGGACTGAGACCCTCAGCCCACATGTGCTGCCTGGTGGTGGTGGTTGAGGACGGACGGGATGTGCAACTGGGTGAGACAGAGACAGAAACAAAAAGAGATCAAGGCAGAGATAGAGAGAGAGAGAATGAAGAAAGGCAGGACAGAGACGAAGAGAGGTGGGGACATAATAGGGAGACAGGAACACACAGGAGACAGAGGCAGAGGCAAGAGACAGCAAATAGACAGCAAAAAGGGAGACACTGAGAGCCAGCCCCATACACGTGCGCACGTGCACAGAGCACAGAAAAAGAATCACTGAACAAGAGAAAGAAAGAAACCCACAAAGATAGGACGAGGGAGACACACACACACACACTCTCTCAGGAGAGAGGAGAGGTAGGATCTGTGAGCTCAAGCACAGGGAGCTTTGTGAGAAGAGCCTCAGGGCCTCTTGAATCCCCACCTCTGGTTTCCTCTTTCTCCTTTCCTCCTCCTCCCAGGCCCGTGATTCTCTTTCTCCTCCCCGCAGTGCAGAGCACTCGGGGTCACACTGTTCCCTGCCCTTCTAGCACTGGGGTCTGCAAGAGGTGGGCACCTGGGGTGGTCATGAGAGCCAGCCCAAACCCGGCCTGCTGGGCGCTGGCGCCCTCTAGTGACTAGCATGGGGAGGACAGACCTCAGGCCAGAGACATCCCCCTTCCAGGAGGCGCTCAACCAATTCTCTGGCAGAGCCTCAGTTTTCCATCTCTAAAATGGAGCTGATGACTCTGCAGTTGTCCAGGCAGTGGCAAAGCTTACACGGAATCCAGTGCCCTTTTAGAGCCTGGCACCGAGTAAGGGTTTGGGCATGACAAGGACTGTCACCTTGAGCTGAGTTTCTCCGATAGCTGCAGCCTTAGGCTGGGGGTACAGTGAAGCCCAGGACAGTCAAGGCTTGTGAAGGATGAAGCAACCTCCACTGTGCTCTCCCAGCCCCAAGCAACCAAGTCAGCCAGCACCTCCTGTGCGCCACTGACATGCCAGGCCAGCTCCCCTCCCCTCTCGACAGTTACTTCTCAGACCAACTCTGCTCCAGAGGCCCTCAGAGGTTCTTTTGAGTAGATGAGGAATCTGAGGCTCAGAGAAGTTAAGTCACTTGCCTGAGGTGGCACAGCTAGTGAGAGACCAAAGCTGTGATTTCAACTCAGAAGTCTGGAACTCCTTAATATACTACTCCTGTGAGGGGCAGGGGTAGAGGACAGTTACCAGGCCACCACTGGAAAACAGGTTTGTGACCCCCAAGGGAATAGGGACCATGGTTTGCTCTATCCCCAGTGTGCAGCATTTACCTGAAACAGAGTAGGTGCTCAATAAACATTTGTTGAATGAATTTTAAAAACAGTGATTTGACTGACTTCTGTCCTTTGCGGAGTCACACAGTTTCTCCTCTGTAAAAGTGGCTTATTTATATATCACTGAAAAATTTATTACATTGCCATCTGTAAGAGAACTCCTATAAATAAAGTCAGAAATCAGAAAAGGTAAAAGGTCTGATATCTGGGGTAGAAAACAGTGACTTTACTGACAAGGCAGGGTCACTGCCTTCATGGTGGAGGGGGTTCCCTCCCTCCACCATTCTCACAGACTCCCTACAACTCACATTTTGCAAAAATTGGTGGGGCTTGGGGATGGGATGGACTCCTGGCTCCCACTTAGGTTCCTATCCTAGGCCTGCCTCGGTTTCTCCAAAGTCAGTATCTACAGGTGGCGGTCTAGTGGTTAGCATTCAAAGCCCCAGGTTCAGGTCAAGTCCTCTGTTTTGGGAGCCCCGACCCCCACTACTTCTTACCCCCTCCAAAGAAAAGAGACTTGTGACAGGTGGAAGGAGGGTCTGGAAACTCAGAACCCCTCAGAAGTGGGACAGTTCTGTTACTGGTTGGGCTTCAGTCTAAACCATACCGAGGGTCTAATTATTAGTAAACTCAGCCCCTGCTCCTTTTTTTGGCCAGGCTGTGGGGCTTGCAAGATCTTCGTTCCCCGACAAGGGATCCCTCCAACCTGGGCCCCCAGCAGTGGAAGTGCAGAGTCCTAACCACTGGAGCACCAGGGAACTCCCAGTAAACTCAGCTTTAAGCAAACTTTATAATGGATCAAGTGCAGTTAGAGTCCACTTTAGGTACTTCCCTGGTGGCTCAGATGGTAAAGCGTCTGCCTACAATGCAGGAGACCCGGGTTCAATCCCTGGGTTGGGAAGATCTCCTGGAGAAGGAAATGGCAACCCACTCTAGTATTCTTGCCTGGAAAATCCCGTGGACAGAGGAGCCTGGTAGGCAACAGTCCATGGGGTCGCAAAGAGTCGGACACGACTGAGCGACTTCACTTTCACTTTTCACTTTTAGGTAAACCAGTGTAGGCATGTTTGACTCTTAACAAAAAGATCAAGCCTTGTTTCTGTCCTAATTGTTATTTCTGGAGCCTCAAGATTGAGTTTGATTTCCAAGCCTGATGCCTCAGGTCCAGCTGTCTATCTCTGCGCCTGGTTCCCAGGCTCCAGCTTGGTGGCTGAGTGGTTGAAGGCCATGACTGGCTTCCACTGTCCCAACCTATCTTAAATCCCCTGGCTCAGTTGGTGCAGGACTAGGGTGGGATCTATACCCTGTGGGGAGTTGCTTTAGTGGGTATGGTAGGAGGAAGAAGCCGCTTAGGGCTGACTCAGCTGTGTCAGCAGGTGATTGATGCTGTCGGGGATGCTAGGCTGGGAACCTGCCACCCTGGCACCTGGCCGTGGATCTTCGAGTGCAGGAGGAGCTCCCTGGCGAAGACTGGCTCCACCTGCGGGGTGGGAGTGAGGTGGAGGAATGAGCCAACCTTCTCCTTACCCACCCACTTTGTTGGGGGGCGGGGAGTGACAACCCATTTCCACATGCATTTTCACACAGGAGGTCTTCCAGATCAGAGGTCATATGGCAGGTCAGGGGCAGAGCTGGGACTGGAGGGAGCAGTGAGAGGCTATTTAGAGGGCCTGGGTGGGGGCTCGTTCTCCGCTGGAGTGGAAAGTGACTCACATGGGCCATAATGAGCCGCTCCTCGGGCTGGTCCGGGGGCCCCGGGTACTCCTCGCCAAAGCACAGCCGGATCTGGTATTCAGGCTCCGGGCGACCATCCTGTAGGTGTGCTCGCAGTTCTATGGGCACCAAGATGGTGGGGTCTGGGGTGGGGGGATCCCATCTGATGCCCACCTTGTGCTCATATCCCCTGACCATGTCCTGTAAATCCACATCCCCCACGTGCCCAGGCCCACTTCCACATCCCTATGCCTGTCTCATGTCTCACTTCTAATTCTCAGGCTCTGTGCCTTGTGCCCTAGGCTCACTATCATGCCCACTGCCACTCACCTATGCCTATCTTGTGCCCAGTGCCCCAATGCCCACCTTATGCTTAATGCCCTAAGACAACACGTGCCCAAGTCCTAGGCTTCTGTCCCACACCCAGCGTCCCAAGCCCGCCAGAAGCCTACACCTCCACCTCCTACAGGCTCATGTCCCTATTCGTTTCCACTCCCGGTGTTTCTGTGTCATGTCCTTTGTTTCCAGGCCCATCCCAGGCCCAGAATTCTCAAACCCGTGGCCCGGCTGTCGCGCTCTTACCCGCGAGGAAGCGGCGCGTGTCGAGCAGCTGGCAGGTGCGCTCGCGCTCCAGTTTGTTGGGCTGAGCGCGGTGCGGGGCAAGCGGGCCGCGCCAGTACACGCGGCCCTGGCAGAGGCGCTTGGCGAAGACGCCCTCGGGCGCCACCCACAGCAGCACGCCGCGCTCCAGGTGGGGCAGCAGGCGCCGCAGCACGTGGGCGCTGGCCGGCGGCTCCGGGAAGCGAACCTGCGCGACCCTCGGCGGCGGCCCCAGCAGTCGTTCGGCGGCCGCGGTGGCCGCGCGCGGGCTCAGGCTGCAGCCCTCGGCCGCCGGCGCTGTGGCTTCGCGCACCAGCTCCGCGCGGTAGAAAAGGCGCACATGCAGCCAGCAATCTGCGGGAAAGGGAGCGGGCGCGCCCGGCGTTGGCGGCGCTGGCTCCCCCTCCATCCACACAACCGGGCAGGGGACCCAGCGGTCCTCCCGGCCCCCACCTCAGGAATTTTTGACACTCTCTCCCGTTAAGTGATAATAATTCTAGCAGTAGTAGTGGTGGTAGTATATAACTGCAGCTTCCAGTATAACAACGGATACATACTTCGAACTACCAGGATGGAACTGGTAGCTGAGCTTCAAAATCCGAGTTTGGGGCCATCAGTACAATGGGGGCGTGATACTGCTGCCCTCCAAGCCCCAGTTTTTGGAATTCTAGGAGCTTTTTCCCAGCAAGGATTTTAGTGCTGGAAGACATAATAATAATAGCAACCACAACAAAACAGCAGCCTCCAGTTAGCAGTATGCTCAGTGGTTAGGGCTGTGGGCTCTGTAGCCAGGCCCTTGGATTCTAATCTCTCACTGCCACTTGGGAACTGTGGCCTCTTAGTAACTTTCCCAAGTTTACTGTGTGGCCTTGGGCAGGGTTCTTAATCTCTGTGTCTGGCTTCTGCATCTGTAAAATGCCAGGAATGGCAGTATCTATCTCACAGAGCTGTGGGGAGACTTAGAAGGATGCCTGGCATAAGCTAAGCCCTCAACAAATGTTCGCTCTTGTTATCTGGAGTCTGCATGGGTGCTTTGGGTGGGAGACAGAGGCTATTTGGCTTCAATCTTGGGCCCTCCTCAGTTCTGCACAGTGGTCAGAGGAGAGGGCCTTCCAGTTCCTTACCAGGGTTGCTGAAATCCTCAGAGGGCAAAGGGCTCCAGGGGTGGACGGGATTCTGTGCCTGGTAGCCTGGGGAAGGAGAGGAAGCAATAAGGCATTGTCTCACCCTGGGTGCCTTTACCCCTACATCAAGGTCACAGAAGAGGCCAGGGAGGGGGCAGGGTTGGGTGAGGAGACCCAGTCCTTACTGTGGTCAGCCAAAGGGCTTGGGAGCAGGAAGTCCTGCTGGGCTAGCCTGGAGGGCTGCTCCTTGTCTTTATCCTCTGTGACTAATCCGGATACATCCTGAGCATTGGGAGGAAGGGTGGTAAGGGTAGGAGATGAGACCTGTGGGCCACAGGAGTTCCCAGACAGTCTGCACTGGGGCAGATGGAGGTCTGGGCAGAATGGAGGGCAGCTGGGGTTAATAGGGACTTTGAGGTTTCAGAGCTGAAGACTCTTTCCCCACAGAGGTAAAGAGAGTTGATGGGGTTTTTAGAGATAATGGGGTCAGAGATGAAATTCATTGTGGTAGGGAGAGAAGTGCTAGGAGTGAATTAGGAGATGGATTGACAGAGATGGGGGGGACAGAGCGATGGATGGAATGGGGCACTGGGGACAGTGGAATGAACCAGGCTAATAGGGTGATGGGGATGGAGCAATGGACCATAGATGAAGGAGGAGATGTGTCGGGGTGGAGTAAGAGTGATGCAGACAATGATGGAGACAGAGATGATGGGAGATGATAGAGAGCTAGAAGTGATGAAGGTGAAGGGAATACAATGATGGAACTAGATTTGGTGGCATGAGTGGGGACATACTGATAGACCCAGTGATAACAGGGGAGAGGGGGTGAAATGGGAGAAAATAGGATTGATGCACATGAGGGATGGAGGTAAAGGTGATGGAGACAATGGGACAGAGACGGTGGAGTTAAGGAGAATAGAATGAAGGAACTGAAAGTGACAGCAGAGATGGAGTAGAGGCAGGAAGCAGAGCTGATCGAGGGATGGGGACAACGATGGCCAAGACCTGATGGAGAGGATGAGGTGATGCACTGGAGATTGTAGCAGGGGTGGCACGGGCACGAGGTGACTGTGTTGGCAAGGCTGCAGGGGCTACAAGGACATTGACCTGCTCTTCGTTCCTGCAGGCTGGCTCTGCCACTCCTCCAGGGGGCTTCTGCTGGCTCTGAAGAATGCCCTCCTCTTTACCGGGAGCACAAGCCCTGGTAACTGGATGGCACAAGAAATAGTCTGTGGTTTCCTGGGCCCCAAGGTGAATCCCTTCGACCTTGTCTGAGATGATCCCAGCTCACTGCATGATCTCAGGCAAGGCCCGCCTCTCTCTGGGCCTCAGTTTCCTCCTTTTGGAATGGGGAGGTAAACTGTAAGCATCCTTCTGTGTTTACCAGCCCATGATTTTAAGCTCAGTAAGTTCACTCTTTCCCATTTTCCAGATGGGCAAGGTGGAGTCCTTATTGCCTAGAGAGCCATTCTAAGCTTCTACCTCCAGGGGGCAGTATGGTACCTGGGTCGTGGGCACCATCAGACAGGAGCCGGTAGACCTTGTAGGGGTTGGAGATGTCCAGCTGGCTGCGTTCAGGTACTTCACAGAAGTCAGCACTCTTGTTGAGGGCACAGCGGAGCCGTGTCTTCCAGGTAGAGGGATCCTCCTTGTCAATGCCCTCTAGGTGCTTGCCCTTGTATATGGCCCAGGCCTGAGGATAAGCAGGGGAATAGGAGAGGAATGACCTGGGAGACAGGGCTGGTGCCATGCAAAGGGATGAGGACTGCCTTGGCTCCACCCTTCTCTCTCTTTCTCTGCCCCTAGGCTCCTCTGTTCCTCCCTCCCTCCATCCAACACTTATTTCTTGAGCTCCTGCTCCTTGAGCAAGCTCAAATTATAGACTGAAGGGGGAAGCAAGACAGACATCCCTGTTCTCAAGGAATGCAAGTCTAATGGGAGAAGGCAGCTGCAAACAGCTGAAAAGAAATAATTATATTCCAAATTATGGATTGTGAGAAATAAAAAATAAATAATACAACGGGACAAAAAATGATGGCAGTGATCTGCTAGCTGCTGCTGCTGCTGCTAAGTCACTTCAGTCGTGTCCGACTCTGTGCGACCCCATAGATGGCAGCCCACCAGGCTCCCCCGTCCCTGGGATTCTCCAGGCAAGAACACTGGAGTGGGTTGCCATTTCCTTTTCCAATGCATGAAAGTGAAAAGTGAAAGTGAAGTTGCTCAGTCGTGTCCGACTCTTAGCGACCCCATGGACTGCAGCCCACCAGGCTCCTCCATCCATGGGATTTTCCAGGCAAGAGTACTGGAGTGGGGTGCCATTGCCTTCTCTGGACCTGCTACCTGGAGAGCCATAAATAAAATCTGCACCTACTGTACCATACAAAGTGGACTCCAGATGACCAAAAAAACAAAAGTAAGGTGAAACCATAAACCTAATAGGAGATTATGTAGGAAGAAATCTTCTAGGGGGCAGATAATGTTTCATAAACAAAATTTTGAGGGCATGAACCATAAGGCAAAAAATTTGCAAAGTCTGAATCAGCAAGGGGATAAGATCTAGAACATATGGGAACTCCTGCAAATCAAGAAGAAACAGAGAACAACCCCGAAAGAAAAAAAAATCTTATCAAAGAACACCAATGGGTGGTTTACAGAAGAGGAAACCAGTAGCCCATGAGCATAGGAGATGTTGTGACTCATTAGTGCCACAGAAGTGCAGATAAAAGTATGAGATATCACCTCTAAGCTTACAAAATTTAGCCAGTTGGCTAAGCCAGGAGTTGGTTGGGATGTGGACACTGTTAGTGGAATGGGGGCAGAGTTTCTGGAGGGTACTCAGGCATGCCTAGTCCAGTTAAGTATAAGCATAGCCTGTGACCAGAAATTTCAGTTCCCAAGGAATTCTCACAGAAGCTCATGAGGGGACCAGATTCACTGCAGAGTTATTTGTGGTCCAGAAAGCAAATTTGTGTCCATCCCTGGGGAAGTAGATGGGTGTGTGTTTGTGTGTGTGTGTGTAATAGATACCCACTGTAGAGTCTGTACAGCATCTAGAAACAAATTAGATGGACAGAGAATAAGAATGGATCTTCAGAGCTGACCCTGAGTGAAATCAAAGTAAGATACAGAATGAGACCTACAACACAAGATGATGTACGTAAGGACACACACCAAACAGCAATGCCCACTTTGCAAGAACACATATAAACCAAAGATACTCATTAAACACATTAGAATGACTGTTATGGTTGTTGTTTGCTGTTCAGTGGCTCAGTCGTGTCTGACTCTTGCGACCCCATGCACTGTAGCCCACCAGGCTCCTCTGTCTATGAGACTCCCCAGGCAAGAATACTAGAGTGGGTTGCCATTTCCTTCTCCAGAGGATCTTCCTGACTCAGGGACTGAACCTGTCTCCTACTTGGCACTTGGGAGCCCGACTGTTATGGTAGAGGGACTAAATAAATAAAAAATAGGAGGGACTGCTTTAGAGAGGGTTATCAGAAAAGGCCTCTTGGAGGAAGCAGCATTTGGGCTGAAGCCTGATTGAAAAGAAGGAAGGAGTCTGACAAAGAACTAGGGGAAGGCTGATCTAGGTAGAAAGAACAGCGAGGGTAAAGGTCATGGGGGTGAGCTAGATTTCAAGGAAGGCCAGTGTGGAGCAGAGAAGTCAAAGGGGAAGACAAGAGATGTCTTGCTCGAATTGATCACATTCAGCAATCAGTGGTGGACGGGGGTGGGGGGTTATTTAACTGATAAATCACACTCAGTCATTGCTCTTGGAGATCCCAGGCTTAGTGGGACACCAGACAAAAGCCGCACTTCCCATGTTGGTGTCTCTTGCCAGTGGTGAGACCTTTAAGGCTTGATTTTGCGGTCTGTAAACTGTGCTAATAATACCTAACGTCACGTGGTTGTGGCAGGTGTAAGCTGAGTGGTCTGGGTACGACGCTTAGCACAGCAGCGGGCACACAGTCCGTGCTTGTTTACTGCAGAACGTGTTCATTATATTCATGATGCTCTAACTCAAAGGTAACCTGGGCTGGAGGCTCGGGGAGCTATCACCAAGCTGAGAGAGGGATCTTTGGGAACATTGCTGTGCCCCCCCCCCCAAGCACACAGAGTGGCGCTTGGCACACAAGAGATGCTCAGTAAATATTTGTGGGATGGACTGAATTTGGCCTTAAAGGATGAGTAGGAAATTGCCAGGTGAAGTGATATTCCTGGCAGGGTAACAGCTTGAGCAAAAGCGTGGCATGAAGCACGCAGAGGACAGTGAGCAGCCTGGTATGACGAGCTGATGTGTGTATGTGAGGGTGTGTATACAGTTGATTCTCATTACTCATGGTAGTTGTGTTTCCTAAAATTTACAGAAACACTGAGTAAGGGAACACTGAACTATCGCTCCTAAAGGAAATACAAGGCTAAGTCCTTGTCAGCCTCTGGTACATCAACTGGTCAATACATCCTGTTTATCAACTAGTCAATACATAACCTTGCTTTATGTGTATTTCTGTTGAAGGACACCTTATTGAATATAAACTGTTGATTCATTAACAGTGAACTTATGGCCAACACCACTATAACTCACATCTGAAAGGAACTTACCTTATACAGGTATTTTCTCCGAAAGTCATATCACAGCCTTCCTGTGCTCAGGAGTCCTACCAAAGCTTCAGCACTGTGTGGGCTTGGGGGTCATTTTAGACAGTGAAATCACCAACAGAAAGCACAAAAAGTATCAAAAATGTGGCACTAAGATTGTCTGGGAAAGGATACCTGTGAAAGGACAGTAGAAGACCTGAAACTACGGCTGTCACCTTGTTAAGCTTCCGCTGGAAATGTGCATACTGGTGACCCAGTTTTTTGTTTTTTGTTTTTTCATTCTGTGAATGACTGCAAAAGTGCCTTGAATATCAATCAGGGGATTATACATAATTTCAGCAAGTAAGAGAATTTGTCAATATGCTATCTGTGAAGAATGAGGATCTACTGCATGTGTTGGGGGAAAGGGAAAGAGGAATTAAGGAAGAAGACAGACTGAAGCTGGATTTTGAAGGCCAAGCATTATCCTGTGGGCTTTGAGGTACCGGGAGGGCGTGAAGCCAGGGGGTCACATGTGTGTGTCACTAGTGGGTTGAAGGATAGATCAAAGCACCCCCAAAGAGGGACAGGAAGGGCTAGTCCACAGAATCTCTCACTTCTGAACAGCACACAGCCTTAAGGTACAGGCCAGGTAACCACCTGTTCGACACTTAATGAGTTCCTTCCGTGAGCCGGGCACTGCGCTCGGGGTCACAACCCATGGGCAGCTGGAGGAGGCAGAATCATACAAGGCACTTGTAATTCATAGGGAAAGTTGTTCAATGGAGGAAGCAGAAGGGATCAGGACTGACTTGGACAAGCACTGAGAGCTTCCTCAATGCTTTAAACAAGTGAATACATCAGGGGAGGCTTGTCTTCAGTAGGGGATGTTTATGCTGAGCATGATGGGAGTTGGCCGGTAAAGGTGGAGAGGGTGTTCCAGGCAGGGGGAACGGAATGTACAAAGGTCTCCCAGTGAGAGACACAGGAACCATTTGGAAAGTGAAAGAACTATCTGGCTGGGTCTGAAGTTGGGGAGGGAGTGGGGAGAGATGGACAGAGGCCAGAAAGGAGCAGTTCGTGCAGGGCTTTGAGGTCCTGGGAAGGAGTTGGGACTTAATTACAGGAGCAACAGGGAGCCATGGAAGGAATCTGAGGAGGGGAGTGCAGAGGCAAGATTTACATTTAGAGTGATCCCTCTGGAGGACAGAGGGGAGAGCCAAGGGACGGGAAAGCAGGGCACTCAGTTGTCCTGGTGAGAGATGGTGGGAATGGATCCAAGTAGATGGCTGAAAGAGCGGTTCTGGAGGAAGAGCCAAACACCTTGGTAATGGGTTAGAATGAGATTGGAAGAGAGGGGAGCAGCCAGGGTTCAGGTGCCTGGCTCTGCCGTCTGGGTGGCGGGTGATGCTATCTCCCATTTTGAAAAGCAATTTTGCAGCGGGGAGCTGACAAGTGTGGTACCGAGGAGGTGCTGAGTTTGAGAGATCTGGGAGTGCTAGACTAGCAGGCTTGGGGCTTGGAGGGGAGGCTGGGAAACACTGGGCTCCATGCTGAGGCTGTGTAAGGAGAGTGGGACACCAGGAGGGAGGCCCAGGAGGGAGTGCTGCGAACACCGAAAAAGGAGGCGAGGGGATGGAGGCTGAGAAGCAGGGGCCCGGAAGGCAGGAGAACAGGTCAGGGTTGGAGTGGAGTGGGCACACAGAGATTCTGGGAACCAAGTGAGACTGTTTCAGGGAGGAGAAGGGGACCACTAGATGTAGACCAACTGAGGCGGCAGAGGGGGTGTCTAAGAAGATGATAGCAATGGCATTCTTAGAGACAATCAGAGACATCAGCAGGAGAAAGAGAAGCCAGACTGTGGGGAGAAGAGGAGCTGAGGGGTTATGAGTGAGGGCGTTGATGGTCAGAAGCCCCTTTCTAGATGCTTTATACCCTGTGAAAGTAGAGGGGAGACCAGAGAAGCAGGAGCTGGAGGTAGCTGTGGTGTTTGGGATGGTGGCAGTGGTCTGGGATGTGGCTGTTTGCTTATTGCTCATGTAAGAGATTTGAGTTAAAACTTTGATGGGAAAGAGACAGTTTGGAGGAAGTTAATGGTGACTGAACAAAGATAAGGCATTCCTGGAGGAGGTCCCTGAGAAGGGCTGGGGTTGGGAAGCACAGAAAATGTCCCGAAGTTGCTGGGGTTAACAGTTTAGGGGTGGGAAGTGGAGGGAATTTCCACCCATGGCAGTGGTATCTAATTTCCCCAGGAAGAGGGTGAAGTACCCTAGCGGGTGAGGACGGTGCAAGTCATGCAGCGCTTGGCTAATGCTCTTTTAAGAGGGTGGGCTTCCCAGGTGGTGCTAGTGGTAAAGAGCCCTCCTGTCAATGCAGGAGACATAAGAGACTCCTGCATTGATCCCTGGGTCTGGGAAGATCCCCTGGAGGAGGGCATGACAACCCACTCCAGTATTCTTGCCTGGAGAATCCCATGGACAGAGGGGCCTGGTGGGCTACAGTCCATGGGGTGACACACTGAAGAGCTGGACACACTGAAGCGACATAGCAGGCACCCAGGGGAGGGTCTCCCTTATGTAGAAAACATTATCATCAACCTAGAGACAGCCGAGGTTAAGGACTGAACGAGTGGCCGGAGGTGGCAGCGCATCAGGTCGCTCCAGGCGCTGGGACCGTGTGCATACAGAGCCCTCCGGGAACCAAACCTGGGACCCCCGCCCCGACTCCCTTACCCTGAAGAGCGCAGCGTCCTGCCGCACCTGGTAACCCTGCTTGGCTGCGTGCTTCCAGGGGATGCGGAAGAGGGTCTTGCCTGCGTCCTCCCAGCGCAGCCCCGCATAGCGCCCGCTCTCGATCTGCGCCACCAGCCATTCTCGGAGGCGCAGGGGACCCCCGGCCCCCGCCATGGGTCGCCTGCTGTCGGAGACCTTCCCTTCGTCCCTCCGCCAGGGGTCGCCGGCCATAGGGGAACGCAGTGCTCCGGGGACTAGGTCTGGGGCACGCGGGTGACCGAACCCCAGGGCGACAGAGGATCGCGCTCCGGGGCCACCTGGACAGCGCGGAGGCGGCGAAAGCGAAAGTCTGGGTAGGAAGTTTCGCTTTCCTTTCTGCTCCCTGGAGGCCCTTTCGCCCCACCCTGTGTCGCCTGGCCTGGAGGGCATCAGTCCTCACACAGCGGGCAGCCTGAAGTACCGTGGGAAGCCAAGACCCACTGGAGGGTAGAGGGTGGAGTAGCCCCGGGTTCTACCCGTCCCTGGAGCCTGACGCAGTGGAGGGGGGAGGGCCGCGGGCACCTAGGGTGTCCCTTGCTCCATCCCTGCATCTGTTTTCCTTTCTTCACAGCCTCCGGGAAACTTAGTCTCTTTCCAGGACCAGGACAGAAGAGGTGGGAAAAGCATAGTGCCTACCAAACTAACTCCTGGCAAAACTGGGAGGCAGAGACTGGTTTAAATGCACACTTCCAGCCTCCAACCTAGACCTGCAGAATTAGATTTCCTGGGCAAGAAGTCAGGGAATGTGAATTTTAAACAAGTCCCCCATGGGATTCTGATCCAGGTGATCCATGAACCACCCTTGGAGAAATATTTCCTTCAATACTGGGAGTCCCCTTCTTCTGACCACTCCCCAATATGCTTGCTTGGTCTGGCTTTCCTGCAGTGTCTCAATTGCTCACATGTCTCAACAGCATGTGAGATGTGTAAAATTACTGATTTTGTCATTAGAAGACTGAGGTCACCCAGTTAGTGCCTGGGGGAGCCAGTATCTGAATCCGGGACTCTCTGCCCCCAGAGTCCAGGAGCCTAAACAGTGTCCCACACGGCCTCCCAACAGCTGTACCTGGAGTTTATATAGATTCCTGGTGGGGTCTGTGATACCAACCCCCCACCCCACCCCACCCCCACCAGAAGTATATGCAATTTTTTCATCTCTATATTTTTTCTGGGTGGCGCTAGTGGTAAAGAATTCACCTGCCAATGCAGGAGATGTAAGAGACAAGGGTTCAATCCCTGGGTCAGGAAGATCCCCTGGAGGAGGGCACAGCAACCCACTCCAGTATTCTTGCTTGTAGAATCCCATGGGCAGAGCAGCTTGGCAGGCTACAGCCCACAGGGTCGCAGAGTCAGACATGACCGAAGTGACTTAGCACACACGTATCTTTCATTAAACTGTCAAAGGGGGATTGTGATATGAAAAAGGTCAAGGAGCTCAGACTGCTCCACGCTGGCTGTGTACCTGGGTAAACTGAGGCTCTGAGAGGGAGAAACCAGCCCTCCCTGCAGCCAGCACTGAGCGAGATGGGGGCCAGCATTGACCAGAGGCTGGCACTGTCCCTCGTGTGTACCTGCCAGGGAGCTTTCCTCATGCTCCCCACTCTCTGTCCTCATAGGGCCACTTGCAGATTCCATGAGATGCAGGTCCAGTGTCCAGCACATTGCCTGACCCACAGAGAGTGCTCAATAAATGAGTGATATTATTATTGCGGTTGTTGAGCCAGAGTGTGGTGAAGGTAATGATGAGGGGGGCGGGGAGCATCATGAAGGACCTGGAATATCCTATCAAGGGGTTTTGTTTTCTCCTAGAGATGACAGAGATAATTGTGTGTGCTCAGTTGTTTCAGTGTGTCTGACTCTTTGTGACCCCAAGGACTGCAGCCCACCAGGTTCTTCCTAGCAAGAATTTCCTAGCAAGAATATTGGAGTGGGTTGCCATGCCGTCCTCCAGGGGATGTTCCCAACCCAGAGGTCCAACCTGCATCACCACCCCTGAGCCACCAGGGAACTCCAGAGGGCAGTGGAGGCTTTTAAATAGGGCACGACACCAATTGAATCACGAAGATGTTTTGAACCCTGCGGGTGGTGGCACCACTAACCAGCCAGGAGGACCACAGGCTCCCTGCACTCTGGTGAGTCCTACCACACCGCTCTCCATACACCCTCCCACCTCAGGCCTCTTTAGGTACTGTACCCTCTGCCTGAAATGCTTCCACCCACACAGCAAAGCAGCTGTTTATTTGTTTATCCAGGGTCTTTCCCATCAGAATGTCAGCAACATGAGTGCAGAGGCTTGCTCGCTGCTGTGTCTTCAGTGCCCAGCTCATGGCCTGGCACACAGTAGGTACTCAATGAACTGTTGTTGTGTGAATGCCGAGGAGGAGGTGGAGCAGCAAGTGAAGGTTATTTCATCCATCTCCCACCCCCAATCCTGGAATCTGGGCCTCCCCCATCACCCCCAGGTCTCGGTGCATCCTAAGAACCCCTGTACAGGTGATTATTAGATTACAGAAATTTCAGATGCCTCTTAACTCTAAGTTAATTTTAGTTTAGGAAAAATAAGCTCAGGTGACCATTGTTCATCCTCAGCCAGTCTGCCGCTATCTTGGGCTGCCCTGAGGCCCTCCCCTCTCAGTGCTCCCCTGGCCTTTAAACTCTAAGTGGGAAGGGTCATTCCCAGTAGGCGGGGGCGGGTCCTCCTGGCCAGTAACCTTCAAGACCAGAAGGAGTTGCTTTTTAACAACCGTCATGGGACACAGACTGTCCAGGGTCACATCCAGCTTCCCCTACTCTGGTTGTGTGTCCTCGGACAAGCTGCCCGACTTCTCTGAACTTGTTTCCTCCCTGAGGATTAAGTGAGCTCATTCCAGTAAAAAATCAGGCATGAGGGAGGTACTACTTCTATACCTTTACTAGCTAGGATTTGTGGATAGGGAAAGGAAGGGAGCTGGGGAGGAAGGGATGGGGTTCAGGGAGGACAGGGGCTCAGCCAGGGGGCAGGGGGTTCAAAGACAAAGAGGAATTGGGGGCCTTTTCAGGAGACCAGGGCTCCAGGGAGAGAGAGCTGTGAGGATAAAGGAAGCGGAATTCAGCCCAGCACACTGCAGTGCTGGGAAGATGGCAGGCTTCTAAGGCCGTAGGGGATGCAAACTTCCTCCCATTCTTGTTTCCTGCAGGCGTCAGGAACAGCGCCCCCTCACCTTAGCTCAATGACTGAATGACTGGGAGACGAGATCAGACCGGCAGCTTCTGCGTCTCTTTAATATCCTCCAGGCCCATCCAACCCTCCCCCTCACCCACTCCCACTCCCGCCGCCTTCAATGGGGCGGGGCAGGGGGAGGCGCCCTCCCCCAGCCCAAGGACTAAGGCACCAGGTGGCTGCAGCAGGCCGGCCCAGACACAGAGCCACACACACAGATGGACACACGGACTGCGGACGCAGACAAGCCAGGCGGGCAGAGGGGCAGGGGCAGGGATCAGGCCGCCGCGCGGCTCCCACGGGCGCTGGGCCCCTCCTGAAGGCCGTGAGAAGCCCGGACGATCCCAGAAGGGGGACCAGTCGGGAGGACGAGGGGCGCCGCGGCGGGGGCGGGATCCTCACTTGCTGCCTTTGCGGGACAGACACCGCGGGAGGCAGGAGAAAGTCTGCTTGACGCGCGCCAACAGCGGCAGCGGCCGGTGGGCCTCCCGGGGCGAGCGCGGCACCAGGCGCTGCAAGGTCCCCTCCGAGGCCGTGGAGTTGGGCGCCGGGGAAGCGGCCGCGGTCGCCGAGCCCTGCCGGCAGCGCTTGCACAGCGGCAGCAGCGCGCGCACCTCCTCCTCGTCGCGGAAAGGGCTCTCGCCGAAGCGCTCCTCCAGCTGCCGGCGAAGCTGGGGCAGGAAGAGAGGCGGGGTCGGTGCCCGGCCCCGGGTCCCCTCTCCATCCTTAGACCTTCCGCTCTTTTACTAGCTCCCCACACCTTGCTAAGCCCCTCCCCTTCCTGAGCGTCCTCTTAGCTGCCCTTGGGGTCTCCATCCCCCTCAGTGAGCCCCCTCTCCCTCCGAGTCCCTTCTCTCTCCCTGAATCCCCTTCTTCCCCTTTGACACTCCAACTTCCAGACCTACTGAAGTGACCCCTCCCCCTGCACAGTGGGGACCACACTAAGCCCTCCCCAGCCTGCACAACTCGCCTCTTTCCTAATACAGCCTTGCAGACAAGTCTGGGAACCAGCTTGGCTTCCTACACTGGCTGCTTCTCTCTCTCCCTTTCTCATCTCTTGTTCCGGGGAGAGGGGAGGGTTGGCTCAGTCCCTGACATCTCCACGTGTCTGCCCAGTGGGCACAGGAGAAGGAATTGCTTTGGCCTCCTCAAGGACCCAGGGGTGGAGTAGGGACTGGACAGGTCTCTCTAAGGGAGCCAGAGGCTCAAATGCCTTCAGGTTCCAGGCAGGCAGAGTGGGCATTGCTGGCACCTGGCCAAATTGAAGGGTCCATAATCTGGCCTGCGGGTATACACATCCTAAGTTAAAAAGGAGAAGAAAACCTCTGGCTGTCCAAACAAAATACACCTAGGGGCTAAGTTAGCTCAAGAGCCACAAGTTCAAGACCTCAGAAAAATCTGCCAGGTCTGAAGCACAGGCAAAATTCTTTCCAGTCAGTGCTCAGCTCAAGTAAGAAGTCTCGCACCCCTGCCCCAGCCCCTGCCCCTGTTGTTGTTCAGTTGCTCAGTTGTGTCAACTCTTTGGAACCCCATGTGTAGCTGCCAGGCTCCTCTGTCCATGGGGTTTCCCAGGCAAGAATACTGGAGTGGGTTGCCATATCCTCCTTCAGGGTATATTCCCAGCCCAGGGATTGAACCTGCGTCCCCTGCATTGGCAGATTCTTTACCACTGAGCCGCAGCCCCTACCTTCCGGGAACTGCCCCAGCCAAACTCCTCAAGCTGCTGCCTAAAGCCTGGGTTGGGGTTGGCAATGGGCCGGGTGGCCTTGATGGCTTCAAGCACGTCCCTCCAGCTTAGCCCCGTCACAGTCATCACATACGCCGTCACGATGGTGGTGCTTCGGGAGATGCCTGCAAAGCTGGGACACCATACCCCCAAGACTTCAGGTTAGGCCCAGTCTCCTCTGTGTCCCCCAGGGACCGAATCCACACTCAGCTCTCCTACCTTTGCCTCCTGAGCTCCAACTACAAGGAACCTGCCAAAACCTGTCTTCTCACATCCAAGCCTTTGCCTTTGCTGTACCCTCTGCCTGGCATTCACCCACAACAAAGACCTGAGTGAAACATCACTTCACTCAATCATTCAACACATGTTTCCTGATCATCTGTGATTTTTCAGGTACTGGGGATATAGTTGGGAATAAAACAGACATAGTCTCTGCCAGCCTGGGGCTTATAAGATGGTTGGGAGAGACAGACACTAACCAGGGAGACAATTTCAGGTGGTGATAATTGCTTTGAAGATGAGTCCAGGGGCTAGGAAATGGTATAGGAAGAGGGATTCATCTAGTGGAAGGGATGTGGAGGATTAGGGAAGGGGTTCCCAAAGAAGTGACAACAAGCTGAATTCTGAAAGATGGGTAAGGATTGTTAAGAATATTCCGGCAGTGTACAAAGACCATGTGAGTGGGATCCAGATGGACTTGAAGAATGGAGAGATGACCAGTGAAGCTGAAGCAAAGAAAGGAGAGAGGGGGAGAGACAGGCTAGAGGAGGTGTCCCTATGGCTCAGGCAGACCTTCCCTGAAGCAAGTGTGGTGAGAAGTCATGGGATGAATGACATCTACAGGGCCAGGGGGTCCTGGGAAAACTCAAAGGTCCCATCTCCCAGCCTGGGGCTCCTCACTGCCCTATACTATAGCCTCCAAGGCTGGAGGGGAGGAGAAGGAGCTGGAACTACTGGAGGATGCTGAACTACATGCATGACTTCACCTATTCCTCCCAATAGCCCATCAGGTCAACAGTCTGTCCCCCATTTTACAGATGAGAAAATTGAGTCTCAGGGAGAAACAGCTATCTGGCCACAGCTGGGGAGAGCATCATCCATCAGGCTGTCAGATGAATGGTGGACTGTCAGGCATGGTGACAGGCTGCAGAAGCCCCATCACAGGCTGCACTCCCCTCAGGATGAAGGTGTGTTCAGGACGGAGGACACTCACTCACTTCCCCTCCCCCCACGCTCCTCCTAACTCACCAGTGTACAAGGCAGTTTCCCCCATTGAGGCGGCAACAGTGGATGAAGTTGATACATTCCTTGAAGTGCTTTTTGCTAGAGAAGAAAGCAAGAAGGTACTGAGTGCTGGGGTGGGGGGCACAGGTCTCCAAGAAGCTGTCCCCCCCCTCCATTTCTGGGATGGCGAGAGACAGACAAAGAGCCTTGGGTCCTCAGGTCAGCTGACACGTGAGGTGACTAGGGGCCGATGCTGCGGCACAGGTGGAGAAGTGTGTGTGCAATAATGGTGGCATTTCAGGCGGTGAGAGAAGCCTTAGATGAAATCCCACCACAGAGGCAGGAGCACCTCCTCAACGGGTCCTGTGGATCCTGTTTTCATGGAGGATTCATCTTGATCTTTCAAGGAAATGGGCGGGAGGAGTCCCACCCCTCTGGGGTCTACAATCAGAGCACCTGGGGACAACAGTCAGCAGTGGGGTTAGGAGCAAGATTCCCAAGGGGCAGGAGTGTCTGTCTGGGTCCCCTGCAGGCTGGGGGCCCCTACTACTAATAACACAAACAATCTTTGCTTTTTGAGCCCCCATTACACACCAGGCCCTGTCCTAGAGCCTCAACCTGTACCATCTGATCCTTGAAAGTCTCCTTGATGATGATAGACCCCCACACCCCACACATCCATTTTTCTCTCTCAGAGAGGGGAAGTGATTTGTCCAAGGTCACACAGCAAGTAAACGGCAAAGCCTGGCCTGAACCCAGATTCCTAACTCCAAGTCCAGGAACAAGCTGAGCCTGACCCTTTCCAACCCACGAGGGCATCTGAGCCTGAGGGACAGGGTGCTTTCTCCAGTCATAGGTGAGGATACTGAGCTCTTCTGGGAGGTTAAGGCTTGGCCAGCGGCATAGGCAAGGACGTGGCTGAGAATCAAAGCAGTCTGGGAGACCACCTGTGCTGGGGTCCCCAGGACAGGTCTGGGGCCTGAGTCTTCTCTGTCTTCTCTCAGGCCACCTCCCACCTCCCCTCCTCCCACCACAGGAGGCAGCTGTCCTGTTTGTCAGCCCGTCCAGAGGAACTTACATGGGTACCTCAGGGGCGTCGGCCACTGAGATGCGAAGGTAGGTTATGTCCTGCAAGCACAAAACACACATGGGCAGTGGGCAGCCCTTGCCTGCACCCCCTGACCCCAGCCTGGGCCTCCCAAGCACCTCGCGACCCTAGGCCAGTTCCTGCCCCTCTCTGGGCCACTGTTGTTGTCTCTGCCCAGAGGATAGACACCTTCTCTGAGAGCCTCTCAGGTCTGACCACCTATGGTTCCAGAACCTTCTGAGGAGATAGTATCCTAACCCCATGGGTGGCTTGGGCATCTGCCAAAAATGGGCGCAGGGACCTTTTATTTAACAGCTGGGAAAGAGTCACTTAAAGTGACTCCCCTCCATGTGAGGATTACAAAATTACACAGTAAGAAGGGCAAAGTAGATTTTATTATCTTGAAAAGAAACAAAAACTATGAAGATAAGCTTTTAGTTCATGAACTGTGGTTATAAACTCTGTGCATGCTAAGTCACTTTAGTCATGTCTGACTCTTTGTGACCCCATAGACTGTAGCCCACCAGGCTCCTCTGTCTATGGGATTCTCCAGGCAAGAATCCTGGAGTAGTTTGCCATGCCCTTCTCCAGGGCATCTTCCCAATTCTGTACTAATTATTAAAATAATCAAGTATGAATTGTCAGTAATTTCTCCAACAAACAGGCTCTGGTATCATACCCAACCTTCACACAAGATCTTAAAGATGAGTTCTGCCCACATTCCAAGAGGCACTTTTCTCAAGGACCTCTCTTCGTCCTTTGATATTCAAATGGCTCTTTTCAAGGGCCTGGCCCACCTCCAGCCAGTGACTAAGGGACCCCCTGGCCAGGTCCTCATCTGTTAGTGGCTTGTGTGAAATTCCAGCCCTTCTTCCCCAAGGTCACTAGAGCCTGCATCTTTTGCAAGGTTTGCAATTTCAGTTTGCAACACAATCGGCCTTGAACTTCCTGGGCATTATCAAACCCTGACTGGTAAATTCTGTGATGGATGGAGAGGGAGATGCTGGTGAGGAGAGGGGAGGGCTGTGGGAGCAAGGACTCATTTTGCCAGCTATCATTTCATTAGTAAATATAGTCATGCCTAGACAGCTTCCCCAGGCACTGTAGTGACTGCGTTCTCCAAATACTCCAAAACAAGCCTCTCCTATAAAGCAAAAGCCGACTCCACTGACCTGGAAATTTCTTCTTCAAATAACACTGAGAACCAAAGATTATCAGAGGTTGCTCTTAGAGACCATCAAATCTGACACAAGGGGAAACTAAGGCCCAGAGAGGGGAAGGACCCAGCCCAAGGTCACAGAGCAAATCAGTGACAGAAGCTGGTCTGGATCTCAGATCTCCAGGGCCTCTTTCCACCCAGTGTTCCTTCCCTTCAGTGGGTGACCCAGACCCTAACAGATAAGAAGGAAGGGGCTCTGTTTATAGGTTGAGAATATGATTAACTTTGTTATTGTATCAGCTAAAATTTATTGAGTACTTATTATGTGGCTCTCAACAACCCAGTGGGGTAGGAACTGTTATAAAATCCCCCTTTTTCAGACAACTGAGGTCTGGAGAGGTGAAGTCCTGGGCCCAAGGTTCCAGAGAGAATGTGGTAAAGATATGAATTCAGACCGCTGGACTCCAGCACATGTGGCCTGGATTTCTGTCTTTCCTACTCTAGGTCATAACCCTTACCCTGTTTTTTCCAGGACTTGATAATACCAGCACCAACCCTCCCAGTGGAGGCCAGTGTGCAAAACATCTTCACCATCTCGCAGCTCCCTGAGGACAGACAGGGCTGAGGGATCAGAGGCCCAGATGGGTAAAACCATAGCCCCAGGTCACAAGTGAGACACAGAGCCCAGAATCATCTATTCAGTTGGACAATGGGAAGCCCCTATGAGGACTTAGTTCCTTAGCCAAGGAGCTAAGCTTCCTGGATGTGTGGCCTTTGGCAGGTTACTTTACCACTCTGGTTCTCAGTTGCCAAAGAGGGAGCAAGTAGGGATGCTAATGGAAAACAAATCAGTTTTTAACCAAATGAGTTAGCATGGCTCAGGAAGGCCCATGTGCCAGAATAGGACCTGGCACGTAGTTGGTACTTGATAAATGAGTGCTGTGGGGGTGTAAAGCACCCCTCCCCCGCTATGCACAGCCCTGGGGTGGGGGTAAGGCATACCTGCAACAGAGGCTGGGGTGACTCGTGAATGGAGATGATGTGTGTGATCTTATTCCGGCCTAGCTGATCTGTGTCTTTGGCATCTGAAAGAAACAGGATGTCTGAGCCAGTCTGGCAGGTGTGATTTATATGTTCCCGATGGTCAAGTGAGGCAGGAGCTCACTGCCCTGCTCTCCTCCTGGTCCCTCCCTCTCCACCTCTGCCCACCCTCCGCCAGCGCCCTGCTCCTTTGCCACCTCTTGCCCCCAGCATGACAGGGGCATACCCCTATCATACCCCTAGGCTTCAGTCTTACCACTGGGGTACCCACAGGTAACAGCCCAGCACCTCCTCAGCCTTGCCCCCGCCATTCTTCCCATCGCAAACACCCTTTCCTGGCATATTCTTGACCAGGCAATTCTACTTTTAGGAATCTTGACTACAGAAGAATGAACTCACATGGAAAACTGTGTGGGAGAAGACCATGTTCTCTCCTTATGACCGTGAACACATCAGAAATAGTTAAAAATGGAAACAACCCAAAAGGGACTGGATAAATAATGGTATATTCATACTTGAATACTCTGCAGCCACTAAACGGATCTCTACGTGCTGATGTGCAAGGAAGTCCACAATATATTATTAAATGCAAAACACAGGCTTCAGAATAGCATGCAGAATAGACTTCCATTTTTTGTTTTAAAAGTGTATCTGTATCTATAAAGTTAAATGAAACATGACCCAGGGAGATGCCCCTCACAGCTCTCAGTGACCATCACTAGGGGCTGGATTCCCAGCGTATGAAGATCTTTTATCATCAAAGTAAATAAGACTCTATCTCCGCTCCATGCCCACTTCATCATCCACCACATTGACTGTTTACTATGTGCACCTTTGGCTGAGCATGGCACGGTGGTTCAAGTTCATGACCCCTGCCCTCATGGGCCTACATACTTAAAGAGGATTCAGACCTTACTTACCAAATATTCAGAAGTCGATGTGGTGTGAACTGCTGAGGAAGCTCCCAGGGAGGAAGGGACTAGGGTTTAGGAGAGGGGGAGCCCCTAAGCCCAGGGGAGACAGGAGTAGGTGGAGAAAGCTCTGCCCCAGGCAGATGTCCCTCCCTCCCCGAAGCTTTCTCTGACTCCACCGATGGAAGTGACTTCTCCTGCCACGGGTCTCACGAGCTCCAGACCAGCCTGTGTCTTAGCACAGGTCTGGGACAGGCAGAGTGCCGTGGCCTTGGGACAGAGCGGGCAGTGCTCACCAGTGAAGTTTCTGAGGTAGAGTCCAGTCTCTAGAGACCTCTCCTCTGAGGAGAAGGTTGTGCAGGGAAGTGTTCCCAGCTTCCCAGCTAGAAGCAACACCTCCAAACAGACCTCAGCCCAGAACCTCAAGACCGAAAAAACCCTTAGAGGTGGGGGTAGGCCTTGTGCTGAGGCAGACACTGAGGCTCCCAGCAGGTGTAGGCTTGCCCAGCGTCCAGTGTTCTGAGCCCTTTGCACTGGAGCCGCTCCTCCATCCTGGTCCCCCTTAGACCTCATGAGTTCTTCCCTGCTCCCAGCCTGGCATCACTTCCCTGCCCCCAGCCCCATTCCTGAGCATGTCCAGGGTGCGTGGGCCAGAGCATGAATGGTGGACACAGGCCTGGGACAGGGAGCATGCCAGGGCCTTGGGACAGAGTGGGCAGTGCTCACCAATGAAGTTTCCGAGGTAGAGTCCAGGAAGTACCTACAGGAGAGACAGGCAGGGGGTCAAACGGGTAGGGGTGCATGACAGCTCCCCTTAGACTCGTGAAGTGTCTGACTCTCAGGACTCAAGGAGCAGAGTCCTCTCTCTTGTGGGCCTAGACTCTCTGTGAGAGGGGTCTAGGGAGGGCGGCAGAAGTAGGCTACCAAGGGAGGCCAGCTTGGGTAGGGGGAGAGGAAGAAGGAGCAGGGCACAAAGACCTGGGGAAAGAGAGTGGGAGGAGCACAGGGGAGGGGCGAATGGAGAGGTGGACTTGGCGGGTAGCAGGTAGGTGGTGGAGAATTCTGACAGGGAGGTGGTGGGAAGTAGGGACAGGTGCGGGGTCAGGTAGAGGCATGGGGGTGTGGGAGTCGGGGTGGGGAAGGATGGAGAAACAGCACTAGAGAGTCCAGGGGGACAGAGACAAGGCAGACAGAGACACATGGAGACAGAGAAAGGGACTCAGGGAGAGATAGAGCCTAGGGTTGACAGAGAGCCACAGAAAGACACAAGAAATACAGAGTCACAGAGACACGGAGAGACAGAGAGAGAGAGAGATACAGCCCCAGAGAGACAGACATTGAAGTCTGCTCTTAGAGTCCCGGGGAGACGGAGAAACACACACACACAGCCAGCCAGAGCCAGAAGGTCAGAGGCCGGCGCCCGGCCGGGACTGGGGGCGGCCAGGGGCGGGCTGCGCCATCTCGGCCCCCTACCTTGGTCATACCATTCCCCATGATCCCAGGCACGGGGTTCCGGGAGCACCCCAGCTCGCCACCCGCTGAACGCAAGGGTAACAGCTGCCCTGACGGCCCGGGCCCGGCGCCTGCAGCCTGGCGGGGATCGGGGGGCCCGGCGTCCGCAGCTCGGCCCAGCTCTGCCCAGCCGCCTCCACCGCCGCCGCCGCCGCCCGCCGCCCCCCCGGCCAGGGAGGGAAATGCTGGAGCCGCCGCCGCCGCCACAGGCTCCTCCTACCTCCTCGGTCACGTGGGCCGCCCCCCACCAACCCGCGGGTCGCGGTGGGGGGCTGGACAAAGCCCCAGTGTGCCGGGCCCGGGGCCCGCGGGACAACGACAGCTTGTTGGGGCCGCGTGGGGCCTCCACCTCCGGAGGTGGGGGGGTGGGGGCGCTCCCCCAACCCTGGCACCGTCAGGCTCGGGGAGGGGACGGCGGCGGATGGGGGCAGAGAGAGCCCCCCAGCCTCGGGGCCCAGAGACTCGGATCCCAGTTCCGGCTCGGCCCGGCCCTCCCTGTGGGGCCCTGGGGCAAAATGCCGGGCTTCTTCGGCCTCGTCGGTTTTCTGGTAGAAACGTGACAGGGGCTGGATTTGGATCGCTAGGGGTCCTCTGATCTTCAGATTCTGTGTGAGGCGAGAAAAGTGGGTAATTCCTTCCTTTTTTACACCCTCCTGCCCCGCCCCCATGCAGGCATCCTACGCGCCAGTCATTCTCTTCCCAGTCTCCTGCAGCTGGTCCGTCCTCCCCTCCTCCACTCCATCCATTCACTGGTCCGTCTGTCCATTCATCCAGTCATCCTCCCATCTCTTCCTCTCATACACTTTGGCCTCTGAGGAGGGTACCATCTGAGTCAGCTTTCCTGGGACCAGGCATAACTCTACTTAGGAGCTCGCATAAATCAGAGGTACATGTGAGGAGGGAGATGAGTGAGCATTATGGTCACCTGGGTCCTTTGAAGTAAAGGAGACTGCAACAGGGTGTAGCTAGAGGCGGGAGTCTGAAAAGGTGGGTATGGAGACCAAGGTTCCAGGCCCTATTCATTCACCTATGACCTGTGCAATGACCCTGGGCAAATCCCCTTGGGCTCCCAGCTACTAACTGTATGTCTCAGTGTGTTACTAAAGCTGGAGAATGCGAAATAATTGAGAGCACACACCTCCTAGGGGACTGAAATAGTAACCGCTAAACCAGCTCTGCTCCTCAAGCAGTCACCTGCCCCTCTCCACCTACAGTAGTAGGTGACTGCAGCAGGAAGGTGGGGACCGAGTCCACGGAACGTGTTTGAAATACAGTGACTGGAGGAAAATAAAAGTGTTTCTTTGGTATTTCTTTCTTCCTCAAATTCGCAGTGTACATACAACTGCCTGTCTCAGCTGTGTGTCCAGGGTTCTCATAAAAACTAAATTATCCAACAGATACTTAGTACCCTCTATATTGGAGAAGGCAATGGCAACCCACTCCAGTACTCTTGCCTGGAAAATCCCATGGACGGAGGAGCCTGGTAGGCTGCAGTCCATGGGGTCGCGAAGAGTTGGACATAACTGAGTGACTTCACTTTCACTTTTCACTTTCATGCATTGGAGAGGGAAATGGCAACCCACTCCAGCATTCTTGTCTGGAGAATCCCAGGGACGGTGGAGCCTGGTGGGCTGCCGTCTGTGGGGTCGCACAGAGTCGGACATGACTGAATCGACTTAGCAGCAGCAGCAACCCTCTATATGGTAGTGACACAGAGGTAGGTAAGGTGGTGGTGGTTCCTACCTTTTTAGCTAATGGCCTAGACTGGCATTGCCCAGTATGAATACAATGCAAGCCACATGGGTTATCATAAATTCTCTAGTAGCCACATTAAAAATGTAGAAAGAATCAGGTTGTTACTAATAGTTTTATTTGACCCAGGATAGCAAAAATATAATCATTTCAATGTGTAGTCAATAGTTAAACATTATTAATGACATGTTTTACATTCTTATAATTGTATTCAGTCTTCAAAACCCAGTGTGTATTTTACACTTGAGCACATCTCAGTTCAGATTAGCCACATGTCAAGTGCTTAATGCCATATGTGGTTGGTAGATGCATATTGGACATCAGGGCTAAGAAGGAAAGCAAACAAAATAAGCAAATAGATAAAACATTTTCAAACAATGGAAATTTGCTGTGGAAGAAACAAAATGGGGGACAGGAAGAACTCTAAACAGGTGACATTTGAGATAAGACCTGACGTGTAAGAAGGACATGGATGTTTAAAGAGTGGTTTCCAGCAGAAGAAACAGCATAAGCAAAGGCTCTTTGGTGGGAAAGCTTGGCCTTTGGGAAGAGTCAGTAGGACTGGAGAGGAGGAGGCCAGAGGGAGGTGGTAAGTATGAGGCTAAGGAGGAGAGAGTGAAAGAACACGTGTGGCCATGATTGGGTGTTTATAGTTTAATTCTCAGCATGATGGAAAGCCTGACAGTAAAATTTTAACCTGAGAGGCTATGTCATCTGATTTACATGGATCATCCTGGCTCTAACTGGAGTGTAGATTAGAGAGGCAAAGAAGGGAGGTTTTCAGGAGAGATGGTGAGAGATACAGTACCCTGGGAGAAGTGGGAGCTGAGAAGCTGGAAAGTGTTGAGGCAGTCAAAGCGCGATTTGGAAAAGAATTTTCAGACACAGGGCAGTTCAGAGGAGTGAGTTTATTAAGAACAAACAGCAGAGATAAAGTGGGCACTGTGAGCTCAGTGGGGCGACCTCCTGACAGACCAGGGAAAGTCGACAGTTTTCATGGGTTAATAGCCAATTTTTATAGTCTCAAGACAAAGAAAATTCCTGCTGGACCGTTGGTGTTAGGTGATTGGTTGAGGTGCAATAGGGTGTTTACTGGAGTGGGCATCTTTGCTTAATTGGAAGTCAGGAAGTTTGTTAGTGGCTATCAGGGGGGCTTTGGGCAAGATTACAAAGGGGCTCAGTCAGCTTCGGAGGTGATCTTCATTCTGGGCTCTGTTTCTGTGGCCTTGGGGCAGGACTCAACAGAAAGAAGGGGACAGATGCAGCACATATGAGTATTTTGGCAGCATAGCTGACTGGCACATAGACTAGATATGGGGAACAGGAAGGAATTCTAGGATGACCCCTAGTTTTACTGCCTTGAAAATCACTATCTGTGCCTCAGAAGTAAAAGCATGGCTATTTATCCATTCAACAAATATTATTTATTGGGCCCTAGGTTACACATGAAATATTGTGCCAAAGATGTATGATTTGAGTTTCCCAGAATGTCCCACCCCACAGATAGCTTAAAGGAATGCCTAAAAGGGGGCCTGAAGTCCAGTTCCTCTTCATGACCCTGTCCTTAACAGCTGTGTGAACCTGGGCAGGTGACCAAATGCTCCAGAGTCTATTTTCTCATTCATATGAGATCAATTACCCTATAGCCCTCTGTTCCTCTACTTAACTTTTTCAAAGCACATGTAGGAAAGAACTCTATCACATTAAAAACCCTGGGAAAATGTAGTTATTAGAGTTAACACATTTAATATCTATGTACTATTCAGCCTTTGAAAGTGTTAGTTGTTACAAAGCCTAATTTGCCTTAAATGAGTCACGAAGTGACAGTTTTCTAAAACCAATAATAATGTGAAAATGCTAAAATGCAGTTCTCACCTTGTCTTTCCTTGCTTAGAACCATTCGGTGGTTCACCATGGTAGGCAAATTAATGGACAAAAACGTCCATTCTCTAATTCCTGAAAATTGGGAACGTGTTATGTTATGAGGGAATTAAGGCTGATGATGGAATTGAATTTGCTATCAGCTGACTGTGAGATGGGGAGATTAGCCTGGATTGTTTGGGTGGGTCCAGTGGAGCCACCTTGGATTCACATAAGTGAATCCTTGTAAGTGAAAGAGGGAGGCAGGAGTATAAGAGTCAGAGGGGTGTGGTGACAGTAGCAGAGGCCACAGTGGTATGATTTCTGGCTTCAAATATGGAAGGGGGCCATGAGCCAAGGAAGACAAAACAAAGAAACAGACTCTCTCCTAGAGCTTCCAGAAGGAGCTCAAGCCTGCCAACACCTTCATTTTAGCTTAGTGAGACTCATTTTAGACTTCTGACCTCAAGAACTATATGCTAATACATTTGTATTGTTTTAAGTCACTCAGTTTACGGTAATTACAGCAGCAGTAGGAACCTAATATACTCAATGTCCTTGGGGAAAAGTCCAACCTGCTTAGCATGGCACACAAAGCCTTGTGGGATCAGGCTTCTGCCACTGTGACTTGGAGCAAATTTCTTAACTTGTACAGGCCTCAGGTTTACTGTCTATAAAACAAGGAGGGAAAAAGCCCCTCTAGGTGTGTAGCAAGATTAAAAGCGAGGACATATTTAAAGTATCTACTAGAGAGACTGCACACAGCACATCATCACCATTATTATCATCATTATTGTTATTATTATCATCACAGAACAATTGACAGGGTGTTAGGAGGCCTGGGTTCTACAGCCCTCACTAGGGCTCTGTTTCCACATCTGTGAAAAAGGAAACAAACAAAAACATACAGGTTTGGCCGTCTCATCATCCCTCTCTTTGCTCTTTTCTGGTCACTGATCTGCATTCACTTCCTCAAATGTGTTTTCAGTCTCTTCTGATTTTGTACATGCTGTTCCCTCTTCCTGGAATGCCCTTCCTGTTTCCTTTACCAGATGAACTCCCATTTCCTCTTGAAAGTCTCTACTGACTCCAGCTAGAGTTGGTTAGACCCCACTATTGTGCATTCCCAAAGTATGACAAAGTATGACATTCCCAAATGTCATCTCTCATAGTGCTGATTTTCTGTTATTGCTATGGCTTATTTTTCATTTAGAAAAAAAACCTGAAAAACAAATTCAGATAAGAATATTTTGACATATTTGCTTCAACTGGGTTATTAAAATATTCCAAATAAACTTGACATAGTTGAAATTTCTTCTTCTCTTTCCTCATCTTTAATTCTTTCCCCACAGACAATACTGTCATGAATTGGGTATACATCTTTCATCTGTGTTTTTAAATTTGTAATACCTATATACCTGTAGTATATAGAGTATACTTTTGTATGTGTTTATATTTAACACAAATCATAGCCTTTAAAAATATTTATCCTTCTACAACTTTCTTTTATTGACTCAAAAATAGGTTTGGGGGATATTTTTTTGGGGGGGGGGATATTTTTATATTGATATAGAGCTGAGTCATTAATTTTTATCACTATATAGTATCTTATTATTAAACTATATCATTTTATTCATCTATCACCATACTAGTGGATATTTAAATCATTTCTAATATTTCCACTAATACAAAGAACAATTTATATTATATGCAAAGAACATCTTTATACATACAACCCTTGCACAAGTGTAAGAACTTCTTTAGGGAAGGTTGTCACCTTGCACATTAGCTGCAAAATGAAAGGTAGTTCATAGGTCTTGCGGCTGTATTCAAAGAGCGTATGTTCAGTAGTTGAAATGATGGGTTGTGAAGTGTGCGCCTGTTCAATGTATAAAATATTGCCAAGTTGCCTTCCAAAGTGTGAATGTACCAGCAGCATATAAAGATTCCTGTTTCCCAACATGCTCACAAACATTTGGCATTGATAAATGTTTTAATATTTTTCTGGTTGATGTAGTTAAAACCATATCTCATAATTATTTTTATGTATATATCTCAATTACTTATTAGTGATTTCAGTTCCTTCTACTGCAAATCCCCATTTGTGTATTTTATCCACTTTTCTTTTGCAGGTTGTGGGAGAGAATCTTTTTCTTAACAGTTTGCAAGAGTTCTTTGAATACTATCCCTTTGTTATACTGGTTGAAGATTTTTACTCCTAATCTGTAGCTTATCTTTTAGTCTGGTTTATAATATCTTGTGTTATATGGCGGAGAAGGCAATACTCCAGTACTCTAGTACTCTTGCCTGGAAAACCCCATGGATGGAGGAGCCTGGTAGGCTGCAGTCCATGGGGTTACTAAGAGACGGACAGGACTGAGCGACTTCACTTTCACTTTTCACTTTCCTGCATTGGAGAAGGAAATGGCAACCCACTCCAGTGTTCTTGCCTGGAGAGTCCCAGGGATGGGGAAGCCTGGTGGGCTCCCATCTATGGGGTCGCACAGAGTCAGAACGACTGAAGCGACTTAGCAGCAACAGCAGTGTTATATGGCAGTTTAAATTTTGAGAAAGTCACAGATCAGTTTTTCCCTTATGAGTTGTGGTTTATTGAAAAAATCATACTCCACAGTTGATCTTTGAATAATATTAATTTGAACTGGGCATGTCCACTTATTTGCAGATATTTTTCAATAAAAGCATAATACAGTACTATACAGTCAGATATTGGTTGAATCCAAGGTTGTGGAACTGTCTACAAGAAGGGCCAAATGTCATGTTATAGGTGGTTTTTCAACTGCTTAGGGGTTGGTGCCCCTAACTTCTGCATCATTCAAGGGTCAGTTGTAGTCTGAAATATTTGCTTGCCATATTTATTCTTTAATCTACTTGAATCAGGCATCAATTTTTTACTCCTATGGAAAGCCAGTTTCTCAGTGCCATTTATTGAGTTCTCCACCATTTCCCTATGGATTTATGATTCTACCTCTATTGTACATCAGTACGGAAAAACCTGTGTCTGTTTCTAGGATCCCTATTGTATTCCATTAATATTTGCCTCTTTGCACCATATGTGACTTGATCAGCAGAGAAATATTTCCCTTCCCCAACACATGAACTTTGTTGTTTGGGTTTGACAATTGCTCTCAAAAATTCTGATTAGATTTGGGAAAATATATGTCTTTATGATATTGAGTCTTCCCATCCATGTACATGGTATATCCCTCCACGTATTCAGGCCTTCTTTAATGTCCTTCAATAATGTTTTGTAATTTTCTCTATGAGAATTTTGTCTTTATTAGTTTTGTTCACTGTTGTATCCTCAGAGTCAAGAATGAGCCAGGACATAACAGTAAATGTTTAATAAAAATTTGTTGTTTGATGAAATGTCTTTCATATATTTTGTTAGATATATTCCTACATATTTTTAGTGCTATAAAATAACAACAACAAAAATTTGAAAATAGTTTCTAATCAGCTATATAGATATAGGTATATAGATCCCCTGGCAGTGGGAAGTAAGGCAGGGAAGGACATGGAGCCAGTACAGGATGCAGTGAGGAATAAATGGCCCGGTTATAGGCAGGGGAGAGACAAGATCAGGTTTGTGTTTTAAAGAGCTCTTTGCCAGCAGTGCAAAGAATGAACTGGAATGGATAGGGCAAAGTGGGCAATCCTAGAGGATCAGGAGGTTCCTGCAGACGTTGAGGTGAGTCCTGGCATTGAGTTGGTGCCTAAGAATTAGAGTGACTGGTTGGCCACGTGAGCAACTGATCAGGTGACTGTGAGGGACCGAGTAAGGAAACTTAGAACCATCTCATTGACCAAAAGCTGACAACTTTTCAGATGCAGGTCTATTAGGTCAACCGAAGTGCAGCCGGAGGAGACACGAGGCGTGAGTGCCCTCGGCTGGCAGCCAGTCTCCGGCTAGGTCGCGGAGGCATAGGGCTGGGGGAGAAACTTTTAGGGATTAGAGGGGTCTGGGCCGCCTTGGCACGCAACGGCTTCTGAGCTGGGGTCTGTGAGTTGCGCGGAAAGGAGTTTCCTAACCTCATCCAATCAGAACGGCAGAGCCCTCCCTCCGTCGCCTTGGCAACGGGACGCTAAGGCTGTAGCCAAAGTGGCGGTGTGGATCGCGCCCTGGGGAATCCTATCATGTCACGACCGAAGGTAGGCATGCCCCTCGATCCAGATGGTTCATCGTCCCTAGAGAGGGAGAGAAATCGCAGAGGGGTTCAGAAGTTGAGGCGTCCTCGTGGAGAGATTCCCGTTAGCAAGGAAGAAAATGACGCGTTCAGAGAAAAAACTGTAAGTCCCGGCATCCTTGCGCAACGCCGGAGTTTCAGCGCGAGTAAGAAACCTGGTTTGCCAGCCAGAAATTTATGAAACTCTAGGATTCTAAACTATAGCCAGCGATTTCTGTGACTCCGTGGAAAGCTCAGAATTACGGATTTCCTGATCTGGAAAAGCTCTTTAGAGATCTATTTACCCTGTCAGCTGCTTGCAACTCTCTCATCCATCCATCCCCCAAACGCTCATTACTGTTTTTTCCGAGGCCAGTCCAATACTGGTCAATGGAGAGGTGAAACGGACAAGCCCCTGCCCTCTAGGAGTGCACAGACCAACGCCCCCATTTCAAAAGTGGTAGAGATTTCTAATCTGGGAAAGATTAGACCCAGAGAAAAGAATGACTTCAAGAATCCAGCTGTCCCACCCCGGCCTGCTTCTTAGCCCGTGTTCCACCTCCGAAGAATGGCACTTCCATTTCTTTATTTCGATCCCTGGGTTGGGAAGATGCTCTGGAGAAGCGAATGGCTACCTACGGACTGGAGAATTCCATGGACTGTAAGAGTCGGACACGACTGAGCAACTTTCACTTTCAGAGCAAAAAAATAAGTGATTATCTTGGGCCCACCCAAATAATCCAGGATAATGTCTCTATTTTCAAGTCAGTGATTCCAAACCTTAATTCCATCTGAAACCTTAATTCCCCTTTGCCATGCAATCCCAAGTTGCACAGTGGTAAAGAATCCCACCTGCCAATGCAGGAGACGTTGGTGATATGGGTTCCATCCTTGGGTCAGGAAGATTCCCTGGAGTAGGACACGGCTACCCACTCCGGTATTCTTGCCTGGAAAGTTCTGTAGACAGAGGAGCCTGGGTGGGTACCGTCCCTGGGGTCCCAAAGAATTGGTCATCACTGAACACACAGGCATCTAACATATTTACAGGTTCTGGGGATTAGGACATGGACACATTTTGAGGGAGCTTTATTCTGTTTATCATCAAATAATTGGAAAGTGAAAATTTACAATGCATCATAAAATCAAATGTCTAAAAATAAATGTAATTAAACATGTTCAAGACTTCTATACTTAAAACTAGAAAACAGTGGAAAGAAGTTGAAAACTTAGATTAATAGAGATAGATCATATTCATGGAATAATGCACTCAATCGTTTATGATGTCACTTCTTCCCAAAATGATCTGTATGTTCATTATAATCCCAATAAAAATTCCAATATACTCTTTTGATAGAAGTTAGCAAGCGGATCCTAAAATTAATATTGAAGTCCAGAGGACCTTAACTTTTAAAGACAATCTTGAAAAAATTGGACTTACTCTACTTGATTTCAAGATTTACTAGAAAACTATGGTAATTAAGGCAGTGTGGTAGGGGCATAAGAGTAGACAAATAAGTCAATAGAATAAAATAGAGTCTAGAGATAGACCCACATATACATAGCCAATTGAATTTCGACAGAAGAGGCAAGACAATTCAATGAGAAATGGGAAATTTTTTTCAAGCAAAGACTCTGGAGCAACTGTGTAAACATACATAAACGTGAGGAAATAAAAGATATTATGAAAAAAGATTAGAACACTTGACTAGGGGAATTAGAGGGGCTTGATTGAAACAGGATAAAATTACCCTTGCTTTTGTGGGGGGCTTACTTCTGCAGGTTTTGTAAAACAGTAGCCTCTAGCCCTTTCTACTGTCTTTTTGAGGGGTAGCATTGTGTAGTAGGGGCTTCCCTGATAGCTTAGCTGGTAAAGAATTCACCTTCAATGGAGGAGACCCAGTTCGATTCCTGGGTCAGGAAGATGCCCTGGAGAAGGGATAAGCTACCCACTCCAGTATTCTTGGGTTTCTCTGGTGGCTCATACGGTAAACAATCTGCCTGGAATGCAGGAGACCTGGGTTCGATCACTGAGTTGGAAAGATCCCCTGGAGGAGGGCATGGCAACTCACTCCAGTGTTCTTTCCTGAAGAATCTCCATGGACAGAGGAGCCTGGTGGGCTACAGGCCATGGGGGTCACAAAGAGTCGGACACGACTGAGCAACTAAGCAGAGCACAGCACAGCACAGCATTGTGTGGTAGGCAGAATTCTAAGATGGCCCCCAAGATTCTTGGGTGTACACACTTGGTATAATGCCCTCCCCTTGAGTGTCGATGGAGCCTGTGGCTTTACCATGTTATATGAGCCTCCATCATAGCCAACTTGGAGTGGGAGAAGGGTTGGAATCAGAGGGATATGCTTTTCTTGGCCTGGAAGAAAGTAAGCATCCATGTTTTGAACTGCCTGAGGGGGCTGCTTCAAAAGGAACTGCAAAAAAAAAAAAAAGAAACTGCAAGCAGCCTCTAGGAGCTGAGAGGAGTCCCAACCAATGACTAGCAAATAAACAGGGACCTTGGTTGTACAACCCCAAATAACAATTCTGCCAACAATCTGGATGATCTTGGAAGAGGACCCCAAGCCCTAGAGGAGAAACATAACCACAGCCATCACCTTGATGGTAGCCTTGTAAGAACTGAGCAAAAGATCCAGCTAAGATGTGCCCAGACTGACTCCTGGTCCAAGGAAGCTGTGGGACATAGATCTGCACTGCTTTAAGCTACTATATTTGTGGTAATTTGTTATGAAGCAATAGTAGACTAATACAGATGGCACATCTGTCCAAGGTGCATAGGTCATCTTGCATAAGACCAATTTCTGATTCTCCTTTCACACCTGCCTTAGGGATCAGTCATACCAGGACTGAGGAGCAAACTGTTTTGGACATAGTTGTAGGAGAATAATACCCCAAATGCCCTTTGAGGATTTGGAAAGTCCATTTTGAGTCAAAGCAATTAACATTGCTCTGAGTCATTAACCCAGCGCCTCCTGAATCATGGGTCTAATCAAATATTCAGTGTTACAGAAGGTCCAGATCCTACTGAGTTCAGCCCTCATGCTGGGGATCAGGCTGGACATTTGAAACACTTAAAACTGGGTATTCACTATATGGTCATATCTGGAGTAAGCCTAGAGTGACGTGGACCCTTGGATCCTTGGGGATTCATTCTAAGGACCAAGTTTCTGGGTACATGCTAACCAGTGAGAACTTTGCCAGGCTAAACCTTCTTGTCATAGCATCTGTGCAGTGCTGTGTCTGATAGTTTGAACATGTTAATATCTGCAGTAAGTTGAGCTGGAAAAACAGAATGGAAATGCATAAAATTATATCAGTTTCATTTTCTCATTGCAGAATCAAAATTACAAGGGCCATGGATTGCCAAAAGGAAAAGAACGGTGAGTGGTCTCACCCAGTCCAATAAACTCAGAACTAATCGCTGCCTTCCTTCCTTCCTTCCCTTTGTCCATCTCTCCCTTCCCCCTTCTGTACTTTGATAATGATAAGGATTATGATAATAAACAATTAGCAAGCACTTGCCAGGCCCTGGGCTTGTTGCTTCACTTGCTTATCTCAATGAATCCTGACCACAATTCTTTGAAGTAGATACTACTGTTCTGTCCATTTTACAGGTGGGGAGACAAACTCAGAGAAGCTGTTACTTGCTCAAGACTGTAGGATCTGTTAGTGGCAGAGCTTGTTGGACTCCACAGACCATGTTGTATCTGTGTTCCCTTGCCTTGTTCAACAACCATGTGAAGTGGACTTGATAACTCAAATGACAAATCCATTCTAAACTTCTGCACCACTCTGCAACAGTAACCTGGGTGCAGAACTCAGCACCTTTTTGGATTTCTTAAACAGAATCCACATGCACAAAACAGGAGTAAGCAATGCAGACTTTACTGAAGATTTTTGTGGGGAGTTAAGGAGGTAGTTACATTGCACACACCATGGCAATTCTTTTAGAATTTTCTTATTTCATTTAGATATTTCTATTTTTTCTAAAGTCCTTCCTGACTACACCATTACTGGGGAGGGCACGCATGGTCTCTGATCTTTATCTCATGCAGCGCCCATCTTCTTTGCTTTCTGTCTATATGTACTGACTCCTTTCCACCAATTTTAAACCTTTCACTCTCGCACGCAGATCAGTTCCACTATGTTCAAGATCCTGGCCCCAAACTTACATGTCTGCTCCCACCTCAACAAAACAAAGAGCACTTCTGATAACAGAACCCATCCATCTGTTTTATTCAGTTCAGTCACTCAGTCGTGTCCGACTCTTTCTGACCTCATGGGCTGCAGCATGCCAGGCTTCCCTGTTCATCACCAACGGCCAGGCTTCCCTGTCCATCACCAACTCCTGCTGGTGATGTATGTTGCCATGGATTTCACTTATGTTATATTGTTTGATATTGTCCCGTAAGGTCCTGAGATCTGTTTTTCTAAATTTTTTCATTCTCTAACTCAGATTGAATGATTTCTATTGTTCTGTCTTCAAATTTACTATCTTTCCATTGTTTTCTAGCTTTACTGAGATGTAATTGGCATATAGTATTGTGTAAATTGGGAGAAGGCAATGGCACCCCACTCCAGTACTCTTGCCTGGAAAATCCCATGGACGGAGGAGCCTGGAAGGCTGCACTCCATGGGGTCGTGAAGAGTCAGACACGACTGAGCGACTTCACTTTCACTTTTCACTTTTATGCGTTGGAGAAGGAAATGGCAACCCACTCCAGTGTTCTTGCTTGGAGAATCCCAGGGACGGGGGAGCCCGGTGGGCTGCCGTATATGGGGTCGCACAGAGTCGGACACGACTGAAGCGACTTAGCAGCAGCAGCAGCATTGTGTAAATTTAAAGTGTATAATGTGATGATTTGATACACATATATATTGTAAAGTGTTTACCACAATAAGGTTAATCAACACATCCTTCACCTCACATAATTACCATTTTGTTGTTGTTGTTATGGTGAGAACACTTAAGATCTACTGTTAACAACTTTCCAGCATATCATACAGTATAGTTACCATGCTATACACTAGATCCTCAGAACTCATTTCTCTTATAACTGGAAATTTGTACCCTTTGACTAACATTACTGTCCTTTCTTCGATAATGTCCAATCGCCTGTTAAATTTATCCTATGAATTTTTGAATTTCAGATACTGTAATTTTCAGTTTTAGATTTTTCCATCTTGGTTCCTTTTTAGACTCTCAATATCTTTTCTGCAATAACTCATATATTTACTTATTATATCCATCTTTTCAGATAAATTCTTTAACATATTTATAGTAGCTGTGTAAAGTCTTAATCTTATAACTCCAATAATTGGGTCATTTATGAGTTTATCTCAATTGGCTGTTTTTCCTCTTGATTATGCATTACATTTTTCTGCTTTATTATTGCATGTCTTATATTTTTTATATTCCATTCTGCACATTGTGTGTAAAAAATAGTGAAGACCAAAAAAATTACGCACACCCACTTCCACACCCACATATATGTGTGTACATGTGTTTGTGTACAAGCATACATCCTTTTATTATACTTTGCTTTGTTGCACTTTACAGATACTATGTTTTTTTTTACAAATTGAAGCTTTGTGGCAACCCTACACTGACCAAGTCTATTTGTGCCGTTTTCCAGCAGAGTTTTCTGCCTTTGTGTTTGTGTCACACTTTGGTAATTCTCAACATTTCAAATTTTTTCATTATTATTATATTTATGATGAGAATCTATGATCAGTGATCTTTGATGTTACTACTACACCACACTGAAGACTCAAATGACAGCATTTTTTTTAATTAAGTATTTTTAAATATTTACATATTGATTTATTCATTTTATTTTTCGTTGTGCTAGGTCTTCATTGCTGCACATGGGCTTTCTCTAGTGGCCAGTGGGGACTACTCTTCGTTGTGGTGCTCGGGCTTCTCTTGCTGCTGAGCACAGACTCTAGGCACGTGGGCCTCAGTAGTTGTGGATCAAGGGCTTAGTTGCTCCAAGGCGTGTGGGATCTTTTGAGACCAGGGGTCAAAATCGTGTACCCTGCATTGGTAGGCAGATTCTTAACCACTGGACCACCAGGGAAGTCCCAGTAATAAAATGGGACAATAAATATTTTATTAATAAATAAATAAATTAAGATATGTCCATTTTTAAAGACACACAATGCTATTGCACACTTAACTCCAGTACTTTGGCCACCTCATGCGAAGAGTTGACTCATTGGAAAAGACTCTGATGCTGGGAGGGATTGGGGGCAGGAGAAGAAGGGGACAACAGAGGATGAGATGGCTAAATGGCATCACTGACTCGATGGACGTGAGTCTGGGCGAACTCTGGGAGTTGGTGATGGACAGGGAGGCCTGGTGTGCTGCCATTCATGGGGTCGCAAAGAGTCAGACACGACTGAGCGACTGAACTGAACTGAACTGAACTGAACAGACTACAGTATAAACATAACTTGTTATATGCACTGGGAGCATGGGTTGGATCAAAGCTTTAATACACTGACTTCATCTCGAGCCTAGCCTCCTGTACTGCCATTTTGAGCTTGTTAGTATCTGACCTGGGAGGAGATTGGACTGCAGTTGTTTGTTTGATTGTTTTTGTTTACTTTGGGGTTCAACTCTGGCAGGGCTGCTAGAATGCAAGCACCATGTGCAGAAATCTGGGTTTTCTCTCAGCTTTACTGTTTTCTATAGTTAGTGCTCCTTTCTTAAGCAAATTTGCCAGAATCCAGCTTTATTTCATTTGGTTTTGGAAAGAACTCTTCCAGATTTTTATCCACCCTACATGTTGTCTGTGCTGTGCTGTGCTTAGTCACTCAGGCTGACTCTATGCGACCCCCATGGACTGTAGCCTGCCAGTCTCCTCTGTCCATGGGGATTCTCTAGGTAAGAATACTGGAGTGGGTTGTCATGCCCTCCTCCAGGGGATCTTCCTGACTCAAGGATAGAACCCAGGTCTCCTGCATTGCATGTGGATTCTTTACTGTCTGAGCCACCAGGGAAACCCAAGAATACTGGAGTGGGTAGCCTGTCTCTTCTCCAGGGGATTTTCTCAACCTAGGAATCGAACTGGGGTCTCCTGCATTGCAGGCAGATTCTTTACCAGCTGAGCTACCAGGGAAGCCCACATGTTGTCTAAGCTCAGCTAATTTCTCCTGGCACCAAAAAGTCTATCTTCCACTGCTGGCATTGCTCCCTCACTTGTCCAACCCAGACCCAGAACTGGAATCTGCTGCATCTTCTCTGCTCCTCCATGAAGGCCTTGTTTCTCTCTGGAATGACTTTGTCAAGTTTTCTTTTGTTTATTGCTCTCCATCATGAACAGGGATGTTTATTCAATGCATTGTTTTCTCATTGTTATATAGTATTGAAACTCACATCCTTTTATATCATAACTAAAAGCAGAAGTCCTTTTTATCATAATTTGCATTTCTTGGTTATTGATAAGGTTGAGTATATTTTAACACGCTTGTTCGTCATTTAAGTTTCCTGTGCTATTAATTTGGGCTTCCCTGGTGGCTTAGCAGTAGAGAATCCATCTGCAATGCAGGAGATGCAGGTGCTATCCCTGGGTCAGGAAACTCCTTTGGAGAAGGAAATGGCAACCCACTTCTGTATTTTTGCCTGGGAAATCCCATGGACAGAGGAGCCTAGGGGGGCCATAGTTAAGTTTATATAAACTATGAGGTCTAAGGGACTTGTCTGGTGATCCAGTGGTTAGGAATTTGCCTGCCAATGCAGAGGACACAAGTTCGATCCCTGGTCTAGAAAGATCCTGTATGCCAAGGAGCAACTAAGTCAAAGCTCTACAACAAGAGAAGCCTCTGCAAGGAGAAACCTGTGCTCCACAATGAAGAGTAGCCTGCAAAGAAGCAGGCTAGCACAGCAAAGAAGACCTAGCACAGTTCAGTTCAGTTCAGTCCCTCAGTCGTGTCTGACTCTTTGCGACCCCATGAATTGCAGCACGCCAGGCCTCACTGTCCATCACCAACCCCCAGAGTTCACTCAGACTCACATCCATCGAGTCAGTGATGCCATCCAGCCATCTCATCCTCTGTCTTCCCCTTCTCCTCCTGCCCCCAATCCCTCCCAGCATCAGAGTCTTTTCCAATGAGTCAACTCTTCGCATGAGGTGGCCAAAGTACTGGAGTTTCAGCTTTAGCATCATTCCTTCCAAGGAAATCCCAGGGCTGATCTCCTTCAGAATGGACTGGTTGGATCTCCTTGCAGTCCAAGGGACTCTCAAGAGTCTTCTCCAACACCACAGTTCAAAAGCATCAATTCTTCGGCGCTCAGCCTCCTTCACAGTCCAACTCTCACATTCATACATGACCACAGGAAAAACCATAGCCTTGACTAGCTGGACCTTTGTTGGCAGAGTAATGTCTCTGCTTTTGAATATGCTATCTAGGTTGGTCATAACTTTCCTTCCAAGGAGTAAGCGTCTTTTAATTTCATGGCTGCAGTCACCATCTGCAGTGATTTTGGAGCCCAGAAAAATAAAGTCTGACACTGTTTCCACTGTTTCCCCATCTATTTCCCATGAAGTAATGGGACTGGATGCCATGATCTTTGTTTTCTGAATGTTGAGCTTTAAGCCAACTTTTTCACTCTCCACTTTCACTTTCATCAAGAGGCTTTTGAGTTCCTCTTCACTTTCTGCCATAAGGGTGGTATCATCTGCATATCTGAGGTTATTGATATTTCTCCCGGCAATCTTGATTCCAGCTTGTGTTTCTTCCAGTCCAGCGTTTCTCATGATGTACTCTGCATATAAGTTAAATAAGCAGGGTGACAATATACAGTCTTGATGTACTCCTTTTCCTATTTGGAACCAGTCTGTTGTTCCATGTCCAGTTCTAACTGTTGCTTCCTGACCTGCATACAGATTTTTCAAAAGGCAGATCAGGCGGTCTGGTATTCCCATCTCTCAGAATTTTCCACAGTTTATTGTGATCCAGTCAAAGGCTTTGGCATAGTCAATAAAACAGAAATACATGTTTTTCTGGAACTCTCTTGCTTTTTCCATGATCCAGCAGATGTTGGCAATTTGATCTCTGGTTCCTCTGCCTTTTCTAAAACCAGCTTGAACATCAGGAAGTTCATGGCTCACGTATTGCTGAAGCCTGGCTTGGAGAATTTTGAGCATTACTTTACTAGCGTGTGAGATGAGTGCAATCGTGTGGTAGTTTGAGCATTCTTTGGCATTGCCTTTCTTTGGGATTGGAATGAAAACTGACCTTTTCCAGTCCTGTGGCCACTGCTGAGTTTTCCAAATTTGCTGGCATATTGAGTGCAGCACTTTCACAGCATCATCTTTCAGGATTTGAAATAGCTCAACTGGAATTCCATCACCTCCACTAGCTTTGTTCATAGTGATGCTTTCTAAGGCTCACTTGAATTCACATTCCAGGATGTTTGGCTCTAGGTGAGTGATTACACCATCGTGATTATCTGGGTCGTGAAGATCTTTTTTGTACAGTTCTTCTGTGTATTCTTGCCACCTCTTCTTAATATCTTCTGCTTCTGTTAAGTCCATACCATTTCTGTCCTTTATCGAGCCCATCTTTGCATGAAATGTTCCCTTGGTATCTCTAATTTTCTTGAAGAGATCTCTAGTCTTTCCCATTCTGTTGTTTTCCTCTATTTCTTTGCATTAATCGCTGAGGAAGGCTTTCTTGTCTCTTCTTGCTACTCTTTGGAACTCTGCATTCAGATGCTTATATCTTTCCTTTTCTCCTTTGCTTTTCGCTTCTCTTCTTTTCACAGCTATTTGTAAGGCCTCCCCAGACAGCCATTTTGCTTTTTTGCATTTCTTTTCCATGGGGATGGTCTTGATCCCTGTCTCCTGTACAGTGTCACGAACCTCAGTCCATAGTTCATCAGGCACTCTATCTATCAGATCTAGGCCCTTAAATCTATTTCTCACTTCCACTGTATAATCATAAGGGATTTGATTGAGGTCATACCTGAATGGTCTAGTGGTTTTCCCTACTTTCTTCAATTTAAGTCTGAATTTGGCAATAAGGAGTTCATGATCTGAGCCACAGTCAGCTCCTGGTCTTGTTTTTGCTGACTGTATAGAGCTTCTCTATCTTTGGCTGCAAATAAATAAATTAATTAAATAAAATTAATTTTTAAAACTAGTTCACACAATAAAGTATGAAGTTTAAGTCTAGGTTCATATTTTGCTTATGCATATCAAATCGCTCCAGCACTGTTTATTGAAAAGGCTATTCTTCCTCCATTGAATTGATTTTATTCATTTGTCAAAATTTATTTGGGCATATTTGTGTGGGTCTATTTCCTTGTTCTTTTTTCTCTTCTCTAAGTATCTGTATCTTTTTTTCTGTGAATACCACACAGTCTTGATTATTGTAGCCACATAATGTTTTGAAATTGATTAGACTGATTTACCCCACAGGTTGATTATATTCTTTGTAGCTGAAGATGGAGAAGCTCTATACAGTTAGCAAAAACAAGACCAGGAGCTGACTGTGGCTCAGATCATGAACTCATTATTGCAAAATTCAGACTTAAATTGAAGAAAGTAGGGAAACCACTAGATCATTCAGGTATGACCTGAATCAAATCCCTTATGATTATACAGTGGAGGTGATAAATAGATTCAAGGGATTCGATTTGATAGACAGAGTGCCTGAAGAACTATGGATGGAGGTTTGTGACATTGTTCAGAAGGCAGTGATCAACACCATGCCCAAGAAAAAGAATTGCAAAAAGGCAAAATGGTTGCCTTTCATCACTACAAACAAAGCTAGTGGAGGTGATGGAATTCCAGCTGAGCTATTTCAAATCCTAAAAATATGATGTTGTTAAAGTGCTGCACTCAATATGCCAGCAAATTTGGAAATCTCAGCAGTGGCCACAGGACTGGAAAAGGTCAGTTTTCATTCCAGTCCCAAAGAAAGGCAATGCCAAAGAATGTTCAAATTATCACACAGTTGCACTTATCTCACACACCAGCAAAACAATGCTCAAAATTCTCCAAGTGGGGCTTCAACAGTACATGCACTGAGAATTTCCAGATGTTCAAGCTGGATTTAGAAAAGGCAGAGGAACCAGTGATCCAATTGCCAACATCCGTTGGATCATAGAAAAAGCAAGAGAGTTCTAGAAAAACATCTACTACTGCTTTACTACAAAGCACAGAGCCTCTGACTGTATGGATCACAACAAACTATGAAAAATTCTTAAAGTGATGGGAGTACCAAACCATCTTACTTGCCTCCTGAGAAATCTGTATGCAGGTCAAGAAGCTACAGTTAGAACCAGACATGGAACAACAGACTGGTTCCAAATCGGGAAAGGAGTTCATCAAGGCTATATACTATCATCCTGCTTATTTAACTTCTATGCAGAATACATCATGCGAAATGCTGGGCTGGATGAAGCACAAGCTGGAATCAAGATTGCCGGGAGAACTATCAATAACCTCAGATACACAGATGACACCACCCTTATGGGGGAAAGTGAATTACAGCTAAAAAGCCTCTTGATGAAAGTGAAAGAGCAGAGTGAAAAAGCTGACTTAAAACTCAACATTCAAAAAAACTAAGATCATAGCATCTGGTCCCATCACTTCATGGCAAATAGATGGGGAAACAATGGAAAAAGTGACAGACTTTATTTTTGGGGGTTCCAAAATCGCTGTAGATGATGACTGCAGCGATGAAATTAAAAGACACTTGCTCCTTGGAAGAAAAGCTATGACCAACCTAGACAGCATATTAAAAAGCAGAGACATTACTTTGTTGACAAGGGTCCATCTAGTCAAGGCTATGGTTTTTCTAGTAATCATGTATGGATGAGAGAGTTGGACTATAAAGAAAGCTGAGGGCCAAAGAATTGATGCTTTTGAACTGTGGTGTTGGTGAAGACTCTTGAGAGTCCCTTGGACTACAAGGAGATCCAACCAGTGCATCCTAAAGGAAATCAGTCCTGAATATTCATTGGAAGGACTGATGCTGGAGCTGAAGCTCCAATACTTTGGCCATGTGATGAGAAGAACTGACTCACTGGAAAAGACCCTGATTCTGGAAAGATTGAAGACATGAGGAGAAGGGACCGACAGAGGATGAGATGGTTGGATGGCACCACCAACTCAGTGGATATGAGTTTGAGCAAGCTTCGGGACTTGGTGATGGATGGGGAAGCCTGGCGTGCTACAGTCCATGCGGTCACCAAGAGTTGGACATGACTGAGCGACTGGACGGAACTGAAGTGACCCCACTTTATTCTTCTTTTCAAATTTGTTTTAGATATTCTAGTTCTGATATCTTGGTGTGTTTGTGTGTGCTCAGTTGCTTAGTCATGTCTGACTCTCTGCAACCCCATGGACTGTAGCCTGCCAGGCCCCTCTGTCCATAGAATTTTTTAGACAGGAATACTGGAGTGGGTTGCCATTTCTTTTTCCAAGGGTCTTCCCGACCTAGGGATCGAACCTGCATCTCTTGTGTCTCCTGCATTGGCAGGCGAATTCCTTACCGTTGAACCACCAGGGAAGCCCTTCTAATATCTTCGCCTTTCCACATATATTTTAGAATTATCCTGCAAAAAAATCTCACTAGGATTTTGATCCCAGGAATCATATTAAATCTGCACACTAATTTGGGAAGAATTGACACCCTTACTGAGCCTTCTAATCCATGCACATGGTACAGTTCTCTATTTAGATCTCTGAATTTTTGCTTTTGTAGTTTTCACTACGTAAGTTCTGCACATGTTTTGTTAGATTTGCACCTAAATATGACTTTTTAAAAAGAACTTGTAAATTGTATTTTTAATTTCAATGTTCATGTGCTCATTGATAATATATAGAAATATAACTAATTTTTGAATATTCATTTATATCCTGTGATCTCACTGATCTCACCTAATAGTTCATGAATTGTTTCTTAGATTCCTTAGGAAGTTTTACATAGTCATCTGCAAAAAGGGACAATTTTCTTTCTTCCTTCCTGATCTACATCACTTTTCTTGCCTTCTTGAACTGTCTAGAACTTCTGTGCTATGTTGAATAAGAGTAGTGAAAGTATACATCTTTGATTTTTTCCTGGGTTCCTCATGTGTTCTTCAAATGTGTCCTTAGTCACTCATTGAAACATTTTTATGATGGTTGCTTTAGAAAATTTGTCACATAAGTCTAACACATCTGCCATTTTGGCATGGGTATTAGCCACATTGAGATTCTCCTGATTCTTGGTGTGACAAGTGATTTCCAACTGAATCTTGAACATTTGGGATATTAAGCTGTAGAACTCTGGATCTTGTTTAAACCTATTTTAGGTGACATTTTCTGACCCTGCTCTGGCCAGGGAAGGGGGTATGGTACCACCTCATTATTGTCATAATAGGGGAGTCTAGTTTCCCCACTTGGCCTCCACTGACACTTGAGGGTAGAGGGGCTCCTTCTTACTGCTGGGTAGAGTGGGAGTTCTGGCTCCACTAGGCCTCTGCTGATTTCACCCTGGCTGGGAGTGCCTTGTTCCTGCTCCCCACCTGACCTACTCGAACTCCACAGGAGGTGCAGCCTCATCACCACTGGGTGGTAGTGAAAGTCCTGATTCTTTACCAGGCCTCTGTTGACAGTCAACCCAAGGGAGAGGGGTGCCCCCTTACTGCCAGGTGGGGATGGAAGTCCAGGCACATGGTCTCCGCTGTCACAGCAGGTGTGGGCGTCTTCCTACCACCTGCTAGTGATGAAAGTCCCGCTCCATCTTTGACCTTCTCTGACACCAACCTACCCAGGTTGTTGGGGGGGATGCTGGATGCCTTGTTACAACCTGGTGGGAAGTCTAGATTCCCTATTCAGCCTTTGCTGAGCCACAGAGTTGGCCAGAGTACAGAAGTTATTGTCTAGGTCTTCCTTTCCTGGTTGGAGAGAGGGGCTTTTATTGGAGCTTTTTTGTCTGTGCCCATTGGTGTTTCAGACTTGCCAGCTTCTTCCTCTCCACATCTGGGACCTATGAGGCAAAAAGATAACCCAGGGAATTTACCACATGCAATTCTTTGGGTCCTGAGATCCTTAGCCAGTCTGCCTTCTTCTGTCCACCTTTCAGTGTCTTCTTATGTTTGTTTTATATCTAATGTCCTGGGGTTGTAGTCTTCCTGGTACGAGGATGAGGGAAAAGTATACCCATTCCATCTTCTCAGATGAGTAACAGAAAGGGGGATTTGCAAATACTTATCACTTAATATGCTTCCCAGGTGGCACAGTGGCAAAAAACCCGCCTGTCAATGCAAAAGACATAGGAGGCATGGTTCAGTCCCTGCGTTGGGAAGATCCTTTGGAGAAGGAAACAGCCACCCACTCCAGTATTCTTGCCTGGAGAATTCCATGGACAGAGGAGCCTGGCGGGCTACAATCAATGGGTCTCAAAGAGTCAGACATGACTGAGCAACTAAGCACACACATAGCAAACACCATTCGATATAAGAGTTAGCAGTGGCACATGTAAAGCCACCAAACCACAAAAGCACTGAAGCAAGTGACTGCTATGATTTTTCAATGATTCAAAGATTCTGTAATTCTCAATTTGATTTTTTTAAGTGTTTCATGCTATGATGCTAAATTCTGAAATTTGGTAATTCTGTTTTGGCATTTCCAGGTATGGAATTAACATTTCTTCCTTTTCCTTTTTTCCTATCCCTGGCCCATCCTAGGGAAATAGTTGATTCTGAGCAAATGTTCTCTTGCCTTTTCTTTCAGAGAGCAGAGAGCCTCAATCCGGTTCAAGACCACTCTTATGAATACTCTCATGGACGTCCTTCGCCACAGGCCAGGATGGGTGGAAGTAAAGGAGTAAGATCGCCCCCCTCCACCAGCCTCATCTCTCCTTCCCTTTGTCGCTCAGGTCCTTGTCTCCCTTTGTTTTTCTCCCAGTTCCCCTGGGTGGCCTCTGGGATTTGTTCCAATTTGGCTATGACAGGGACCAATATTTATTTAGCATCCACAGTGTGTCAAGGGCATTACTGATGCCATCTCTGTCTTATTTAAGCCTCATAACCATCCAGAAAGAAGTGATTATGTTCAGAGATATTAAGCTAGTTGATTAAGGTCACACAGAAAGTGTCGGTGTGGGGTTCATGCCCAGTGCAATTTGACTCTTCCACAGCCAGTGTCCTATTGATCTCTATGCATCCATCACAGACCCACAGGGTGAATTCTCCCGTGATAGCAGGTCCTGGCCTCTTACTAATTCTGTGACCCCTAAACCTACATTTCTTCTTCTACATGGAGCCCTCTGGATACTGAGATGAATAAGCATACAACCCCTGGCACCTAGTAGGTGCTAATGTTAGTGAGGGTTAAGGTGTGGAAGCATATAGCAGAGACACAAAGTAAAAGAGGCTTTGACTGACTAGAATTTATTTACCCCTTGCACTGAAGTCCAGATGTAGGAGGTTCAGAGACGGTATGGAAATGTGGGACCCATCTGCTTCCGTCTTTCCACTCTGCTATTCTTTGAATGAGGCCTTCAGCCTCATGATCTGAGGTGAGAGGCTCCTGCACATTCCAAGCAGCAGGAGGTAAGGAGGAGATAAGAAAAGGCACATCCTACTCTTGAAGGATGCAACTCAGAAGTCTCTCACATTTCACTGGCCAGAACTTAGTCATGTGGCCACAACTAGCTGCAAGGGAATCTGGAAGATGCAAGCTTACATTTTCCCAGGTAAATGTTGAGCATCTTATGACTGTAGGAAAAGGAGAGAATACCTATGAGGGCTGAGGGCAACCAGCTGCCTTGCCAGGGTCCTCAATAAATATTTGTTGTATAACAGTAGCTAAGCCTGCTGGACATTCTTCAGCACTTAACATGCATGACCTCTTTAATAATCCCAGCAAATCTTCCAGTAGGTGCTATTATTATCCCCGTTTTCTTGAGGAGAAAAATTGGACAAAAAGAGTTAAAAAAAAAAAAAAACAAAAAAAAAAACCATGAGGTCATTCATCTTGTAAGGTTTGCATCTAGTCTAAGTGTCTGTAGAATCCCAGGCTCATCCTCCCTATTCTAGCAGCCTCTCGGTAAATGAAGAAACAAATGAGTGAATAGGTGAATCTATGGTTCCTACTTCCTCGTGCTGGAGTCTAGTAGGGGAGACAGACTTTGACTGAATCACCCCATAAAAAATTTAGAAATACCGAACTGTGGTGTGGGTAATCCAAGATGGCAGAGTCCTCTCTTTGGTGCTTTGGGTGAATATTACAGTGGTGATGATGGTGGTGATGGTGATGGTGGTGCTGATGGTGTCATGATAGTGATAGTGGTGATGATAGTGATGGTGGTGATGGTGATGGTGGTGATGATAGTGATGGTGGTGATGGTGGTGATGGTGGTGATGATAGTGATGGTGGTGATGATAGTGATGGTGGTGATGGTGATGGTGGTGATGATAGTGATGGTGGTGATGGTGGTGATGGTGGTGATGATGGTGGTGATGGTGATGATGGTGATGGTGGTGATGATAGTGATGGTGGTGATGATGGTGATGGTGGTGATGATAGTGATGGTGGTGATGATAGTGATGGTGGTGATGGTGGTGATGGTGATGATAGTGATGGTGGTGATGATGGTGGTGATGGTGATGATGGTGTCATGATAGTGATGATAGTGATGGTGATGATGGTGATAATAGTGATGGTGGTGATGATGGTGGTGATGATGGCAGCTACAGGGATTTTCCAGCTGTGGATTTTCCTTCTTGGTTCTCTCATGTAGCACACTTATCTTGGAATGAACTTTCCTTCCCTGGATTCTGAAGGACTGGGTGCAGTGGAGAATGAGGCAAGGGAAGTGTATAGGAAAAGGCACTGTCCTGACCTTCCACGTGACCTCAGGCTGCCCCCATCCCTCCTTAGCCTTGTTCCATGGTCAAGTGGGAAAAGGTCTGAGGGTTTGTCTGGTGCTGATGCTGTGTGAGCCCATGAAATGGGCTGTTTCCTGACTGATCCCAAATAGCCTCAAGAGTCCTCAAATCAAGGGCCAGAGGCCAGGGTGTTTACACCAGACATGGCTCAGTGAATGTGAGGCCTTGTCCTTAGGACCTAAGCTGGAGTCTGGTATTTCTGGACAGAATGAGGCCCCAGTTCAGACCACAAGCCTGTTAGGTCAGAGTTTGGAACAAATGTGGCCAGAGCTGTCCCTTCCCTTGCTTCCCACAAAGAAAGTGGCCATGATGCCTGGAATAGCAGCAACCATCTTGTGACCCTGAGAGGATGAGCATGAAGACATGTTGAGGATGGTAGAATGGGAAGGTAGAAGGAACCTCAATCCCTCTTGGCCTTGTTGAGCAGTTTAATGACTTCCCGGGGAAATGAAGAACAACTTGATTATGATAAACATGAAGATGGTATACAAATGAACAAACTTTTAGGATTAGAAAAGAATCTAAAATCCACACCAAGGTATACAAGGCCCTGCTTGTTAGGCCCTATTCCACTTACAGTGTCATCCCTGACCTTTGTCCCTCCACTCTGGCTTTTCTTCATATCCTTGAATGAGCCCTTTCAACATCAGGACCTCAGTTCCTGCTCTTCTATATCCTGGAGCCCTCTCCCCACTGCCCTTGATCTGGCTGTCCCTCCTTACTCTTCAGAATAAGTTGACATATCAGCTCCACAGGGTGGCCTCCACCTAACATAGGTTCCTCAACTGCCCTACCTCATGACATCCAACTGGATTACTCATGGCATGTTTCATAATTCCTCATTAGAGAGTTGCATATTTATCTCCTTGTTTATTTATCTTCCCCACAGGACTGTATGCACCACCTGGCCAGGTGTTTTTGTTCCCCCATATCCTTGCCCCCAACATTGTCTCTGACACCAAGACAACCTCAACACTTGTCTGTTACATGAATGAATGAATAATGCATTATTTATTCATTCATCCATTATTCATTCACCCAAAACAAAAGATTGGTAAGAAAAAAAGGGAAGCACATTGTCAAAGGAAATAGACAAGAGTGGTTCTATCCACAGAATTTGGACTCTGGAACATGATGGCCTGAGTTCCAATCCTGCTCTGCCATTTAATAGATTAATTTCTTAACCTCTCTGTGCCTCAGTTTCTTCATCTTTAAAATGGACATAATAACAGAACCTAATATGTATATATACATTTACTGTGTATATTTGTGTATTCATACATGGCATGTGCCAACAATGCCATGTACCATGTGTGAATACACACATATATCCATAGTAAAACTATAAAGACACTCATAGATATGATTACAAGTTCAGGCTAATGGCTTCCTTTGAGACAAGAGAATAAGAGGTACAATCAAGCAGGGATATACATGGGGCTCCGGTTATATCTAATTTTTTTACTAAAAACTTGAAAGTAACCATGGTGTTTTATTTCTTGTCACTCATGCCTTTTTCAGGCATCTCCTCTGTGTACCCTGCTCTGCTTTGTGAATTCAGTAGCTCCGTCTAGTTTCCTGTCCCCCTCTCTGGCATGGTGGTGAGGAATGGGTCAGAATTTGGAGGCAGGCAGGCTTGGCTGTGAATCCCGAGGCTGCTGTGTTCTCAGTGAGCAAGGCTGTCCCCATCTTAGGGCTCCAGGCATGATCACAGCACTTTGGGGGTTGCTTTGAGGAGTCAGTGAGAGGAAAGCTTTTTGAACTGGGAAGGGCTTACAAATGTGAGCTGGTTGGTAATGTGGATTCAGAGGTGGCTATGTGGATGCTTCTAGGACCCTGGCAGTTAACACGAGCAGGTGAGGTTGGCAGGTTGTCGTGGACCATGTAGCATAGTGGGGACTGTGATCTGGAGAGGGTGTGCCCTGTCTATGGTGATGAGTGCTGGGGGAGAGAGGCATCTGGGCTCAGTATGGCCAGATCTGAGATCTGCTGATTGTTCAAAGGAAGCCGGCAGCCTGGATTTTTGTAGGAACATTTCTGTAGTTTTCACTCTCACAGGCCTGTAGTTTTCTCAGGCCTCACCAAGTACATGGTGGGCAGCGGCGGCCCAAAAGCTCCTTGAGACTCCCGAAGGGCACACAGCTGCTCACTCCTCAGCTGTGCTTCCCCAGGCCCCAGATCCCACCCCAGACCCCCTGCAGTGCTGAGGTCCTCAGTCCTAACTTCTGTCCCACCCCCGCCTCCAGCGAAGGGGAATGGGATTTCTACTGGTGTGATGTCAGCTGGCTTCGGGAGAACTTTGACCATACCTACATGGGCGAGCACGTGCGGATCAGTCACTTCCGGAACCACTACGAGGTGAGCCGGGTGGGCTTGGAGACTGGGCATGGCAGTGAGCAGCGGCTGGCTGGGGACACAGGGACGAGGATGGAGAAGTATAAGGGAATTTGGAGCTGCAGGCCAGGTGTGGGGTGTGTGCACTAGATCCATGATGAGCTAGTGTGAGGCAGCAGGGATCTCAGACCTGAGGAACAGACTGCCCTGGGGAGGGGCTTGAGGTCATGGGCTAGTTGGCCTCTGGTGCAAAGGAGGAGCAAGCAGGATGCTTGAGGGATTATGTGATTTCAGGATGAGGCAAGTTGATCTGTTTGGAGTCTAGAGATGGGAAAGAAGAAATGGGAGGAACCAGACCACAAAGATGGGACGGGCAGGAGCGGGGGAACAAAGGTGGGAGATTTGAAAAGGTTAGTTTAGCTTAGCAGTTAGAACAAGAACTTTGGAGTCAGACAGGCCCAGATCAAACCCCGCCTGTGTTGCCTGTTATCTGGATAGCTCTGGGCAACTGACAACCTTTCTGAGCCTCAGTTTCCCTGGCTGCCTAGTCAGGATCATTATAGACTGGCAGACTCTCAGTCAAAGTTGCTCTTACTGTTATTCTTACCTCGCAAAGAATGGGTCTGCTTAGGGCCGCAGCTGGTGGGATGCTGGGGTTGGGAGGTGGACAGGGCAGTGAGCACAAGCACCAGTGACCTGCTTGCCAATCTTGCTGCCCAGCTCACCCGCAAGAACTACATGGTGAAGAACCTGAAGCGGTTCCGGAAACAACTGGAGCGTGAGGCAGGAAAGCTGGAGGCAGCCAAGTGCGACTTCTTCCCCAAAACGTTTGAGATGCCCTGCGAGTATCACCTGTTTGTGGAGGAGTTTCGCAAAAACCCAGGCATCACCTGGATCATGAAGCCTGTGAGTGCCAGTGCTGAGGCCCGGGGGTCGGGGCATCCTAGGCACTAGAGCAGGGCTCCTTCACTGGCACATGTCTGGACAGGACTCTGCCTGGGAATTCAGCCTTAGATGCACCATCTGATTTTCCCTAAAGGGCTGACTACATCTCCTTCTCTCTGCAGTGTGTGGACTCAGCACCTGTGACTGCTGGTCCACAGTATATGCTCAGTAAATGTATAGTAGATGCTCAACAGATGTTCACTAGATAAACAAGTGAGCCTTAGGACCCCAAGGCAGGGAACCCAGAGAAATCGCTTACTGATTTGAATGAAAACAATGGCCAGGCCGTGAGAAGGGCTTTGCTTGCATTGTCCAGGTTCTCATGATGGCCTTTGGGAAGAGGTATTATCTGCCCTGTTTTAAAGATGAGGAGCCTGAGACCTATTTATTCAGGCATCCCACACATGCTCTTTGAGCACCTGCTATGTGCCAGGCACAGAACTGGATGGTGGGGAGAGAGCTGTCAGGTAGAGGACACATGTGTGGTTACAGCTCTGGCAAGTGTTGATCAGGAGAATGGTGCCAGCAGAGGAAACAGCAGGAGGACTTCCTCCAGTCCTTCAGCAGGCTTCTCTGAAGAAGTGACAGACTGGGCTGTGAGGCCAAACCCTTTGGTTCAAATATTAGCTGTGCCACCTGCTAGCTGTGTGACCTCAGGCAGATTACTTAACTTCTCCGTGTCCCGGTTTCCCCATCTGGAAAGTGAGAATCACTATAGCACCTATCGATTGCATAATGTTGTTGTGTCACTAAATGGGTTAACAAAAGTACAGCACATTTTAGGTCCTCACTGAATGATAGTTGTTGTCATTGTAAGAATTAGTATTCAAAAATGAGACAAATTTAAAAGAAAAAGAATTGAGCTTTGATCTGAAGGATACAGAGGAGTCAGCCTGGAGAAGGGCGGAGGTCAGAGCAGTCCGAGAGGAGGGAACCGCAAGCACAAAGGCCTTGCATCTGGAGGGAGTCCTTGGGGGGATCAAGAAAAAAGAGGAGGGCAAGGGTGCCAGAGCTCCTGTCAGCCCCTCAGCCCTTCCTGGTGCCATGGCTGGACTCTCAAAACAATGCCACCATAGCCTTGAACGGCATTATCAGAGCCCCCCCAATATTTTCTGGATTTGGGAACATGCTGGGCCCCAGGAAGGGAGCTGGGGGTGGGGTAGGGAGGGGGCAGTCCTTTTTGTGGCTGAGGACACGCTAGTGTTGGCTGATACAGATTTAGCTAATATCACAGGTACACGGCACTAGTGGTAAAGAACCTGCCTGCCAGTGCAGGAGACACAGGTTCAGTCTCTGGGTTGGGAAGATCCCCTGGATGAGGGCATGGCAACTCACTCCAGTACTCTTGCCTGGAGAATCCCATGGACAGAGGAGCCTGGAGGGCTACAGTCCATGGGGTCACAAAGAGCTGGACACGACTGAAGCGACACAGGCACACACACGTGAATGGAGGGGGAAACTGACAAAAAACAATGGATGCTCCCAAAGGGGACTGAGCCAGGATTTACTCAGGCCTCTTGATGTGTGGCTGGAAGGCTCATCCCCCTCCCTGGGAGAAGGGAAGGCCAGCGAGAAAGGCTTGGAAGGGTGTTAAGCAGAGGAACACTGCAACCCACTGGGGTGGATCCCAGTTCCCAATATTATCTTCTCAGACACATGGTAATTTGTGCTAATTGGGAACAAGCAACTGCACATTAAGTTGATTCCTTTCCCAGCCCCCGGCCTTTGTTAGCAGCAGACACAACGACAGCTGTAATTAAGAGGAGGAATCTTGGCTTCATGTTTGTGTGTGCGTGCGTGTGTGTGCGCGCGCGCGCGCGCGTGTGTGTGTGTGTGTGTGTGTGTGTGTCTCCTCTCTCCTGAATTGCTGAGGCTCCCTGTCTAGGGTGTGGGGCGTGGAGAGTGGATGCTTCTAGTCAGAAGCCTGGGTTCTAATTCTGAGCCACCACTTGTGAGCTGTGTGACCCTGAGCCGGTGACTCAACACGCCTCAGTCCATTTCCTCATCTGTAAAATGGCCTTAATGGACACACCTGCCTTACATGGTTATGAGATAATTCACTGAAGTTACATGGGTTGTATACATGAATTGTATAAGCTGTATAAAGTGCTTCGCACTCAGGTGCCCAATAATTGACCATTTTTATTGTTATTTCACAGAGTCCAGGCAACACCATTTCTTCCCCCTGCCCCTGGGGAGCACTGGGTCCATGCTTCCCAAATTTGGATGTGCTCACAAATCCTTGGGGATCTGGTTAAAGTGCAGAGCCCCTCTCAGCAGGTCTGGATGAGAGTTCAGAATCTGCATTGTTAACCACTCATGGTGATGCCACTGGGGCTGGTTCACAGACAACACTTTGAGTAATGAGACTGTAGAGAAGTAATTCTCACACGTGAGGATCCTCTGGAGAGTTGATTCAAGCACCCACTCTACTGGATTCAGTTAGGCCTGGTGTGGGGTCTGAGAATCTGCATTCCTAACAAATTCCCAAATGGGGCAGTTAGGACTCGCCAAGGAAATAGAACCATTAGGGTGTGTGTGTGTGTGTAAGGAATTAGTTCATGCGATATTGTGGGGGCTGGTAAATCTAAACTGTGGTGACAGAAAGCTCAGGCAGGATTTCTGTTACAGTCTTGCAGCAAAATTGTTCTTTTTCCAGAACCCTCGGGTTTTGCTCTTAAGTTCTCATCTGAATGAGTGAAGCTCACCCACATCATCCAGAATGATATTCTGTACTTAAAGTCTACTGATTGTAGATATTAATCACATCTAAAAAATGTCTTCTTAGCAGCATCTAGACAAATGTTTGACCGAACACTGGGCAGCATTGCCCAGCCAAGTTGACACATGAAATTAACCATCACACTGAGTTACAAGGGTGCTAATGGTCTGGGTGCCACACTCTGAGAACCAGTGGGCCAGATCATTAGTTCTGGGATCCTGTTGTTTGGATCCTTTTGGTATTGAGAAATGTTAAAAAATAGGACTTTGCCCTAAATTTGGAAATTAGAGGGAGAAAGCCCCTTGAATCCCTCTGTTCTCACAAGGCCTGCCTTTGTGACCCAGCCAGTTGTCATCCACTCATATACCAGGTTTTTCACATCGTTGCTGTAGGCAGGCCAGGTGGGGCGGTGACCAGCCTGCCTTTCCCTCCAATGTCTCCTGTGCATGGTTCCCTGGGGCCTGCGAGCCTTCATCTTCCTTTTCAGTGGGGGCAGTGCAGGCTTGGAAGGAGAAGGTTGAACTGAGTCAAAAGGGAGCAGACAGTGTCATCCCCCTCATGTCACCCTACTACATCCACCTGCCAATGCAGGAGACACAGGAGATGTGGGTTCGATCCCTGGGTTGGGAAGATCCCCTGGAGGAGGGCATGGCAACCCACTCCAGTATTCTTACCTGGAGAATCCCATGGACGGAGGAGGCTGGTGGGCTACAGTCCATGAGGTTGCAAAGAACTGGACACGACTTAGTGCACACTTACAGAGATCTGTCTTCCCATCCCATCAGTCTAGTGTATAAATCACCTCAATCCAAACTTTTTTCCACCCAGGCGCTCTCTCTCTCCCACCAGCCCAGGCCCTCTGCATTAACAAGGAAATGAACAGGACCCAGCTCATGGGGACCATGCTTGCTCCTCCAGCCTCCCTTGTGTGGCTGGGAGGGCAGATGCTAGCACTCAGGGCCCTGTCTGTCAGTCTCTCGGTGTGTCCGCAGAGAGACTTAGTGGTCTGACACTTTACTAAGGGCTGTGAGCATCTGGGGCGACCACTGGGCTGTTCTGGACTTTGGGGGCCTCTGTCCAAACTACAGGATAGTAAAAATCGAGTTTTAACATTTTCTTATGTGGGTTTACCCCAACTAGCGCTTCTCACACTTTTTCACTGAACTCTCCCAAGAGTTGGGATGTTTGGGAGGGCAAGTAACAGAAAGCCCCAACTCACAGCAGCTCAGACAAGGAGGCACGGGTTCTGAACTGTTCTCACGCCTCGTGTCTCTTTAGCATCTGGTGAAATGTGCGGACCCCATCACAGAGCAGGGTTTTTAGAAGCCTGGCATAGAGTGTGTCTGACTGTAAAAGAAAGCAACTATGCTGTAAACAGTTACCAACTGTGTTAGTCTGGGTCCTCTGAGAAATAGACGCCAAGACAAGATTCAACAGGCCAGAGTGTGGCCCGTGGGACAAGGCGGAGGGAGCCGGGAGAGGCTAGGGCTGCTGATACCCCACCACGTCTGACACGTCGAGGGAGAGAGTGAAGGAAGGGTGGCCTGAGGGGAGCTCAGCGAGGCCTCAAGCCCAATTTGTTGTCAGAAGTCCCCTGTGTCCCGGGAGCGGGCCAGCCTTCGTGTCCCTGCATCCTCATCGCTGGCCTGGCCGGCAGGGCTGGGCTTCACCGCAGCACAGCAGTCAGAGTCCTGTGGGCACTTCTCACCGGGCAGCCACAAACTATTAACACATTCCTTATGCCGCAGGAGTATATGTGCTGTCCATTAACAATTAAAGAGAGTCTAGCAGCAGGCCCGATCATTACCATAATTTCGAGGTTGTAACGAGTATAAACAGTATTTGGAGACAGTTGTAATGCAATATGAAAATAACTGTGATTTCTTTTGAGACCCAAGTCACAGGCCTGGCTAACACTGTTAGGATTTCATGCCTGCATTTATAATGGAAGGAAACATGAAAATCTAGTCATGGGTTAATGAAAATAAAAATGAAAAATTTTCCTCATTCAAATTTACAGACCCCAGGGAATTTCCTTTGATGATGGAAGGTCGAATCCAGGGGTGGTTCGTTAGGCTGTTCTACATTATCATCTACTCCCAGTTCAGTGGGCTGACTGCTCCTCTCAGTCACAGCAAGGCTGCTGCAGCCCTAACCCACCCCCTCACATCGCCACCTGCCATGGGAATAAGGGAATACCCTGGTTTTGTGGCCTTTAGAAGAAGACACAAATTCCCAGAAGTCACCACGGCAGACTTCCTTCCCCTGGCATCTTGCCAGCTCACACCTGAACCAATCATGTGGCAGAGGCATGGAACTACTCTGAGAGCTCAGACCTCCCCAGAGGGCAGGGCCACAGGGAAGAGGAGACCCAAATGGGGTTCCATTGGCAAGGAAAGAGAATGGTTGCTGGGGAGACCACCAACCACATCTGCAACACCCACTGAATATGACCCTGATGAGTGGCCCCCAGGGGCATAGCAGGGGGAGGGAGGGGGTGAAGGGCTGTGAGTGGCTGCAGATCAGATCAGATCAGATCAGTCCCTCAGTCGTGTCCGACTCTTTGTGACCCCATGAATTGCAGCACACCAGGCCTCCCTGTCCATCACCAACTCCCTGAGTTCACTCAGACTCACGTCCATCGAGTCAGTGATGCCATCCAGCTATCTCATCCTCTGTCGTCCCCTTCTCTTGCCCCAATCCCTCCCAGCATCAGAGTCTTTTCCAATGAGTCAACTCTTCGCATGAGGTGGCCAAAGTACTGGAGTTTCAGCTTTAGCATTATTCCTTCCAAAGAAATCCCAGGGCTGATCTCCTTCAGAATGGACTGGTTGGATCTCCCTGCAGTCCAAGGGACTCTCAAGAGTCTTCTCCAACACCACAGTTCAAAAGCATCAATTCTTCAGCACTCAGCCTTCTTCACAGTCCAACTCTCACATCCATACATGACCACAGGAAAAACCATAGCCTTGACTAAACGAACCTTTGTTGGCAAAGTAATGTCTCTGCTTTTGAATATGCTATCTAGGTTGGTCATAACTTTCCTTCCAAGGAGTAAGCGTCTTTTAATTTCATGGCTGCAGTCACCATCTGCAGTGATTTTGGAGCCCAGAAAAATAAAGTCTGACACTGTTTCCCCATCTATTTCCCATGAAGTGATGGGACCGGATGCCATGATCTTCGTTTTCTGAATGTTGAGCTTTAAGCCAACTTTTTCACTCTCCTCTTTCACTTTCCTCAAGAAGCTTTTTAGTTCCTCTTCACTTTCTGCCATAAGGGTGGTATCATCTGCATATCTGAGGTTATTGATATTTCTCCAGGCAATCTTGATTCCAGCTTGTGCTTCATCCACCCCAGCGTTTCTCATGATGTACTCTGCATATAAGTTAAATAAGCAGGGTGACAATATACAGCCTTGACGTACTCCTTTTCCTATTTGGAACCAGTCTGTTGTTCCATGTCCAGTTCTAACTGTTGCTTCCTGACCTGCATACAGATTTCTCAAGAGGCAGATCAGGCAGTCTGGTATTCCCATCTCTTGAAGAATTTCCCACAGTTTATTGTGATCCACACAGTCAAAGGCTTTGGCATAGTCAATAAAGCAGAAACAGATGTTTTTCTGGAACTCTCTTGCTTTTTCCATGATCCAGTGGATGTTGGCAATTTGATCTCTGGTTCCTCTGCCTTTTCTAAAACCAGCTTGAACATCAGGAAGTTCATGGTTCATATATTGCTGAAGCCTGGCTTGGAGAATTTTGAGCATTACTTTACTAGCGTGTGAGATGAGTGCAACTGTGCGATAGTTTGAGCATTCTTTGGCATTGCCTTTCTTTGGGATTGGAATGAAAACTGACCTTTTCCAGTCTGTGAGTGGCTGCAGGTGATACAAAATCAAACAGGTTCATTTTAATAATCCACTTGTATTGTTTTCCAATCAATAACATGAAAGTGAAAGAGAAAGTCATTCAGTCATGTCCAACTCTTTGTGACCCCCATGGACTGTAGAGTTCATGGAATTCTCCAGGCCAGAATACTGGAGTGGGTAGCCTTTCCCTTCTCCAGGGGATCTTCCCAACCTAGGGATTGAACCCAGGTCTCCCACATTGCAGGTGGATTTATTACCAACTGAGCCACAAGGGAAGCCCAATCAATAACATATCTTTAAAAATACTATAAAAATATCTTCTTCCCGATTCATCAGGTAACACTGATGCTCTCAGAAGTGACACCATGTTTATCACCTAATTCTGCATACTCCCTCACATTTTGCAGGAGCTGAGTGAGCGCTAGGCTTGTGAAACAGATTTAACAAGCCTGGATTTGTCATCTACAAGCTAGGTAACTTTGAGCAGAGGGCTTGGCCTCTCTGTCCCTTGGTTTCCTTGGCTGCAAAATGGGGATATTAATGCCTACATACAAGTTTTTTGAAACGCTTTAATGAGGACATGAGTGTGAAACCTGTGTGCCTGGTTCATCGCTGAGAAATATTAGCTGCTAACATTATCATTGCTAGGAACTGTTCGCCTAAATTTCGGTTTCTGTTGCTTCATTCCTAAACTCAGAGGCTTGAAACAACAGTCATCTCTGATGTAGCTCACAAGTCTCCAAGCTGGGCTTGTGGCTGCTCCAGCATTTTTCAAGGCAGCTTTACCGAGGGCTGGAGAATTTACTGCCAAGCTGGCTCACTAGCTCAGCTGGCAAGTTGGTACTGGCTGCTGGCCGGGAGCTCAGCCAGGGTTGAGGGCTGAAAGACTCAGTTGCCCTTCACATGGGCCTCTCCATGTGCCCTGAGCTTCCTCACAGCATGGTGGCTGGGTTCCCAGGGTGACCATCCTCCAAGAGAAAGCGTGTGGAAGCTGTTCTGCGTTTTATGACCCAGTATTGGAACTCACACAGGATCGCTTCTGCTGTACACAAAAATAGCTGAGACAGTCCTATAGGCTCACACAGATTCAAGGAGAAGGGACAGCTATTTCTGCTCTTGATGGAAGGTGGAGGGTAATAAGGTTGTGGAAGACATATGGGACTGGGAATATCATGATTGCTTTTGGAAATGACAGTCCGGCAGGCTAGATATTAGATGATTTCCCGTCTCAACCACCCTGATAAATCACCATGCAGGAAGTTTATTCTCCACTCTTTAGGATTCTTCCCTTAGGAGGATATCTTCTAGAATAGGCATGTCAGTGACAGCTCTGTCCATCTCACACTGTATAAAGAGCTTCTCTTTAACCAGCTGGGCCATGCTCCAAGAAGATGAGAGCGAAATGAGAATTTGCACAGGCTGGGTGCATTTATGCTGGAGAAAAACGACTCTGGGTCACCTGCTCAATGGCTGCAAATAATTTAAAAGGGCTGTTCTGGGGTCTAGAAGTCATATTTGTTCTAGGAGGCCCTTGAGGCCAGTATCAGGCAGATAGATTTTAGCCCAACACAGATTAAGCTGTGAAAGTCCACGAGGTCTGGGTTATGGCTATAGCATAAAGCCAAGCACACCTATTACGTGCCTGTTGGATGACTGCCTAATACAGCTATCCTGCCATGGAATGGGCTATCTAGGGGCGGGGGAGGGTAGTGAGCTCCCTGGCTTTGTGAATGTGCAAGGTCAGGCAGGTGACCTGTAGAGGGATGTCGCCGAGGGGGCAATGTCTTTGGTGCCTCCTGCTCTGCATGATGTTAAAGATACTCCCAACCCTGAGACTCTGAAGCTTTGAATTATCTATGCTGGAATTCAGTAAAGGCAGACTGACTTCAGTATTAGCTGAAGCAAAATCTAATTAGGAAGGCAAATTGATTTCCAAAAAAAGAATTGGATGATATGTTCCCAGGACTGTTAGAAATGGCTTTTTAATTGTCTGCTCCTTTGTATTATTCATGCAATTGTGTGCCTTTGTGAACCAAGTCTCTCACTTTCTTCCCTACTTCCCTCCCTCCCACCCGCCAGGCTTAACACCTTCTCTGTCCCAACCCCTTCAAGGCTGCACTGGGCCAATCCTTGGGGACAGCTGCGAGGCCCACAAAGGAGTTGGAGACAGAGAAATGCTGGGGACGGGCCCCAGGTCCAGGGGCCCACAGGGAACCACATGGAGCTAAGAGCCAATCTTTCTGCCCTCACCCCCACCTCAGGTAGCCCGGTCACAGGGGAAGGGCATCTTCCTCTTCCGGAGGCTGAAGGACATCATGGACTGGAAGAAGGTAAGCTTACCTCTTCCCCTTCCTCCCCACATCCTCCTTTGCCCCCTTGCAAGGATCAGGGGCCCCGCCTCCTCACCCTCAATGCTCAGAGGGCTGGCAAAGGAGCTCTGCCCACAGGCCTGCCCATGGGTGCAGGGTCTCTGGAGCCAAATTGCCTGGGTTCAAATCCTGACCTTACCACTTCTTAGCTGTGTGAGCTTGAGCAAGTTATTTCACTTCTTGGTGCCCCCAGTAAATCAGGATAGTAAAGTACCCGTTGAAGATAGGATGAGTTAGTGTGTCTAAGAGAACAGTACGCTCTTTTCCTGGGCCTCTGACTCATCTGGCTGGGGGAGTTTGGCTAATTGTTCCTCCGGCTCCTGGACTAAGCCTGAAGCAGCCCTCTCCCTGCCCCCCAACCCAAGCCTGTCTTGGTGCAGGAATCTGTATAATAGAAATGCTGGCCCCAGCCCTGTCTCCACCGTTCAGCAGCTCTGTGGTCTTGGGGAAAGTGCTGAAGCCCTCTGAACCTGAAAGATGGTAATGGTGCAGGCTGGGTGACAGGAGCAGGCTGTCACAACCCGCGCCTACTGCCCAGCAGGCTCGCAGCAGGGGCACAATAAATGAATTGCCCCTCCTCACTGTGCGTCCCTGTTCCTCCCATGAAACTGTCAGGGCACCGCTGGGAAGAAGCTCACCAGCCTGGAGGCCCAGCCGGCCCGAAACACTGTCAACCCCTCTGGAAGCCATGTGAGTATAGGTGTGGGTGGCCCTGGACCCCAGAAAGAGAAGAACTGGCAGTTTAGATGGAGAAGCAAATCTTCAGGGTGGGGGTGATGGTAGGTGTAGATAATTCTGCCCTTGGGCCCAGATGACCTCACCAAGCATGTGACATTTGCCCTGGGGCCTCACAAGGTTACCTGAAGGGGACAATGGGCGGAAAAGGGCTTTGCAGATGGTGAGGTGAAAAGGCCTGATTGGGCTGGCTGCAAAGAATCCGCAGGAAGAGAAGGGAGAGGAATGTCCTTGGAGGCCCGGGTGGTACTCCAGCAGCACCATCAATGGGACTTTCTCCAGTGGGGGGAATGGCACACGCTCGTGCTCTCTCATGTCCTGACCACTAGTGACATGTTAATATCCAGACAATGGAAATGAGGCTAGGGCAGCTTGAAAGGCTGGACTTTTATTTCCTCTTTGACTATGATAAAATATACATAAAAAATTTCAGTTTAACCTTATTTAAGTGTGCAATTCAATGGCATGAAGTACATTCATAGTTTTGTGCAAACTGTGTTCCATTTCTGGAACTTTTTCATCTTCCCCAGCTGAAACTTGTACCCATTAAACACTAACTCCTGCCCCGCTGCCCCCAACCCCTGACAGCCGCCTTCCTACCTTCTGTCTCTGAGAATTTCACTACTCTCACCTCGTGAAAGTGGAATCAGACAAGATTTGTCCGTTTAGGTCTGGCTTATTTCACTTAGCATGATGCCTCCAAGTTTCATCCTTACTGTCACATGTAATATCATTTCCTTTTAATCAATTTAAATATAAATGTACACAGCCACATGTGACTGGTAGCTGCCTTATTGGACAACACAGATTTGGATGTTAAATGCCCAGGCTCTGGGCCCAGCCTGTGTGAGACCACTTCCCAGCTGTACCACCCATCAGCTGTGTGACCTTGGGCAAGTCACTCCCCCTCTCTGTGCTTCAGTTTCTCATCTGTAAAATGGTGATAACATTAGTACTTTCCTGACAGGGTTGATTTAAGGATCAGATCATATACCCAAAGTAGAGTGCCTAACACAGTGCCTCTTACACAGGAAATGCTCCCCCCAAAAAATGTTAATAACAATTATTGTTACAACTAGGACACAAGAAGTTCTGATGACCAGAAAGATGAAATTCCCGTGGAGAACTATGTAGCTCAGCGTTACATCGAAAATCCCTACTTGATAGGAGGTGAGATGGCCGTCTCTGCTCCCTGCCCTTCTACAGGATGGTCAGTCGGTTAGTCAGTCAACAAGCCTGGATCAGCAGCCAGTCATGGGCTCAGCCTGCCGCCAGGCATGATGGAATGCAAAGATGGAGCCCTATCTTTCAGGGTCTTGACCAAGAGGGGCCAGTGCTCTGAAGGGGCCCCATGGAATAGCATTAATATCACTTGCCCCCTCTCACTTCCTCAGACATTGTCCTTCCTTGGGGACTTCCGTGGGTCTCTCCTCCGCCCCTCCCTCCCCCAGTGACCCCCATCCTCTTCATGACTTTAATCACCACCCACATCCCGGGACTCCCAGATTTCTGTCTCCGGCTAAGACCTTGCTCCACGCCACAGACCCTGATGTCCTACAGTCTGTGACATCTCCTTGAGAGCATCTCTCTGCAGCTCGAACCCAACAAGACTAAAATCCAGCCTTGTCCGTCCCTTACCATCTGGCTCACCCCTCAGCCTCCCTACCTAGGGACAGAACTGTCCTCCCCTTACCAAGCCAGAAGGTGGAGACTATTCTGGAAACGTCCCTCTCTTCTCCTCCCACATATGGTTCTTCATCAAGCCTCCACGCAGCTCTTGAAGCTGGCTGGCCACCTCCACACCCAGTTCTGGCCACTGACCTCTCTTTCCTCGCTGATGCCCATGGCTCTGGTCCCCTTTGCTCTATTCCACACACAGTCACCAGGGGGGTCAGACACCCCTCAGTGGCTTCCCATGGTTGCTGGAACAAGACCCCAAAACTGCACACAACCTGGCCCCTGCTGACCTCACTAACCTTGTCTCCTTGCACTCTGCCCTTGGACCAAGCCCCCTTTGTCCCCTCTGAAACTCTGTTCAGGCAGTGCCTCCCACCTGAAGGCCCCACCCACTCTGGGCTAGGCAGGCACGTGGCACCTCCTGTGGTTTTATTGGGATTCACATTGGCCTGTCCACTGCCATCTCCCCCAAACCTAGCTCGGCACTGGACACACCATCGGTATTTGTTATGCCAATTCATCCTCCCCTTGCTTGACAGGCCGCAAGTTTGACCTGCGTGTCTACGTGCTGGTGATGTCGGTGAGTTGACCAAGACAAGTGCTCTCTCCTAGGGCAGGGGTGGGGCAGCTGGCCCAGGGGACAGGACCGCCATTCTGGGGGCACCCGTGTGAGCTGTCTGGTTTTACCTGCCTGGGAGACCCCAGGGGGTGGTCAACGGATCCAAGCTTCGCCATCTCAGAGGCCGTAGTATCTGGATCATCTCTGCCTTTCTTCTCTGTTCAGTCATCCGTGGTAACCACAGCCAACATTTATTGAGCACCTACTAAGTACCAGGCCCAGTATTTAGCAGATTTTCTTTCTTTCAGTCCTTCTAATTAACCAGGAAGGTAGGTTCTTTTGTTTGCTTCATTTTACAGATAAGGAGATAGATCAGACAGGTTGAGCAACTTGCTCGAGGTCACACAGCTGTGAATGGCAGAGCAGGGATTCGGATCCTGACAATGGACTCTCTTAACCAAACAGCTGCTGTACTCCCTCCACCCATGCATTCAACACTTAAACCTTCATGGTACAATATGCTGGGCACAGGATATCGGAGTGTCTAAGACAGGCTCGGCCCTGCCCTCCTGGAGCTCACCGTCTGGCGGGTGTCACTTGTGGTGGTGGAGCAGAGGAAAGGCCCATTAATTTTGTTCCCTTCTGCATCTCTCCATACCCACTCCTACCCGCTGGAAGGAGGGGGTCGAATCAGAGAAGGCTGATATTTGGGCAGATTCTTGCAGGATGATGTGGGAAAGAAGGCAGAGCATTTCAGATGGAGGAAACAGCAGGTGCAAAAGCCAGGAGGTGTGAAAGTGCTGGAATTGATCCTCCTTCCCTTTTCTCTCTCTCCATTCCCACCTCCCCCATAGTACATCCCGCTGCGGGCCTGGCTGTACCGGGATGGCTTCGCTCGATTCTCCAACACCCGCTTCACGCTGAACAGCATTGATGACCAGTGTATCCTAGGATTCCCCCACCCGCCCCCAGCATCTTCCAAGCACCCGCCCCCAGCATCTTCCAAGCACCCTGCCCTTCCCGTCCTCTGGCTGGTCCTGAGATAACTCATTCATTCCATAGATGTCAAACTCCCATCAGGGCATAGGAAATACAGCAGTGGAAAAAACAGCCCTGGTCCCTTCCCTCAGGGAACTTACAGTCTTGAGGGGGTGGGAGATCCCCCAGTGACCTGAGGGAAACAGTCCTGCTATGCTCATAGCAACTCACCCCAAGCATCCTTGCTTGATCATCATTTCACATTGATTTGATTCATAGGATTGGACTTGTTGAGCCCCTTTGGAAAATGTTCACATCCCTTTATATGCCTAGTCACTGACTCATTCATTCACTCGAATACAGTGCCTTTTCCATCAAATTGGCAGATACGAAAATTTTGATAACACGCTGTATTGACAAGGCTAGGGGAGTATATACATTGCTGGTGAAGTGTCAACCGTACAACTGCTTAGGCGGCAATCTGGCAAATTTCTATCAAAAAACAAATGCACAGACCCAGCAATTCCTTTCTGGGAATTTATCCTCCAGGTACATTCACAATATAGGATAGGAAAAGAGAGATTTAAACATTATCCACTGCATAGCCTTGTTGTGAGAGCAAAAAATAATAATAGGAAATAACCGAATGAATGGCTCATTTATACAACAGAATACTATCCAGCTGGTAAAAAGGAACCAGGGGAGGTGCCTTATGTATTGATGAAATAATCTCCAAGATGTATTGTTCATTGGAAAAAAACTAAGTGTAGAACTCTGTGGAAAGGATGCTCGCATTCATGTTAAAACGTATATCTCTGTATATACATTTATCTGTGCATAGACATCTCTGGAAGGATAGACAAGAAACTAGAAACAGAATTTGACTTGGAGGAGAAATGAATGGGAGGGGACAGGGTTGGGGTTAGGGGAAGGAGACATTCCTTATATACATTTTATACTTTTGACTTTTGAACTATGTGAGTGTATTATCTGGTCAAAATAAAAAGAGCAAACATTGTTTTTAAGACTTTTAGACATGAGCATCAGAGGAAAAGGGGTAAATGATCTAGAAATAAATATTTAGGAGATAAACCAGCAGGACTAGATTACCTTCATATGGGAGAGGTGGAAGTAGCAAGTGATGCTGCCAAGCTTCTGGCTTGGGCAATCCAGCTAATGCTTTTAGCCAATTCACATCGCTCTGTCTTAATCTCATCATTCAATTAAGTGACTGTCCAAGGTAATACATTTGCATTCCCTGAATGTCGGAAGGGCTTAGGCCTTCCTGAGTATTTTCTACAATTTGTTTCCTTCTGTTTAGCCAACTTCAGCATTTCCAGTATGTCTTATTTTGTGATTCTAACAAGAATTTGTCATAGGCAACTCATTGAATTTATTTTAGTTTCATTTTTTGCCACCTCATTTCTTATTAAGGTTAGATGAGGGACTTCCCTGGGTAGTCCAGTGGTCAAGACTCCATGCTTCCACTGTGGAGGGCGCGGGTTTGATTCCAGGGAACTAGGATTGCACATGCCATGTGGCCAAGGAAAAAACCTAAAAATAAATAAAGTTAAACGATACATGTAAAGCATTTAGACAGTGCCTAACCCAGAGTGACTACTCAGTACACATTATTGGTCCTCCTGCCCTCATTTTAAACTGTTTGTTTGTCTCTAGGCACCATAGAGCCTTATTAAATTGAGGACTCTTCACGGCTAGTTTCTGTTTAACAAGGCTTTGCTGTTTTCACTGTGAGTGAATATACATAATTTTAATCCCTTTGTTTAATTGCTTTTAATTTTTAAATACTGAAATATTTAAATTATATAGAAAACTGCAGGAAAGGCTGTAACAGAAATCTATGCATCTACCATCCAGATTTAGCAGTTATTAATATTTTGCCTTATTTGCTTCAGATATTACACACCAGCTTTTAAAATAATAAAGCAACTTTGGATTGCAAAATAATAATATTAATATATAAAATTATTTAGCTGACTTTAAATAAATATACATTTATTCAAATACATAAATCAGATACACATACTCAAAATGAAAAAATATTCACCTCAGCACTAATAGTAAACAAGCAGAAACAGCTTAATCCACCATAGAGGGATGGTGAAATGAATGATAAAGCATTTCTGTGATCCTGTGTAGCTGTTGAATACAGTGAGGTGATTGAAATGTTATGGAAAGGTAACTACAGGAATTCCCTAGTGGTCCAGTGTTTAAGACTTAGTGCTTTCACTGCTGATGACCAGAGTTTGATCCCTGGTAGGGGAACTAATATCCCACAAGCATCCCACAAGCCATGCAGTGCGGCCAGGGGAAAAAAAAGGTGTCTGTGGTAGAACATGAGGTGGAAACCACATGTGCATGTAGAACTGGGCTGTGTTTACAATCCCATTTTTTGCTTTTACATTTCTGTTTAGAAGAAAATATGAAAGGAGGTTCATGAATCTATTAACTTTAAAAAAATTAGAAGATTAAAATCAGGTCTGCTGTTGCTGCTGCTGCTGCTGCTGCTAAGTCACTTCGGTCGTGTCCGACTCTGTGTGACCCCATAGACGGCAGCCCACCAGGCTCCCCCGTCCCTGGGATTCAGGTCAAGAAACATTTATTTTTAACTGTAACATTTCTCTATATTATGAACTATTCTTGCAACCGATAAGCATTACTTTAATAATAAAGATAATAACACATTTAAAGGATATAGCCTTCATAATAAAAGTATAGCTCTTTGAAGACAAATCGGAAAATCCAGGAGAAATATACAAAAAGGAGGAGTGAGGAAGAGAAACCTTTTCTAGTCACACTAGAAATACCTTTTTGATGTATTTCCTCTGAAATTTTTGTTGTTGCCTACCCTTTTATATATGAGTGATCCTGTTAGGGGAAGCACTCTGACTGAAACCGCCCGCCCTGGCTAGGCACTATAGTAACCATGTGCATTTTATGACAGGAGGTCCTGGTAAGGAACACGGAACTTATAAGCCAACCCCCCCAACCGGAAGAGTTCAGGAAAGGTCCAAAGGAGACCCCACATGTCCAACCACCTCCCTGAATCCTCACTGGCATCCCTCTTAGCTGAACGAGGTGTTCACCACCAGGAAGGACTCTGAGTCAGAATGATTGGCTAAAGACAACCCATCACCAGAAAACCCGAGACTGGGAGCCACGTGACAGAGCAGTTCTCCTGGGTTCCCTTACCCTACTGCTCTCTGCCCCGGTGCCCTTTCCCAATAAAATCTCTTGCCTTGTCAGCACGTGTCTCCTTGGACAATTCATTTCCGAGTGTTAGACAAGAGCTCAGTTTCGGGCCCTGGAAGGGGTCCTCCTTCCTGCAACAATCCCACTAGATAAGTATAACCTTTTTTTCATTGAACATTAAGTATTTGCCTTATAGACATTTTTTATTAGTTACAAAGTATTCCGCTGAGTAGACTCACTGGTTTACTAATCCTATTGTACTTGCTGCAGACATTTGGGAAGTAGTCAGTTTTTTCCCAGAGAAGGCAATGGCAACCCACTCCAGTACTCTTGCCTGGAAAATCCCATGGACAGAGGAGCCTGGTAGGCTGCAGTCCATGGGGTCACTAAGTTGGACACAACTGAGTGACTTCACTTTCACTTTTCACTTTCATGCATTGGAGAAGGAAATGGCAACCCACTCTAGTGTTCTTGCCTGGAGAGTCCCAGGGACGGGGGAGCCTGGTGGGCTGCCATCCATGGGGTCGCACAGAGTCGGACACGACTGAAGCGACTTAGCAGCAGCAGCAGCAGCAGCAGCAGCAGTTTTTTCCTATAATGACAGACAATGCTGTAAAAAAACATTTTTTTCATAAATCTTTTACTATATTAAAATTTTTTCCTTTATATGGCCTCACAGAGGTGTAACTATTGGGTCAAGGGAATCAGCCAGATTGTTTTCCAGATTTCCCCATATTTTTACCCTCCCATTGACAGGGCCCATTTAGCCCCAGCTCCCCAGCACTGGGGACAATAAAACTGATTACAAAACACATTTCCTAAACAATTGTCACATCTAAGTGAAGCGTATATGGGCATACATTATACCATTCTTGTGAGTATTCTGTGGGTTTTGAGTTTTTCCAAATAAAAAGGTTTAAAAAAAAATGTAACTCATTTGCTGGGGAAGCAGATTTTTGCCTTAGAATTTGCATCTCTTCCAATTTGCATTTCCCCCCATTTACATTCCTTTAAAATTGTGTATCGTTTACTACTAGAAACTTTGGGCACTTTCCCAGATGGCCTTTTACCAGTTTTATTTTTGTTTGTTTGTTTTAATATCCTTTATCTATTTATCTATGAGGGTCATAAAATTTTACTGTTAACAATTTATGTGTGATTTTCACACAGAAAAACATTAGTCTGTCATCTTTGTTACAAATCTTTTCTCTAGTCGTGTTTGCTTGTCATTTTTGGCTTTTCAGTCTGATTGATTTCCTTTTCACATAGTTGACTATATTCACTGACTTCCTCTGTGATTTCTATTGTTGTTTCTAAGCTAAGAAAAGATTTTCCCCTTGAAAGATTTCACAGCTACTCACTCAGCTCTGCTTCTTTATGGATTGCTTCAGTTGTTGGCTTGCTCTTCACCATTTAGCTCGTTGGTTCATTAGAACCTGGTTTCAGGTCCATCGCGGAGAGAGGAGGCTGGGAAATCAGCTGACCCACACTCCTCCTGTAGCCTCTGCTCCGAGAAACTAGGAAAGTCCCTGATTTCTCCTTCCTGAGGGTAGCAGCAGTGTGCCGAGAAATGTGAGCGCTTCTTCCAACAAAAGGGAGCAATTTCCTCCCCCCCTTAAAACCAGTAACTCACTTTGCCTGAACATCCTCTTTTTTCATTTTTTAAATAATAACTTATTGTGGTATGTTCACATACCACACAGTTCACCCAGTTAAATCATACAACTCAGTACTTCTTAGCATCTTCACACAAGCATCACCACCAACAGTTTTAGAACAGCTTCAGTTCAGTTCAGCCGCTCAGTCGTGTCCGACTCTTTGCGACCTCATGAACTGCAGTATTCCAGGCCGCCCTGTCCATCACCAACTCCTGGAGTTCACTCAAACTTACATCCATTGAGTCAGTGATGCCATCCATCCATCTCATCCTCTGTAGTCCCCTTTTCCTCCTGCCCCCAATCCCTCCCAGCATCAGTCTTTTCCAATGAGTCAACTCTTCGCATGAGGTGGCCAAAGTACTGGAGTTTCAGCTTTAGCATCATACCTTCCAAAGAACACCCAGGGCTGATCTCCTCTAGAATGGACTGGTTGGATCTCCTTGCAGTCCAAAGGACTCTCAAGAGTCTTCTCCAACACCACAGTTCAAAAGCATCAATTCTTCAGCGCTCAGCTTTCTTCACAGTCCAACTCTCACATCCATACATGACCACAGGAAAAACCATAGCCTTGACTAGATGGACCTTTGTTGTCAAAGTAATGTCTCTGCTTTTGAATATGCTATCTAGGTTGGTCATTACTTTCCTTCCAAGAAGTAAGTGTCTTTTAATTTCATGGCTGCAGTCACCATCTGCAGTGATTTTGGAGCCCCCAAAAATAAAGTCTGACACTGTTTCCATTGTTTCCCCATCTATTTCCCACGAAGTGATGGGACCAGATGCCATGATCTTTGTTTTCTGAATGTTGAGCTTTAAGCCAACCTTTTCACTCTCCTCTTTGAACAGCTTCACCATCCCCCAAATCAGCTTTTCTAGGGCTTCCCTGATAGCTCAGCTGATAAAGAATCTGCCCACAATGAAGGAGACCCTGGTTTGATTCCTGGGTTGGAAAGATCCCCTAGAGAAGGGATAGGCTACCCACTCCAGTATTCTTGGGCTTCCCTTGTGGCTCAGCTGGTAAAGAATCTGCCTGCAGTGTGGGAGGCCTGGGTTCAATCCCTGGGTTGGGACGATCCCCTGGAGAATCGTCTACCCACTCCATTATTCTGTCCTGGAGAATTCCATGGACTGTATAGTCCATGGATCGCAAAGAGTTGGACACGACTGAGTGACTTTCACTCACTCCAAAAAAACCCAGTACTAATTATCTGTCATTTCCCAATTCCCTACAACCCCCCTTCCCAGCCCTATGCAACCACTTTCGTCTCTATGCATTTGTCTTTTCCAGACATTTCATGTAAACAGATTCATAAAATATGTGGCCTTTTGTATCTTACTTTTTTTTTTTTTTGGCTGTGTTGCATGACTTGTGAGATCTTACTTCCCTGACTAGGGATCGAACCGAGCCCCAGGCAGTGGAAGCATGGAGTCCTAACTGCTGGACCTCAACGGAAGTCCTCTTAACTTCTTGTATTAAAGCCTAATGTTTTCAAGGTTCATCATGTTGTACCATGTATCAGTAGTTTTTTTCGTCTTTTTTGTCTCCACATTTTGGCTATTAATAATACTTCTGTGAACATTTCTGCTCAAGTTTTTGTTTGGACATATGTTTTTATTTCTGTTGGGTATACACTAGGTGTTGAGTTGCTAGTCACATGGTAATTCTGTATTTAACCTTTTGAACAACTATTAGACTATTTTCCAAAGCATTGCACAATTTTACATTCCCACCAACATGGTAGGAGGGTTCCAATTGCTCCACATCCTTGCCAACACTTGTTATTATCTGTCCTTTTAAATTATAACCACCCTAGTGGATGTGAAGCGGTTTTGATGTGCATTTCTTTGATGACTAATAATGTTATTCATGAGCTTCTGGGCCATTTGCAAATCTTTGCAGAAATTTCTACTCAGTTTTGCGTAGTTTCTCATTGGATTGTCCCTGTTATTGTTGAGCTGTAAGTTTCAAGATGTATTTTCAATACTACTCCCTTATCAGATACATGATTTACAAATATTTTCCCCCATTGTGTGGGTTGTCATTTGTCTTTTAAGGACTATTTTTTAAGAGCAGTTTTAGGTTTCACAGCAAAATTGAGAGGAAGGTAGAGATTCCCCGTAGACCGCCTGCCCCGACATGTGCACGGCCTCCCCCATTATCAACACCACTCACCAGAGTGCTACATTTGCTACAATTGATGACCCCATGGCCATAGTTTATATTAAAGTTGTACGTTCTGTGAGTTTGGACAAATGTATAATGGTGTGTGTCCATCATTATTGTATCATACAGAGTATTTTTACTGCCCTAAAAATCCTCTGTGCACTTCCTCTTCATTTTCTTTATAGTGTCCTTTGAAACATAAAATTTTCTAATTTTGATAAAGTCCAATTTATCTACTTTTTGTCATCTGTGTTTTTGCTGTCCCATCTAAGAAGCTCTGCCTAACCCAAAGTCACAGTGACTTATTCTTAAATTTTATTCTAAGAGTTTTATAATTTTGGCTCTTATATTTAGGTCTGTGGTCTGTTTGGAGTTAATTTTTGCCTGTGGTATGGTAACTTCATTCTTTCACACACTGATATCCAGGCATCCTCACCCCATTTGTTGGAAAGATGATGGTTGAAGTGAAGTGAAGTGAAGTGAAAGTTTCTCAGTCGTGTCTGAGTCTTTGCAACCCCATGGACTATACAGTCCATGGAATCTTCCATGCCAGAATACTGAAGTGGGTAGCCTTTTCCTTCTCCAGGGGATCATCCCAACCCAGGGATCAAATCCAGGTCTCCCACATTGCAGGCAGATTCTTCACCAGCTGAGCCACAAGGGAAGCCCAAGGATACTGGAGTGGGTAGCCTATTCCTTCTCCAGGGGATCTTCCCAACCCAGGAATAGAACCGGGGTCTTCTGCAATGCAGGACGATTCTTTACCAACTGAGCTACTAGGGAAGCCCAAGATGATGCTTGCCCTCACTTAATTGCCTTGGCTCCCTTTTCGAAAATCAATAGACCAAAAACGTAAGGGTTCTCTTCTTATTTAGTGGTTTGTTATGTGCTTATTCTCTTGAAATTAAGGCAGAAAAACTCTCAGACAAATGTGACCAAAAAGTCTTTGAAGAGTTATAAAGAAGACATTCTAGGAAAATGGTGCTAGAGAGGATACCCACTTCCTCTGGAGAGGCTGCAATCCTGCCGATGTGCCACAGACACGGAGAAACATACGCGTTAGGGGAGTCAGACTTGGATCAGTGACCTAGAGGCTCTTACCTCCCCATCTGTGAACGGTCCAATATTTCCGGCCAGGGTTCTCGGCCACCTCAATCAATAGAAATTGATCAGAGGCAAGAAATACAGGAAGGTTTTATTGGGGTCCCTGCAGCAGCAGAGGGGAACAAGAACAAATAACAGGTTCCCTTGCTAGCTGGGCTTACCGAGGTGTGAAGAGTTGGTTATTTCTATGGGGTGAGGATAGGGGTGTGTCCAGGGTCAAGCTGGAAGTTTGGCTTAGGTGGTTTGCCCACCCCTTTGGTGGTGCTGTGTGCAGTACTCTGCTTTTGCTCCTGACTTCCTGCTTTTGCTGCCTGCCCTTCAGAAGTGGAAATAGGGCTCTTTGGTCTCTTTGTATCTTGTCCAAAATTTTCCCCAGTTGCACACGCACGCAGTTCTTTTTAGTCCCTTATAATTTCTTTGTATTTTTGCTTGAGGCAGAGATGTTTGTCCAGGTGCAAGCACTGCAGCAAAGGGTCCTGGTCCTAGGACTCTGCCTGTTTTACCAAGTCCAGGAGAAAGTTATGTTTGCCTCTTCGTGAGGTTTTGGGTTCCATCCTACTTAGCTATGTCGGGGAGGGTGGGGTATGCCGAGTGGCTGTCTCCCTGAGCCTTTCTGTGAGATGGGAGTGATTTGGGGAAAAGAGATGATGTGTGTGAACATACTGTATATAAGCTTTGGAATGTTGCTGATGTTACTGGTGGTGATGATACCGGTGATGGTGATGATACCAAAAGGCAGACTTCAAAGGTGGGTTTGGGACTTCAAAGGTGGCCATCTTGACCCCATCCCAATGCTGGGTCATTTCTCCAATATTCTTACAAAATAGCCACCCAGTCTGAGCCTCTCTAGTGACAGAGAGCTCAGAACGTCCTGAGAAGGCTGTTCTGTATTTGGTGTCTCTACTTGTTAGAAAGGGTTCTCTCCTTTAGAGTGGGACAATCCTAACTAATCTAATAATATCAGCCATGCCAGGCACTGTAAGAGGTGCTTCTACACAGCATCTTATCTGATCTTTCAGATAACCCCGGGAGATCAACATACTACTAGGCACTGGCATTTAATAAGGGGGGAAACAGGCTCAGAGAGGTTAAGTGACTTGCTCAGGAGCCCACAGCCAGTAAAGATAGATGCAGGCATGATTTGGACCCAAGTCCATCTGACTCCAAAACCCACTCACCTGAGCTCTGGGCTGTTTGGTAGCCTTTCCTCAGAGATTCCCAAGCAAGGGTCTCCGTTTGGTCCCTGGGGGCTACCCTTCTTATCCACACTGGCCCTTGACCACTGACTTCTGCAGACGTTCACCTCACCAATGTCGCTGTGCAAAAGACGTCTCCCGACTACCACCCAAAGAAGGTGAGGAAGCTGGGCTCCTGCCCTTGGATATGGCCTCTGGGACTGGGCTGGGGTGGTGAGGAGGGAGAGCCCAGGAGAGTTCTCCAGAGAGGTCAGGTCACTGCCTGTTTTCAGGGCCCAGGGTAAGCGTATACATGGAGGCCCACAGATCACGTGTTTAAATGTTTAAGAGTTACAAATCAAACCAGTACACCCTTTAACAATATGCGTTGTGTCGTCCTACCTTGACAGATATATTATCTATCAATCTACTTACCTACCTACCTAATAACCTGCCAGAAGACCAGGTTCATATTTAGCATACTCAGACTTCTTAGAGTTAAGAGCCAGAACAGAAGAGTACAGAAAGAGCTGGTCCCCAGCTCTCCAACACCCTGTGGGGGCCTCCTGCAAACATGCACACACCCAAAACAGCAAGCTGTGGGTGACTCCCTGGGTCTTGGGGTACCCACGTGGTCAGTGCAATCTGTCCTCAAAGGGCAGGCCCAAGGAAGAGGCCGGTGCAGGGCATTTGGGCAGAGACTTCTGGGGTGGCAGATAGCAGGTGGTGCTCTAGAAAAAGAGGCCCAGGCTCTGGGTGGGCCACACCTCCTTGGGAGTGCAGATTCTCCGCCCGGTAAGGGTTCTGCTTATCACAGGACTCAGGGCTGGGCTCCCCTTGTCCAAGACTAAGGCCTGTGCTGATGGCAGATGGCCGTCCCGGCTGGCCCGGTCTGGGCTGATTCAAGTTTCCTCTCTCAACCTGGTGGTGGGGCCAAGGGCTGCAAGTGGATGCTGCAGCGCTTCCGGCAGTACCTGGCGTCCAAGCACGGGCCCGAGGCAGTAGAGACGCTTTTCAGCGACATGGACAACATCTTCATCAGAAGCCTGCAGAGCGTGCAGAAGGTGATCATCAGCGACAAGCACTGCTTTGAGCTGTACGGCTATGACATCCTCATAGACCAGGACCTCAAGCCGTAAGTGGATGGGCTGGTGGCCCGGAGAGAGCGGGGGTTGCAGGGGAGGGGGGATGTTTTACACACTCTGCACCCAGACTGCCTGGGTTTAAGCTCAGCTCTGCAACTTCCTAGCTGGGCAGGCTTCCCTTCTCTGAGCCTTGACTTGCCTGGCTGTAAAATGGTCACTGTGCAGAGAGGAATGTTATGAGGAAGAAATGAGCCCCATGCCCGACACTGTGGCCTTTCCCCAAGCATCTGCTGAGTCAGCAACCCTCCTCTCCCATCAGGCAAGAAACTTCCCCTCTGTGAATCCTGGTGCTTTGAGGATGCAAAGGGCTGGGCAAGGGAGTATTGTTACCATGTCAATTCCCAAAATTTTGTGCCTTCCTGCAGTTCTCACGAGGAGGTTGAACACACCCGAGCTGTCAGGTAACACACTGCTGGCCCTTGGGTGATACAACAGGGCACAGAAGCCCAGTGGAGTTATTCAGGCAGCTTGAGGTCATGCAGTAAGTCCAGGGCTGAGCTGGGCCCAGAGTCCATGTTCCTGGACTGAGCAGCTTCCACCAGCACTATGGGTCCTGGACCCAGCCCCCTCCCCAGGGTCACTGTATCGCTCTTGGGGGCCTTTCTGAGCCAGGAGTAGGAGCCCTAGAGCAAGACCTAAGTCAGGCCCAAGTTCAAGAGAAACCAGGGCCAGGCACCAGCAGGTCTCTCTCCTTTGCCCTCTGGGATGCAAGCTGTGCTATAGGCATTAACGTGGTCACCAAAGGGGGGAAATGAGCTTAGGAGAAGGCAGTAGATAGGAAAAGGGGGCCCCAGTCTCTCACTGACCTGCTGGGTGAGCCCTCCTCCCTCTGTACCCCAGATTCCTGTCTGTCAACTAACAGAGCTGCAGAAAACCAGAGGTTACAGGCTGGAAGCCCTTGGGCTGCTTTTGGCCTGCAGACACTTTGAGTTTGACCTTCAGAATGTTTTTTTTTCATTGGGTTGATTTTCATCGACCATTTCCCATAACTGGAAGATGTTTGCACAAGCATCGGGATGTTTTGGAAGAGTCAGAGGGTCTTAGAATTTGGGGTTCATATGCTCACAGGGCAACACTCTGCTTCAGCTGCCACAGCCACCCCTTCAGAGGTGGAACGCTCTTCCCAGCCCACCACAGGCCTACCCCTCCCTGCCACTCCCCACCCCCCTGACTTGGCAGGCTGGTTACCATCTTTTAAAAACCATCTTTTATTTAATACTTTTATTGATTTATTTGGCTGCATCTGCGCTTCACTGCAGCATATGGGCTAGTTGCCCCCATGCATGTGGGATCTTGTTTTTTTTAACTGGACAGTAACATTTTAACATATTTTTCAACATCAAGTTTTTACAGATAATACACATTTTTAAACTTATAGTACCAGACAAAAATACCTAGTTCCAAAATTTGAAAAGTCCAAATATCAGTGTTTGAAAAAAATATTAAGAATGCATATGGGATCTTAATGCCTCCACTAGGGATTGAACCCATGTCCCTTGCATTAGAAGGTGGATTCTTAACCACTGGACCACAGGGAAGTCCCCTGGTTACCATTTATAGACAAATGTTCACTATGAAAATTTCTCTCATACTCCAGCTCTTCTGAAAGAAGCCAAAGGAGTAATAAACACAAGGGCACAAAATTGTTCTTACCCCCACCAGCTTGCTTCATTTAAGTCACCACCTAGACCCTGGGGGGGTTTCAAGTGTGTGACAGTTGTTTTCAAAAGTTTTAGTCCCTGCAACCTTTCTTCAGATGGAAACGTAGAGACAGCAGCGCTGGTTGAATTGAGGGTGGGGCCCAGGCACCTCATCTAGTCTCTCGTGAAGTTCCAGGGACCAGGCAACCTTAAGATTTTCCAGTCCCTTCCCTCCCCAGGTGGCTCCTGGAGGTCAATGCATCCCCATCACTGACAGCCAGCAGCCAGGAGGACTATGAGCTCAAGACCTGCCTCCTGGAAGACACCCTGCACATTGTGGACATGGAGGCCAGGTGAGAGAGGGCAGCCTCGCTCATACACCCCTGTACCTCACCATCAGGGCTCCCACTGAGGAGAGAGAACTTGGAACCCTGGAACTTGAGAGGACCTCAGAGATGTCTCTGGCCCCTCCACCCTCCCCCGCCCCACTGTTCCACAGGTGGGGAAACTGTGATGTTCACACAGGATCAGGTCCTGGCCCAAGGATTCGGCCCTGACCCAGCAGAGCAGGGCCAACTACAGCTTTCTGAGATTCAGTCCCACAGGATTTCCTCCACCTTTCCTGACTGTGGGACCCTGACCCAGTCACTTCTCCTCTCTGAACCTCAGTGTCCTCATCTGTAAAGTGGGAGATTTCATATCTAACTCTCAGGGTTGTTAGATTAATTTACAAAGGTAATTTATTTTAACATGTCTAACTCACAGTAAGTACTCAGTAAGAGGCTATTTATTGATATAATGATGTATATATAATAGGAAGATCCAGGGTTTGACTTCAGGAATGGCTCAGACAGTGTTGGCTGGTTTGTCTGTTCTCGCTTTCCTCTCTCTCACCTCTTTCCTCTGTGTTAGTTTCTCCCCAGTTATTCCAGCAAAAGTTTGAGGGCTGACTCTCATTGCTCCCTGGTGGGATTGAGTACATGCCCATCCCTGAATCAATCACTGGGACTCTGATTGACCAAGCCTAGGTCTTGTGCCCTCTCCCAGGGGTTGGGGTCAGCCCCACTTGAACCATGAGAGTGAGAGAGTGAGGCCTGGTTTTCAAAAAGGAAACCCCAGGTACCCAAAGGCTAAAAGAAGTGAAATGGATGCTGAGCAGGCAGAACCTCAGGTGTCCACCACCCTTATCCACCATCACTTATTCCTTCAGCAAACACTTGAGGCCCTCCTGTGTGCCAGGCCTGGTGCTAAACACTGGGGACACATAAAGGACATGGCAGCCTAGTCCCCGCCTTCGTGGAGTCTGATCTGGGAAGGACAGCAGACTTTAAACCAGAAAGCACGTTACTGGGGCCAAGTGTGGAAGCCTGGGGACAAATGGGGGATGACCCCGAGGTCATCCCCCACTTTGGATGGACAAAAGGTACTCTGACAGGGTGGGCGCCAGTAGGGTGCTGGGAGCGTTCAGGGCCCTGGCTTGAGGGCCCCACCAGGTGAACCCTTTGTATCTTCACCAGGTGAACCTTTCATTAACCCTTTGTATCTCCTGCTTGTCCAGGCTCACAGGAAGGGAGAAGCGAGTAGGAGGCTTTGACCTCATGTGGAACGATGGCCCTGTCAGCAGAGAAGAGGGCGGTCCTGACCTATCGGGGATGGGGAACTTTGTGACCAACACACATCTCGGTATGTGGGGCTAGGTGGGGAGTGGGTACATGGGAGGTGGCAAGTAGTCTGAGAGGCAACTTGTCATGGAGTTGAGGATGTTTTACTAGATTTCTATTGTTTTGTATTTTTCTTTGTGTACACTTTTATTGACTTAATGTGTTGTGCTGTGCTGTGCTTAGTCACTCAGTGATGTCCAACTCTTTGTGATCCCATGAACTGTAGCCTGCCAGGCTCCTCTGTCCATGGGGATTCTCCAGGCAAGAATACTGGAGTGGGTTGCCATGCCCTCCTCCAGGGGATCTTCCCAACCCAGGGATTTAACCTAGGTCTCCCACATTGCAGGTGGATTCTTTACCATCTGAGCCACCAGGGAAGTCCAGAATGTTTTAATTTGGTCTAAAATTTACCAGCTGTGTGACCTTGAGCAAGGGACTTAACCTCTCTGTTCCTCATCTGTAAAACAGAGATTCAATAGTTTCTATCTCAATATATGCCTAGAATACTGCACAGAATGTGGTGAAGGATATTATTAATCTGTTTGAGGCCGATTTCAAAAAGCTTAGGCGGCACATAAACAAAAAACACGATATGTTGCTAAAAGAAATTAAGGACTTCAGGGCTTGACCTTAAACTTGGCTTTTAAAAAGTGAAAAATTTCCCTGACTATAAAACTATAAAAATTATTCACACTCATTGTAGAATATTTGAAAACTAAAGAAAGAAATGAAAAAAATCATCCAAACATAACCATCTTTAACAATCTGGTGTATTTCCTTCCAATTTTATAAAAATGCATATATTCATATTTTTTTCTACAAAATTGGCATTGGGCTGAAGCTTTGAGTCTAACTTTTCCACATAGCATTTTCCAGCTCATTCAATAACATTAGTAAGAGCCTCTATTTTGGGCTTCCTTAGTGGCTCAGCTGGTAAAAAATCCACCTGCAATGTGGGAGACCTGGGTTCGATCCCTGGGTTGGGAAGATCCCCTGGAGGAGGGAAAGGCTACCCACTCCAGTATCCTTGCCTGAAGACTCCATGGACTAAAGGCAGACACGACTGAGCAACCTTCACTCACTCTCTTTTGGAAACACACTATGGCCAGGTCCAGACTACTTTATATACATTATCTCATTTCACTTTTAGGCAGCCTTGATTATTTTACAGACGTGGAAAGGGTCTCCAGATGTTAGATCATACGCCAACGGTCTTGGTCATAAGTGGTGCGAGAGGCCTTGAACCCAATCTGTCCAACTTCAAAACCCGAAAGCTAGGCTGCTAGCACTTGTCCCTTGGCAAAATTAGAAACAAAATCACCATACAGCTGCAAAACATCCCCAAATTTATGAAACCAATTTCACATAATTGAGCATTTGGCATGACTCCAGTTTTTCACTTTTATAAAGAATGCTGTGAGGACATCCTCTCAAATAAAGTTCAACTGAAACTGGCTATTTTTTTTAGGACAGATTCCTAGGAATAGAACTACTGGGTTAAAAAAATGGACTTATTACAGTCAAATTGCTTTCTTAGAAAGATTACACAAATTTGCAAGCTCTGAATTTAAAATGACAGCAGCAGCAGCAACAAAAAAACCTTTGCCAACTTCATAGGTAAAAATATTTACTTGTTTCCTGTGCATTCCATTGATTATGTGTGAGGCTTCAGAGTTAAAATTTGCAGTTGTTCTTTTGTAAGCTGTCCATACTTATTTTTCCCCCCCAGTGGGCTTCCATTTTTCTAAATTTGTAAAGGCCTTGGATATTAATATATTGAGGATATTTTCCCTCTGTCAAACTTACTGTAAATATTTTCCTTTTGTTTGAATATTTCCATTCAAACAAAATGAGTTTGTCATTTTCCTTTTTGTTTGTGGCATTTTTCTTCCTTCTTTTTTGATGAAAAGTTTTGAGTATCTTTTAGGGTTTGGTATGATTTAGGATTGGGTTTGGCTGCAAACAACTAACAAACTAATAGTTACCCAGAGAGGAACTGATTTGTCCTGAGTCACCAGAAGTCATGGGGCAGGCCATAAGTGACAGATGCACAGTGCCACCAAGGACCCAGATCTTTTTTCTTTACCACACTCAGCCTGTTAGCCCTGATGCTCATGCTTGTTGCCTCATGGCTGCTCCAACTCCAGGCACTGTGTCCCTTATCCCAGGCAGGCCCAAGGGCCAAAGGCTTTCCTTCAAGCTTTGACTATTCCCAAAGGAAAGCAGGTAACTCTGCTGACATCTCACCCACTAGAGCTGGGTCACATGGCACCTCTGCTGCAAGGAAGCCCGGGAAGTCCAAGTACTAAGCAGTTTGCTTTGAGGAAGGCAAAGGAGAGGCGGTTTGTGAATGCTTCTCCCACGGCAGACCCCTAGGGCTTGCCACGTGGCGTTGTTGGAGGATGGCTATACAATGCTTTCAAGCTGTACAATCACCTGGGAATCTTGTTAAAATGCTGTTCTGACTCAGTAGGTCTGGAAGAAGAGGGCTAATAGTCTGCACACGTAAAAGCCCCCTAATAGTTAACTATTATTGTGTAACAAATTCTCTTGAAGCTTTGCAGCTTGAAATGACTATCTTAATTGCTTATGATTCTTTAGGTGTGGCTTGGGGTCTCTCACAGGGGCAGGCACTTAGCAGATGTGCTGAGACACGGTGGCCTAGGATAGCTTCATTCGCATGTGCGGTGGTCGAGACGGGCTGTCAGCTGCCTTTTCTTCCAGGTGGCCACTCGTTCACACAGTGGTCTCAGGGTTCCAAGAAGGCGAGAGAAGACAGTGAAGCCTCTTGAGGCCTAGGTTCAGAAATTCCATGTGTCATTCTGCCACAGTCCGTTAGCCAAAGCCTGTCCAGCCCAGATTCAGGGGTCAAGGAAATAGACTCCACCTCTTGATGGGAGGAGAGGCAGTCACTTTGCAGGCAGGTCCATGGAGGACTAAGAGGGTCGTCACAGCCACCTTTGCTAACCATCCACCTCAGGTTCAGTGCCAATGCTTCCTGCACCATATTTAAGCAGCAGAGACTCAGAACAGTGGTTCTCCAGTTGAGTATCTGGGTGGGTGATTTTGAATATAAGAGGAGCTGGCTGGGGGTGGGAAGAGTATTGATGAAATGAATTAGGGATGTGTTGGCAATCTGGTGAAAAGATCAACAGATAACCCAGAGATGAGCCTAGAACTCCAAGAGATTTGCATTGGACACGAAGGTTTGTGAATTATGAATGAATTATGAACCTTAGTTAAGGCTAAGGCTCCACGGAACTCACTTTGGAAAGCCCGGGGATTGGCATTTAGTGGACTTTCAGCTCAGGGAAGTCTTGATTGCTGTTGATGCCTAGGAGGCAGGGGTGGGGCTCTGGGGAGCTGAGAAACATGGCAGACACCTCCAGGTCAGTTGTGCCCATGGGGATTCAGTCATTCAACCCCTGTTTGTGAGGTGCCATCACTGCACCTGGCACAAGATTAAATGACCATGGAGTTGCCTCAAGGATTAGCTCTGAGCACAAAAGAAAGGAAACACTGTGAATGCACTAGGAGAGGATGTGAAGTCAGCCTGAACTGCCTGGGACACCCTCCCACAAGAGTAGGAGCCACCTGTGGGGCCATCCACCTCTTAGCTGAATGTGCCTGACACATGAGATTTAGGTACCAGGCCCTGTGCCAGCTTTAAGTGCATTTTCACGGAGCAAAGCCAGAAGGCAGGGCAATATGGGGAGTGGTTAAGAGCTTGGCCTCTGGAGCTAGGCAGCCTGGGTTCAAGCCTCAGTCCTGCTACTAATTGTGCAATTTGGAGCAAACTACTTCACCTCTCCGAGCCTCCTCTTCTCTTGCATACATTATGCCTGTGAAAGCTTAAGTCAAATCTACATCCTCACCTGAAGTAGCCCCTGATTTGGGGTAGGCCTCCAGTGAATACTACCTGATCCTTGCATTTACCCCATAAAGCAGGTATCCTGATGTACAGATAAGAAAACTGATGCTCCAAGAATTAAGTGACCTGTCTAAAGGTCATGGCAGTTGGGAGGGGATGTGTGCTAGGTTGCATCAGTCATGCCCAACTCTGCAACCCTTATGGACTATAATACACCAGGCTCCTCTGTCCATGGGATTCTTCAGGCACAAATACTGGAGTGGGTTGCCTTCCCCTCCTCCAGGGGATTTCCTGACCCAGGGATCGAACCCATGTCTCTATCTCCTGCATTGGCAGGTGGGTTCTTTACCACTAGCTCCACCTGGGAAACCATCCGTGGTTGCCCGGCTTCTGCTGGCCCCTCCTTCTGCAGGTAGTAGGAGCACTGGCCCCTTCTACTCCCCTAAGACCCCTCGACCAAGGACAGCCCATCCCAGTCAACTTTCCACTTCCCTTCCAGGCTGCGTCAATGATCGGAAGGAACAGCTGAGGCAGCTGTTCTGCTCCCTTCAAGGCCAGAAGAAAACGCCCAACTAATCCCCAGCATGGAGAACCACTGGTACCACAACGGTCCTCTCTCTGCTCCCTGTTTTTCAGCGCAGCAGCACTCAGCACTCAGTCACCCTCCCTCCCTCTTTCCGGCCTGGCAGCTGCTTTGGCCCAGCACCCCACCCTACCCTGGATATCTTTGCACCAGGAGAGAACCAATCTCTGGGACTGGATAGATTTTAACCTTGATGGATTGGTTAGCTTGGTGAAGAGGAGAAATGCAGCAAGTTATACCTGAGGGAGATCACATCTAATAAAGGATTACAGCCCTTATTTAGAGAGTCTTTGGGCTCCAGGTTTGGCTCAGGGAATGCTGTTGCCGCTACCACATCTTCCTGGTTTTGACCCTTTGATGTCTCTCAGGGGATGTGTTGATAGGCTCCTCCAAGAGCAAGGGCTCAGTTCTTAAGTTGTGTTCGCAAAGCAAGCAGTTGTTAAGATTGTGTGTTTACTGGGGGTCCAAGTAAGGGCTGAGCCTTAAATACATCCTGCCCTTCTTACAATACCCTGACTGCATGTCAGGGGACCCATGGAGCTCCCTGACCATCTGAAAACCAGTGGGCCAGAGCATCCCCATTTCTCAAGTAGAGAAGGCAAGGATTAGGCAGGCAGAGCTGCTTAGTGAGTCTCCATGAAGGTGCACTTATTAAGTCAGCTAGGTGACCTAGGTGCCTCTCTGGGCCTTCCTATTTGAGGTTGGGAGCTGAGCTTTTTAGATTAGAAAGCCCTGGGCTGTCAGGCAGAGATGGCTTGGGGAGTTGGGCACAAGTAAGAATGTCTGCATTTTCCACATTCCAACGCCTCTTGGTTGAAGAGTTGAACCAAGAGTGGGCTGGTGGCTAACTGCTTCAGGACAACCTTTCAAGGGACCCCAGGCAGCTCCTCTATCACTCCGCCTGCTTCAGGACAGTTCTTTTAACTGCAAACAGCAGAATCTGACTGCAGGGGGAAGGGAAGGGCTTTTCAAAGAAAAATACTGGCAAATCTAAGTAGGTCAGCCAGCCTTGGGAAGGCCAGAAGCCAGGCCTTTCTGGGGCTCGTGCTCCAGAATGTGGGGGCTTCCCTCATCCGTGTGACTGGGTAAAGCCCAGACAACCCTAGGAATGGGGTCCACGTCTCCAGGAGAAAGAATCTGATTGGCTCTTCTTTGGCCTAGCATCCACCTGGTCAGATAGGCAGGGTCAACATTCAGAGAGAACAACTGAGCCAAGCAGTCATCTAGACAGTATCTACCAGTGAATGCCATAACTCCCCATTTTCTTACATTTTTATTTTAAAAAATACAACAGCAACATGTCCTTCCCTTGCACCCAACCATGTAGTTTCTATTCTGAGGGAACCACATAACTGTTTGCACACAAATTATGAGCTTATTAGACACCTGTCTTTGCTTCTCACTTTAATGTATCTTGAAGCTTGTTCCAAATCAGTTTTCAGCTTCTTTATTCTTGATTACAGCTGTATAATATTCCACTATTTGGAGTTATCAAATCCTTTCATCTACTCTGGACATTTAGTTTCCGATTCCACCTCCCTACTTCCTAGGGCCACCTTGGAGAAACCCCAGCAATTTCTACTAAAAAAAAAAAAACTCAAAAGGATGCAAAACCAGAGGTTTGGGCCAAATGTGGCTTATATAAAGTGTTTTGTTTGGCCAACATTCAAGCTTTTTAAAATTTTCTGAATTAATCAGCAGTATTTAAAAAGCAAAGGATTCAACTTAAAAAATCTAAATTTCTAGGTTTTCGAAAAAAACACAAGATCTGGCCATGGCAGCCTGTGTCCCTGCATTTAACTATTGGCCAGAACCAAATGGAGTGCCCTCTCCACCCTGCCCTGACGTCATTTCAAGGAGGAACCACTGCCCCTTCATGGACAGTACTGCAAAGGGAGTGGCATACCTTCCATTAAGGACTAAGTGAGGTAAAGACTAGAAGCTACTATTCGTTCATTTAGTAACATGTATTGAGCCCTGGAGGCACACCGAAGACATCCCTCCCGGCACATTCACATTAGGATCGCAGACCCTGAAGGCAGACAGGAGCTCTAAGCATCGCTGCCCGGGTTCTGCTTTCAGAGCCCACGGAGTCACGTCCTGCCTAAGCACAACACAGCAGGATGGCCCTCATCCGTCGCTGGCGCAGGGCTCTGCAAGGCCTTCCTGACTCCAGAGCAGCCGAGGCGGGATGACAGGCAGCACCTGCTCTGGACTCCATCCCGGGGGTGAGCAGGAAAATGGGCCCCAGTGGCAGTGCAGGGGGACTATGTGTCTGCCTGTGCTGAACCACAGAGCACTAACATTCTGTCCTCTATCCAGCACAGGAGCCTCCTGTAAGCCTCCTGCTTTATTCCAATTCTGTTACACACACTGCTTGAAAATACGTCTCTCTCTTTCTGAGAGGAATGCTGGAATGAAGCTCCCACTCTTCTCCCTCCAGGGCCCATTCCAACAGCAGGCCATTGTTGAGAAGTGCCTGCTGCAGTCCTTCTCACACCCCCACTGGCGCTGCCCCCACCCACCTCCTGGTGGCTACCAGGGCCTGTCAATGGGCCTTGTGTCCATCCAGCCCCAGTGGTCAGGCCGGCAGATACTGGTGTAGGCTGAGGGTTCCCTCCTGCTGTCAAAAAGTAGCCAAGTGCTACAGACAAAGAAGCTTCGTACAGGCTATGGCTGCACTTCTCACACCTGTCCCCTTGCAGGGTAGATCCTGTCCTTGCAGGTTTCAAGGCTGGAGAGTTCTGGGTCCTCCATGACCCCAGGGGAGGATGCTGGTCTTAGGTCCCCCACCTGGGTTCTTAGGTTTCATCCTTTCAAGATGACCTTGAGAGCTTTAAGCTCATCCTGGTTGAGGGGGGTCAGGTTAAAGCCCTTCAGCTCCGGTTTGCCTAGGGGAAGAATTCATCAGTGAGTCAGGGCTCCCGCTGTCCAACCTACTGGCCCTGGAGTCTAGCCTGGCAATGCGGCTTACACTGCATTCATGCTGCCAAAAACTTGGCCTTGAAATCTGACAGAGAAGGGCCTCAAATTCTGCAAAGCACAGAACAAGGAACATCAACACCTGTTCCTGAGTTACCAAGAACCTGCAGAGTCATGACTGCTGTGCAGAACCCTCCTAATTTGTGCCAGACTGACCAATTTGGAGAGGTTAGGTTTACCTAGAAATTCAGCTCTAACCTGGACCACCTGACTGAGGCCTTCTGACCCTTAGTCAGAGGTATCTTGGCCCCCACAGTCACACCCTGGCATAAAATGTGAGACACTCCATGCCATTCTTGTGCCTGAAAAGAACTTGTAATGGGAATAAGATCCCACAAACTTCCTGTCCATTCCATCTCTGGTCAGCTCAAGACAACCCTGCCCACTTCCCACTCACCAGCTGTCCACCCCAGCCTGCAAAGTCTGAGCTCATACTGTCTCCCCTGCTGGTTTCCGGCCCCACGCTTAGTCCCCAGGCCAATACCTTGGGCCTCAAAGAGGCGATTGACCTTCACTTTAAGTTGTTTCCGGAGTCTTTCTATTTCTTTATCCAGATGTTCCTGATCTGAAAAATTGAGACAGGCAAACAAGATGAGGTTACACTATAGACACCCAAGGATACCAGCCTCTGCCCAGCCCCACTGAAGGCAGGGGTCTGAGCATGCGGGGGTGAAAATGGGACTTGGGAGACCAGTTGAGGAAGAAACTAAAGGCTAAAGAAGGGACATGGCCTACCACGACCACTGAGTGAGCCCAGAACAGGGTTGAGCACACTAGTTTCCCAACTTGCAGTTTATCAGCCTGTTTTCATTATGCAAAGTACCCTGGGCAGTGGATGGTGAAGGCAATAGCAGGATTTTAGGTCACCCTCTCACAATGAAATTATGGAAAATTCAGATTTAAGAATAAAAAGACCCAGCCTATTCAAAGATGGATGGAAAATAGGTGGTTGACGAAGTTTACAAACCCACATCCAACCAGGTGAGGAGTTTTCACAACAGCAGGACTGTGGTAACTGTGACCTGAACAGTCAACACTCTGTCTCATGCTCACACTCAACCAATTCACGGCAGGGAAGAGAGGGCTGTCTTACAGAACGGACTGTGCCCAAAGGCAGATGCATCGTGAGAAGTGCAACCAACTGATGACACCCAACCAACTCCGTCTGCTGTTTTCACCCACTCATGAGTGACATTTTTGCCTTTCCTACAGACCTTTATTCCTTCTGATGGTGATAAGCCCTGACCAGCTAAGCATTCTGACCTGGGCAGTCGCTCTGGTTCTCGTTGTAAATGAGTAACCACCATCTTGCATGATCTTTGTTTAGCCTGTGTCCATCCCTAAGAAACAGAGATGCTGCCCTGGAACCCTTCTAGGTCAGTGACAAGACCACACTCATGGGCCAAGAGAGCTGGGGATCTGATCCTCAACCCAGGCAGGCGAGGCCCTCTGGAAGCTTACTCTAAGCAGCCTCCAGTCCCTCTGCAAGTGCAATGACAATTCAATTTTATAACCATGATATTAGTGTATGTTTTCTTTAAAAAAAAAAAAAAAATGTTTGTTTATTTAACTGTGTTGGGTCTTAGCTGCAATGCATAAGCTTAGCTGTCCTTTGGCATGTGGGATCTTAGGTCCCTACCAGGGACCAAACCCGAGTCCCCTGCACTGGAATGTGGACTCTCAACCACTGGACCACCAAGGAAGTCTCTAGTGGATGTTTTTCAACGGAAGTTTCTCCTCAAAGCTGATCTACTTTCCTTCGACAGAAGTTCAGTTTCAACAGGGATAGAGTTACCCTGTTTTCAGCGGCAGCGGCAACCGTGCTGCTGGTTCTCTTGGCCCACATGTTTTCAGGGGTGAGGAAGAGAAAACGTGTAACCTGCCCTTATCCCAACCAAGGACCCATCTGCAGCCTGACCTTTTGCTTTCATGACTTTTCTCCAAAGAGCCTCTAGGATCATGGTTGTGAGATCTGTTGTGTACCCTAGTGTGGCAAACTCAAGAGCTTCATGCTCCTCAAACCTCCATCTTCAACCCTGATGCTACTCTGGGGATGTGAAAATATGAGCACGTGCCTTAGATCTGACCAATGAGGTATCAGCAGAAGTCCCTGAGGAGGACGGTCTTATTTCCAAACCAGAGGGCAAGGCCATATATGGAGAAAGCCCTCCTGCCTCTCTCTAGCCTGGCTCTCAGACACGAGGCCTGCAATCATGACACAACAACCAAGAGAATACATCGACTCTGCTGAGCAGCTGTGCCAGTCCTGGACTGCCTTTCTCTGGACAACTTCTTACATGAGATGAACAGAACTGTATTTCCTTAAGTCCTACTAACTGCTAGATTTCTGTTATTTGCAGTCCAACTCATTCCTCAATGACAAACAAGCACTATGCTGCTGCTGCTGCTGCTGCTAAGTCACTTCAGTCGTGTCCAACTCTGTGCGACCCCATAGCTAAGTACATATATTATTTTATCTCAACTTTTACAACAACTGTGCTATGTAGACGTATCCCCCTTCAGAGATGAAGAAACAACTCAGTGGCACATCAAAGATTAAAATGCACACAGCCACCAGCTACCTCGCATCAAGCTGCCAGAAGCCGGGGTGGGGGTGGAGAGGGTGTGGCATGGGGGGTGATGCTGTTCCTGACCCCTGCCCAGGAGGCTTACCTTTCTCAATCATTTCCTTTGTCTCAGGGTGAGGCATCCTGATAAACATGTTCCCAAAGCAAACCATCACGTCTTCTGAAATGGCAAATAGTCATTCTTTCAATAAATATTTTGATGCCAGGCATTGCTTTAGATGCTGAAAACACAGCAAAACAGGACGAAATTCCTGCCTTCCTAGCTTATGTTAGAGTGGAGAAGAGAGACTATACAACAACGTCAAGACAATAAAGATATGATTCGTCAGACCCTGAAAGGTATCTTAAGAGAAAACTAAAGCAGGGAAAGAGAGATGGGGAATGCCAAAAGGAGGAGCTTGTCATTCATACCAGGCAGTCTGGGAAGGTCTTACAGATTATGTGCCATTCCGGCAGAGACCTGAAGAAAATGAGGAGTATGTAAGCCCTGCAGACACACATCTAGGGAAAGAGCGAGCCAGGCAGAGGAACCAGGAACAGCAAGGATCAGGACTGTGGCGGTGTGTCAGAACAGCAAGGAGAGCAGTGAGGGTGCAGCTGATGAGCGAGCGTGAGGTCAGAGGAGACAAGGGGGCAGAGTTCAAGGAAATCAGTTTACACAGTCCTGCAGGACTCTGGATTTTACTCTGGTGAGACAAGAAACCGGAAGGTTTCAGGCTTTCCAGTGCACTTTAAGTGCTTGGTTCCTGAGGCCCTTCATCATGGCCTGGCCTCTGCCCATCTCTCCAGCATGATCACATGCTCCTCCCCTATTGCTTCCTCTATCACTACCACTTAGCCTCACCTAAAGAGGTGCCATCCCATTATCCAAGATCAACCCTGTGTTCACTTCCTTCTTCAGCTTTCTTACAATTTTCAGTTCTCTATTTATGCTGTTGACTTACTTGTAGAGCACAAGGGCAGGAACTTCACTGTTTTTACACCCCCAGCACTTTCCCAGTGTCAACTGATAAGCTAGCAGCTAACAACCTGTCACTGAGGTAAGAAAGTGAAAGCCTGAGCCACAGTCTACGTCAGACCTGCAATACTGTCTCTCCCATCTCCACGGGCTGTGCCACACACCTGTGGCCTCCTGCCTGGTCTCTAACAGGAGTAAGTCAAAGGCATTAGAAGGTAAACTGAACAGGCCTCTGGGCTGCAGCAATGAAGGTAGGCTTACCAGTGAGGCTGAGATCCTTCTGCAGGGCCCTCAGGCCCTCCCGGTTCCGATTCCTTTTGGTATCCAGGTCCACAATCTGAAAAGCACAGGGGCAGGAGGGAACTCAGTTACCTCCTACCCGGGTCTGTACTCCCAACAGACCAGGGATGTTAAAACCTAACAAAGACGACAAGGCATCATTCCTTGGTTAATTCTAATGTCCTGCCTATAGTGGACAGATGTGTGAAGGTACTTCTTCCCCTGCTCAGCTTCCAGCTCCTTAAAGACAATGCTTCATCCAGGTGTCTTTCCCCCCAGAGGAGGTGCTGGGGAAATGTCTAATGACTAAATGGGTCATTTTTTATTATCATCCACGGGAGCACTAGTTCTCAAGCTTCAAGGCATTTCAGAATTACCAGGGGAGTGGAAACCACTTCCTGAACAAGCTCCTCCAGCTGATTCTGACCGAGTATCCTGAGAAAAACGACAATATTATATTAGAAAGGCACGGGTACTGGCACTGAGACGGTGGTCACAGCAAAACGGCTACCAAGGAAGTGAGGTGGCAGCGCAGTACTACTGCCGGGCGCTGGAGGCTGTGGGGCGGAACACCCAGGTTTGAATCCTGCAGCTTGCTATGAGCTGTGTGACTTCACCTCTCTGAAAAACAGGGACAGGAAGAGAACCCACCACCTAGGTTATTAACCTAGGAACTAAGTTGGCACAGTACTTGATACACAGTAAGTACTCACTCAACTTTAACTGCTATTTGTCAGCCAGCACACCTTGATGCAGTGTTTACTAGGCTCTCCCTTAATACCCAACTGACCAAGCATCCAATCATTCTAACTGGAGATGAGGAGTCTGAATCATTCTTGATCCCTCCTACTCCCTCACCCCTATACTTCAGCATCATGGAGGCCATCTCCAAATGGAGATGACCCATCACCACC